>NC_135232.1:723201770-723507510 GCF_051348905.1 Ranitomeya variabilis
TATTTTTTTTCTTATTTTCCTCTTCTAAAATCTAGGTGCGTCTTATAAAGCTAAAAATATGGTAAGTATTCACACAGACGCCATTTCCCAGGAGATGCACCCAAGCAACAACACCCCCCCACTTGAGACACATCAACTTCTACAATAAATGGCTACGTGACGTCAGGCTGTATGAAGATCAGCGCTGATGCAAAACACTCCTTCAAGGAATCGAATGCCTCCCTGGCAGGACTGGACCATTTGGAAAAGTCTCTCTCTTTCCTGGTCATATCCGTCCCGTCAGAGGTTAGGCCACTATTGAAAAGTTTTTGATGATCTTACGGTAGTAGTTGGCGAAAACTAAAAATCTTTGTAACGCCTTCAAATCCTCAGTACGATCCCAATCCAGCACCACCCGGACTTTAGCAGATTCCATGAGAAAACCAGTTGATGATATAGCATATCCTAGAAAAGGGATCTCCTCAACCAGGAACATTTCTCTGATTTGACAAATAACTTATTGTCTCTGAGTATTTGTAAGACCTGCCTGACATGTATCTGGTGTTACAAGGTCAGGTGAATAAATTAATATGTCATCAAGATAGATTACAACAAATCTACCGACCAGGTGACTAAAGATGTCATTTACAAAGTGCTGAAAGACGGTGGGAGCATCAATCCAAATGGCATCACAAGGTTCATAGTGTCCATCAGGCGAATTGAATGCTCTTTTCCAATCAACCCCTTCTTTATTGCGAATGAGATTATACGCCCCTGAGGTCCAGTTTAGAAAACTATTTTGCTCCTACAATCTGACTAAAGAGGTCTGGGATGAGAGGGAGCAGCTACGGATCCTGGAACGTGATCAGATTCAGTTTGCAGAAATCAAGGCAGGAGCGTAAACCCCTATCTTTCTTCTTTACAAAGTAAAACCCAGCAGCAATGGGAGTTGAGGATTGTCTGATTACTACCCTTTGCCAGAACAAAAAAGGTAGGGAGCACTACTATAGGGCATGTCTAAATAAGGACTAATATGAATGGGGCTGCTGCCTCGTGCATGGAGAGGCTAAACATGTGAAGAGGAGGAGAAAAAGATCCGTGCATAGAAGGTGCACACCCAAAATCACAAGACAATGTTGAAATTATGTGTAATATTTATTAGTAGACATAATAAAACCATTAAAAGACAAAACACATAGCCAGAAGTCCCATATGACTATGACATATCAATACAATGTCAAGGCAAAGTGCAGCATATATATGTGTGCACACATGGATAATTAGCCCTGGAAAACAATATCAATGCCAATAAATCTTAAATCACATGAAGTCTCACACCGGGCGTCCCCAGGGAGACAGAAGAAAAAGGAACTTAATGCAAGATCACAATAAATCCTGATATAGAACTATAAACCCCTCAGTTCAGTTTGCAGAAATCAAGGCAGGGGCGTTAGGCTTCTTTCACACTTCCGTCGGTAGTCGCCCATCACGAAGCGTCGGCGCAACGTACCGACGGACGTGTTTGCTTTCACTTTTCCGTCTGCGCTGCCGGGCAGGAAAGAATCAGAGAGAGACATTTCCTGCCGGGCATGCACAGACGGGAAAGCTGGATGTGACGTACAGAAAAACGTTCCCTTGAACGTTTTTCTGTGACGACGGTCCACCAAAACCCGACGCAATCCAATGCATGATGGACACAATGTCGGGGCCTCTCGTTACCACCGGGGGCCTTGTTGGTGACTTGTGACGTTGAGTCACTATACTCCAATATTAGCCATGGGGATGGTATCACAGCGGTTTTGTACTTTTTGGACCGACTTGGGACACTCAGACAGAATGCACGATTCCCTGGTGGTTGATTTTTTAGATTTCATCTTGAGGCACAATTTTTTCTTATTTGATAGAACCTATTACTTGCAGATCTCAGGTGTGGCCATGGGGGCGAGTTGTGCCCCGGCCCTGGCAAACCTTTTTTTGGGATGGTGGGAGGCTAAAATAGTATTCCCATCACCGGTCTTTAAAAATAAAATATGCCATTGGTCACGGTATATAGACGACTTGTTTTTCATTTGGATGGGGACTGCGGAAGAGTGGTGTCAATTTATTGAATCTTTGAATGTCAACACACATAATATTTTGCTCTCGTACTCCATGTCGCCTTCTTTAGTGACATTTTGGGATCTACAGGTAATGTTGGATAATGGCTCCCTTTATACAAAACTATTTCGGAAGCCAACGGCCACCAACAGCCAGCTGGACTACAGGAGTTTTCACCCGTTACATACTAGGAATGGGGTTCCAACTGGCCAGTTTTTGCGGGTAAGAAGAAATTGTACTGCCGACAGGGACTTTCGAAAGGAGGCATGGGATTTGACGGACCGTTTCAGGGAAAGGCACTACCCACGTAGAAGCATCTCTATGGCGTTTCAGCGGGCCAGGGCCCACACGCAGGAGTCTCTTCTGGATACAGAAGGCCAAGGTACGTGATGGTAAGCCCAGGTTCATTACTGGTTTTAACAACAATTGAGACAGCATTAAAGCCATCCTACAGAGGCATTGGGGGATCCTGACCACTGATCTCAGTACTTCACAGGTAGTGGGGGAGCGACCTTTGCTAACAGCAAGGAGGGCCCCAAATTTTAGGGATCTTCTTACTAGGAGTCACTATAAGAGACAATCCACGAGAACTAATCGGGGGATTAGACTCAATGGTTCTTTTGCATGTGGTTCCTGCAACATCTGCTCCCACATGGTGGCAACTAGGGATGTCTTTACCAACCCCTTGGATGGAACAGAGCATAGGCTAGTCTTACATCAACTGTAAAACGTCTTGCGTTATTTACGCACTGATCTGTCCATGCCGGTTGGTGTATGTGGGCCAAACGTCGCAGGAGTTGCGGCGTAGGGTCCAAAAACACTTCTCAACAATTAATTTGGCCTCAAATGATGTTTCTAAGGGTAAGGCACTTACCCCTGTAGCGGCCCATTTTTTGGCTCATCATGCAGGTCGAGTGTTGAACACACAAGTGGTGGGGCTGGGAAAGATTTATATTTCAAATAGGGGTGGTCCATGCAAACCAAGTCTTTTGTGTACAGAGTCTGGTTGGATCTTCAATCTGGGTTCGGTGGCCCCAGCAGGTCTTGAAGAGCTCCTTTTTACCGGTTTCTTGGGATGATACCTGTTCATTCTTTTCTCAGGTTATGGGAAAGGTTCTCGTGGGACCAGGGCCAGCGTCAGCACCCGGCGTACCCGGGCAAGTGCCAGGGCCCTGGCGAGACAGGGGGGCCCATTTAGGGCCGGCGTTAAGGGCAGGTTGCCCGATTGCGGCCCCTGAGGCAGGCATCTGCGGTCCGAGGTGCACGCTAGAAGAGAGGAGGCAGAGACAGCACGGAGCTCTGGGACTTTTGCAGCTGCTGGAGAGCCGCCCACAATCCGTCGCCATGGATACGCAGAGCAGAGTGACTTCCGACTGTCCAGTGCCTGGAGAATGAGCCGAGCGTCGCCAAACAGGAAGTGTGCAGCACCTGCCATCTGGAACAAAGGATTGCGGGGGCCGGGGGGATGCAGAGCCTGGCTGGGAGGACAAGGTATGGGCTCTTATATACTGATTGGGTTGTGTTATATACTACGTGGGCTGGGCTGCTATATACTACGTTGGCTGCTATATACTACATGGGCTGCGCTGCTATATACTACGTGGGCTGGGCTGCTATATACTACGTGGGCTGCTATATACTTCTACGTGGGCTGGGCTGCTATATACTACGTGGGCTGCTATATACTACGTGGGCTGCGCTGCTATATACTACGTGGGCTGGGCTGCTATATACTACGTGGGCTGCTATATACTACGTGGGCTGCGCTGCTATATACTACGTGGGCTGGGCTGCTATATACTACGTGGGCTGCGCTGCTATTTACTACGTTGGCTGCTATATACTACATGGGCTGCGCTGCTATATACTACGTGGGCTGGGCTGCTATATACTACGTGGGCTGCTATATACTTCTACGTGGGCTGGGCTGCTATATACTACGTGGGCTGCTATATACTACGTGGGCTGCGCTGCTATATACTATGTGGGCTGCGCTGCTATATACTACGTGGGCTGGGCTTCTATATACTACGTTGGCTGCTATATACTACATGGGCTGCGCTGCTATATACTACGTGGGCTGGGCTTCCATATACTACGTTGGCTGCTATATACTACATGGGCTGCGCGGCTATATACTACGTGGGCTGGGCGGCTATATACTACGTTGGCTGCTATATACTACATGGGCTGCGCTGCTATATACTACGTGGGCTGGGCTTCTATATACTACGTTGGCTGCTATATACTACATGGGCTGCGCTGCTATATACTACGTGGGCTGGGCTGCTATATACTACGTTGGCTGCTATATACTACATGGGCTGCACTGCTATATACTACGTGGGCTGGGCTGCTATATACTACGTTGGCTGCTATATACTACATGGGCTGCTATATACTACGTGGGCTGGGCTGCTATATACTACGTGGGCTGCTATATACGTGGGCTGTATTATATACTACGTGGGCAGTGTTATATACTACGTGGGCAGTGTTATATACTACGTGGGCAGTGTTATATACTACGTGGGCAGTGTTATATACTACGTGGGCTGCTATATACTACGTAGGCAGTGCTGTATACTACTATGTGGGCTGTGCTATATACTACTGTGTGGGCTGTGCTATATACTACTATGTGGGCAGTGCTGTATACTACTGTGTGGGCTGTGCTATATACTACTGTGTGGGCTGTGCTATATACTACTGTGTGGGCTGTGCTATATACTACTGTGTGGGCTGTGCTATATACTACTGTGTGGGCTGTGCTATATACTACTGTGTGGGCTGTGCTATATACTACTGTGTGGGCTGTGCTATATACTACTGTGTGGGCTGTGCAATATACTACTGTGTGGGCTGTGCTATATACTACTGTGTGGGCTGTGCTATATACTACTGTGTGGGCTGTGCTATATACTACTGTGTGGGCTGTGCTATATACTACTGTGTGGGCTGTGCTATATACTACTGTGTGGGCTGTACTGTATACTACTGTGTGGGCAGTGCTGTATACTACTATGTGGGCTGTGCTGTATACTACATGGCTGTTCTATAAACTACGTGGGCCTTGTTATATACTATGTGGCTGTGCTATATACTATATGGGCTGTTATATGATACGTTGGCTGTGCTATATACTACGTGGCTGTGTTATATGCTACGTGGGCTGTTATATACTACATGGCTGTGTTATATGCGATCATGAATCGTGGTATGTGTTAAAGGGGGGGCACACTGAGACTCTTTCGCCCGGGGCCCTCAAAAACCTGGAGCCGGCCCTGCGTGGGACCCTACATGGAATGTCGGGGGTCGTTCATCTCTGCTGGTTTGAATATGAAGATTCCACAAGGAGGGGAGGCTGGACATGTTTTTCATTTTTACCTCACTGGACAAGATGACTCTAGTCAGGGGCCTATACTGCGTCTGGACTATATACATTGGATACCTTATGCGGCTGACTTCATGGATACATTATTTTTTTTTTATGTGCTATTTTTGTAGCATGTCAGGTGACACCTTGGACTGGATGTATTAAGATACCTTATTGGGTTGATTTCATCTATTCGATAATTGTTCGAGGTGTCACTTACCAGTTGGATCATCATATATATGGTTGGATATCCCGAGCCGTGAAGATGCTTTTTCGTGAGTATTAATAAAGGACACTTGAACTAATGGGATTGGTGAGTGTTGCCGCGTTTACTGCTCTTCTTCTGTCTACATCTATATGGTTGGTATTACTATTTACGGCTTCTATAAGCTGTAGATGTTGGCTCACGGGGGTTTTTGCCATCTTTATATAGGGGGGACCTCTTTCTCTATATCATATGTTCCTGGCATCTTGGGACCATGGACACCAGCTTCCGTTGGCTCATTGAACCACGTTGTTTACCAGGGTCCTCGTTCTCTGTAGGTTCTTACCCTTACTACTCTCCGTGGTACTCCCTTTTTGGGTTGTTCTTGTCCACATAGGATTGAGGCCATGTTCCAAGTAATCATGCGTTGCTTTTGTTGGGTGGGTCTCTTGGGTGAGTGTGCAATACTTAAATCGGGCCTTATTAGGGGTCTTGTGCAATAAACTATTGGGTAATACCCTTTTAAATATTGTGGATGTGACTTGTTATGTTTTCAAATTCAATAAAGATGTTTATATAGCACATGCTTATTATGGCATTATGTGTATTTTTATCTTTGTCATTATGTTTAAATCATAACCGTATGAGTAGAGTTGAGCGACTTATACTTTTTTCAGATCGAGTCGGGTTTCGCGAAACCCGACTTTGTCAAAAGTCGGGTCGGGTGAAATCGGCCGATTATTGCGAAAAGTCGGGGCCGACTGAAACACGAAACCCAATGCAAGTCAATGGGGAATCAAAGTTGGCAGTGAGTGGAGGACAGGAAAACACCTACAGTGCCCATTTTAATGCCAAAAACATCAATTCTTATTACTGAAGCTTGTCAATCTTAATTTACTTTATAATAATAGTTAGGCATTGAAAACTGGGGGTCATTTGGCTAAAGTTGTGGGGGAAAAGGTTGGCTCAAGATTTTCGTGGGCCCAGGAAACGCGGAATACGTCACGGCGGTGGAGCAGGGAGAGGTAAGTATTTCAACTTTGAAAGTGCTGTGATCCTGAGCCAGCAGGGGGGGGGCACTAGTTGGCCCTGGCACAGGGCCCCTCATAGTACGGCGGTGTGTTTGACGGCGGGTGGCGCCTCCCACTGGCAGAGACACTTTTGCGTACTATGAGGGGCCCTGTGCTAGTGACGTCGCCAACGAGTATGCCCCCCCCCACCTGATGAAGGAACCTGCACGTTCATCTGCACCTTCCTCTTTTTCCCCGTGTAAGGTGGCATAGTATGCGGGAAGGGGAATTTGACTTTCAGCAGGGTCAGATTCTGGCTGTGTAGAGTGCAAGGGGAATGTAGTGCTCTGGGTCAATGTACCAGCAGACTCATCTAGCAGTGGCTGGGCAATGGGCAGGATGAGGAGGAAACACAGATATAGGCCCAAATAATAAAGTAGGCTAAATGCAGCTCAAATGTGGTAACAGGACTAAACAGGCGGCATTGCTTTGTTCAGTGGAGGAAAACAGTAATGAGTAGCAGACACAGTTAGTAGGCCCAAATAATAAAGTAGGCTAAATGCAGCTCAAATGTGGTAACAGGACTAAACAGGCGGCATTGCTTTGTTCAGTGGAGGAAAACTGTAATGAGTGGCAGACACAGTTAGTAGGCCCAAATAATAAAGTAGGCTAAATGCAGTTCAAATGTGGTAACAGGACTAAACAGGCGGCATTGCTTTGTTCAGTGGAGGAAAACTGTAATGAGTGGCAGACACAGTTAGTAGGGCCAAATAATAAAGTGGGCTAAATGTCTGCCAAAAAATTGTTCATAAATAAACAGGCGACATTGCTTTGCTCAGTGTCGGAAAATTGTAATGAGTAGCAGACTAAGTTAGTAGGCCCAAATAATAAAGTGGGCTAAATGTCTGCCAAAAAATTGTTCATAAATAAACAGGCGACATTGCTTTGCTCAGTGTCGGAAAATTGTAATGAGTAGCAGACTAAGTTAGTAGGCCCAAATAATAAAGTGGGCTAAATGTCTGCCAAAAAATTGTTCATAAATAAACAGGTGGCATAGCTAGGTACAGGGGTGGGCTACTCTGCTGAGTAGCAGACAGTGGTAGTAGGCGCAAAGTATTAACTGGTCTAAATTGAGGCCAGGGCCCCTGTATATTTTAACTATCATCTATCATTTCAACAAATTTGTATTGGCAGTGCCATTGAAGGATTTAACAGCACAGACTACACAGTGGTGGAGCAGGGAGAGGTAAGTATTGCAAGGTGTAGAGCACTGTTCGAGCTGGGGGGGAACTCTCTCGTGGGTGGCGGTACTGGCACAGGGCCCCTCATATTACGACGGTGTGTCTGACGTTGGTTGTGCACCACCACCGTCAGAGACACTTCATTGTACTATGAGGGACCCTGTGCCAGTGCCGTCGCCCAAGAGTGGGCCCACCCACCTTTCCAGGCAAACGGCACTCGCACGGGTGCTTGCGCCAGGTGGTGACCACGGCCCTGTGGGGGGAGTCAGCCCATTTAGGGAGGTATAAAAATGGCCTATGGTGGACATTCAGCAGCTGCAAATGGAGGAATTGGAGAAGTCAGTAAGAGGAGGCCAAAAGCAAGACATTTTTCAGGCAAGCTACGTGTCAGCAGGGGAAGGTGGGGCAAAATAATTTGAAATCCATGATTGGTTCATTTTAATGAAGGTTAGATCATCAACATTTTGGGTAGCCAGACGTGTCCTTTTTTCGGTCAGTATTGACCCAGCAGCACTGAAGACTCTTTCTGATAGCACAGTAGCAGCAGGGCAAGCGAGCTCCTGTAATGCATAATCTGCCAATTCAGGCCAGGTGTCTATTTTAGATGCCCATTAATCAAAGGGGAATGACTGTGAGGGAGAACATCGATAAGGGAGGAAAAGTAGTTCGTAACCATACTGGACAAATGCTGTCTCCTGTCACTTTGAATCGATGCAGCAGTACCTGTCGTGTCAGCGGTCGTTGCGAAATCACTCCACAACCTGGTCATAAAACCCCTCTGTCCAACGCCACTTCGGATTTGTGCACCTCTAACATCTCTGCCATGTTGCCCACTACGGCTCGTGTGAGAACCATCCCCGCCGCTGTGTGCTGGGAATGCCTGAACCAGACAGTCTACAAGAGTTGCTTGTTTGGTAGCCAATATTTGCTCAAGGTTCTCATGTGGCATGATATTTGTAATTTTCCTTTATATAGTGGATCCAAGAGGCAGGCCAACCAGTAATCGTCATCGGTCATCATTTTGATAATGCGGGGGTCCCTTTTAAGGATACGCAAGGCATACTCAGCCATGTGGGCCAATGTTCCAGGTGTCAATTCACAGCTTGTGCTGGGTTGAGGAGCACTTTCTTGCAAATCAACATCACTTGTGTCCCGCAAAAACCCTGTACCTGACCTTGCAATGCCACCAGTTTCCATTGCCCCTGAGAAGCATCCTCCTCCCATAAATATTCATCACCATCATCCTCCTCTTCGTCCGCTATCTCGTCCAGGAGAGTTTCCTGAGCAGACAGTGGCTGACTGTCATCAAGGCTTCCCTCCTCCTCGGCTGCAGACGCCTGCTCCTTAATGTGCGTCAAACTTTGCATCAGCAGACGCATTAGTGGGATGCTCATGCTTATGATGGCATCGTCTGCACTTACCAGCCGTGTGCATTCCTCAAAACACTGAAGGACTTGACAGAGGTCTTGTAGCTTCGAACACTGCACACCAGACAACTCCATGTCTGCCATCCAAGTGCCTGCCCGTGTATGTGTATCCTCCCACAAATTAATTACAGCATGCCTCTGTTCGCACTGCCTCTGAAAAATGTGCAGTGTGGAGTTCCACCTTGTTGCAACGTCGATTATTAGGCGGTGCTAGGGAAGATTCAGCGATCGCTGATGGTTCAGCAGACGGCTGGAGTGTACGGGCGACTGGCGGATGTGCGAGCAAAGTCTTCGCACCTTCAGGAGCAGGGCTGGTAACTCCGGATAATTTTTGAGGAAGCACTGCACCACAAGGTTCAAGGTGTGAGCCAGGCAAGGTATGTGTTTCAGTTCTGAAAGGGCTATGGCAGCCATAAAATTCCTTCCGTTATCACTGACTACCTTGCCTGCCTCAAGATGTACACTGCCCAGCCATGACTGAGTTTGTTGCTGCAAGTACTTGGCCAGTACTTCCGCGGTGTGTCTGTTGTCACCCAAACACTTCATTTGTAACACAGCCTGCTGACGCTTACCACTAGCTGTTCGATAATGGGACACCTCGTGTGCAACACTGGCAGCTGCGGATGGAGTGGTCGTGCGACTGCGCTCTGTGGACGAGCTTTCGCTTCTGGAGGAGGTGGCGAACGCCTACAGCCAACTGTTTCCTAGACCGTGGGCTAGGCAGAACTGTCCCACTATGGCTGTCCCCTGTGGACCCTGCATCCACCACATTAACCCAGTGCGCCGTGATGGACACGTAACGTCCCTGGCCATGCCTACTGGTCCATGCATCTGTTGTGAGGTGCACCTTTCCACTGACTGATTGCCTCAGTGCATGGACAATGCGGTCTTTGACATGCTGGTGCCGACTGGGTAGGTCATAGCGTGGTACTGCGTAGGCCATCAGGTCTTTAAAAGGTTCGCCTTCAACCAACCGGTAGGTCATCATCTCTAAAGAGATTAGTATAGCAATGTGGGCGTTCAAACCCTGTGTACGCGGATGAGAGGATGAGTACTTTCTTTTCCTAACGAGAGTCTCTTGTAGGGTGAGCTGGACTGGAGAGCTGCATATGGTGGAACTAGCGGTGTTGGTGGTGGACATGGCGGATTGAGAGACGGTTGGTGAGGGTATTCTTGATGTTGGCCTACATACAGTGTTTCCTAACAATAACCTTGTGATTCCCTGACTGCTTTGGCCTTGCGACGATACCTCCACATTTGCTGCTGGTGGTGTCCTAACCGGTGGGCTTACTGTGAGGGAAGCAATATAGCGTTGCTGACTACCTTCATTCTAAGCAGGTGCACCAACGGTACGGGACGTTTGGTAGTTAGTCCAGGCTTGCAAGTGCATGCTGGTTAACTGTCTAAGCATGCACGTTGTATTTACGTTTTGAAGATTCTTCCCTCTGCTAACGGTCTTTGAGCATTTTTTACAGATAACTTTGCAATGATCATTCGGATCTTGGTTAAAAAATTGCCACACTACACTCTTCCTACTATGGAATACCTTTTCAGGCATTGCACGCTGTGCTACTTTCACTGGATGGCCACACTGTCCTAAAACTGTTTTTGTTTTTGACACACGTTTTTGGCCTGCCAGATGACAGCTGTTGCGATGTAGATGGCTGCTGCGGATCGTCCTCCTCCGCTTCTGAGCTACTGGCAGCGGCACCCTCTTCCCCCAATGGCTGCTAATCTGGGTCAACAACTGGGTCATCTATCACCTCCTCTTCAATGTCATGTGCACCTTCCTCTGTGTCACCGTGTAAGGTGCTATAGCGTTCGGGTCGGGGCACCATAGTCTCATCAAGGTCAGATTCTGGCTCAGTACACTGCGAGGGCAATGTAGTGATCTGAGTCAATGGAACAGCAAACTAATCTAGCTGTGGCTGTGCATCAGTGCACTCCATGTCCGATTCATCTTGTAATGGGCAGTTAACAATTTCCCTTTCTAACCCAGGCACGGTATGTGTAAAGAGCTCCATGGAGTAACCTGTAGTGTCGCCTGATGCATCCTTCACTTTTGGTGTGGGTGAAGGACACAAGGAAACGTCTTGTTCCTGACCGGGAGCATCCACTGACGACTCGCTGCTTTTATATTTTGAACTTTCTGAAGAGGAGGCGAAAGAGCTAGAGGCTGAGTCAGCAAGGAAAGCAAAAACTTTTTCCTGCTGCTCCAGCTTTAAAAGCTGTTTTCCTACTCCCAGATAAGGGAACCTTCGAGGCCTTGTGAAGCCAGACGATGACGCTGGCTCAACACCTCCAGCCTTAGGTGCTATTGTGCTTTTGCCACTACCACCAGATGCACCACCACCATCAGTACCAGCTGGCAACCACCGCCCACGGGCTCTTCTACCAGACCTCCTCATTTTTTGGATAATCTAACCAAAATAACAACCGTTATATATATGAGAAAATACAAGGACTGTAGTACAATTTCAATCTCCCTACAATGATCTCAGGACAAGTATGGCAGCAATAAAAAGGACTGCTGCACACAAAAGTGTGGACAAATAAACAAGATAACTGTGCAGAAAGGAGCAACAGGATTTTTGCTTTTAAAAAAGCAGTTGGTTTGCACAGCAACGTGCAAACAGCAATGCAGCTATCAGGAAGCCTTATAAGGCAGCCTAATAAGCTACAGAGCTGGTGCACAAAAATATAGCCTCCACTGTCCCTGCAAAAAAAGGTGGTGTTGGACAGTGGAAATCGCTACAGCACAAGCAGTTTGGGGGTTAATCTTCCCTCCCTAACTATATCCCTTCTTCTGATGAAGCTGCAGCAACCTCTCCCTATGCTAAGATCGGCAGAAGATGGAGGTCGGCATGCACGCCCCTTTATAGCCCCCGTGACGCCACAGAAAGCAAGCCAATCACTGTCATGCCCTTCTCTAAGATGGTGGGGACCGAGACCTATGTCATCACGCTGCCCACACTCTGCGTCCTCCTTCATTGGCTGAAAAATGGTGCTGAAAGCGTCATATGAAACGCGACTTTTGCGCACAGATCGCCGACCTCATGGCCGATCCCACACTAGGATCGGGTCGGGTTTCATGAAACCCGACTTTGCAGGAAGTCGGCGATTTTTGAATTTGTCCGTTCCGTTTCGCTCAACCCTACGTATGAGTATACCCTTGGGGGTTGAATGTTGTATGTATGGATTTGAAAGTACTGTTATATTTTGTGAGTTCATATATTGTATTTCATGCATTGACATATTGGGCTTTCCATAAGGGGTCACTGTTATTCACTATGTTATTTGTTGTACTATTATGTACCTCCTATTAGGGGTACTGTTCTGGGAATACAAGGGATTATTCTATCCCTAAACAGTGGGGGTATGGATTTATCATTGGAAATTTCCCCTAGGTATTTCCATCTCTTCTTCCTTCCCCCCCGGCATCCTATACGGTCAGCTTACTGGGTCCCGGGCTGTTTCGATGAGTAACACTTTATCAGCCTTAGGGCTCAATCCACACATACGCATCTATGGCGCACCTGTTTACTTGTTCTCTGTTGGTGCAGTTGTGTCTATCAGGCGCTGCATATTTGATGGTCCGGGCTGTGCACACGCATATCTTAGCGATGTCGGCCTCCGGCCGGGCTTCTCTTGCTCTTACCAGCTGTTCATCGGGTTCAACTCACTCATGCGCACTTAGGGCGCATCTATCTACTTGTTTTCCTGGCTCGTACAGGCGCTCTATTAGGCGCATGCGCAGCTTGAAGTTATGCCGACTTCCGTCCAGGCTGCTCCTATCTTCACCGGCTGTCTATCAGGTTTAGTACTTTCTCAGCTGTATTTAAACAAGGTTTGGCAAGTACGCCACTACTTCCCCTGACGAAGCCCTATTGAGAGGGCAATACGTGTGGGGCCGCGTTCCTTGGTCAGTTCCGGCCTGCATATGAGGACTTTGTTCCCCGGCTAATTTTAGGTTTCGAGTAACTTACCTTTGGACCTTGGTGGACTTCTCCTGGGCTATTCTATTCCAATGCATATTTATTGCGGTTAGGTTCCTTGGCAGATTTATTTCTAACTGCCGAAATTTATTTTTGGGTAATGTATATGTGAAAAATGCATTGTTTTCTCTAGCCCCATGAGCCAATGGGTATATATATGTAGGATGTTTTGCAGGCACTGTATTACATATTGAATTGCCATACGTTATCATATTAATGGACCAAGTTTTGATGTGATTTTGTTTTTAATTATGTTTTATATTTGTGTGGTGTGTTAATAAAAACCTTGTTCTTTATATTTGGTATATTATATGTAATATACACTGTGTTCCAAATTATTATGCAAATAATATTTCCTCATATTTTCTCTAAATTACCTATCTGAATTGCAGTCATTGTTATTTTCCAGTCATCTACTATTCTAGTATAATCGCAATGTTTTGGAACAAACTGCCTATGAAAACAGTATATTTAAAAAAAAATAAATAAACACTCAAAATGCATGTTCCAAATTATTATGCACAGCAGAGTTTTCAACCTTTTTTTTTTATTTTGAACAAAAAAATTGTCAATTGTGAAGTTATAAGCATTATCAGCTTATTACAAAATGAAATCAAACAGTTTTCAAGTGAAAACTTTATTCTAGGTGATGTTACATTTGCACATAGGACCCCTTGTTCGAAAGAAGCTTCTGAACTCTCTAGTCCATTGAATTTGTCAGTTTTTGGATGGTTTCTGCTTCAATTGTTTTGCATGTGGACAGAATACCCTCCCAGAGCTGTTGCTTAGATGTGAACTGCCTCCCACCATCATAGACACTCCTTTTGATGATGCTCCAGAGGTTCTCAATGGGGTTGAGGTCAGGGGAAGATGGTGGCCACGCCATAAGTTTGTCATCTTTTATGCCCATAGCAGCCAGAGATGCAGATGTGTTTTTTGCAGCATGAGACGGTGCATTATCATGCATGAAAATTATTTTGCTGCAGAAAGCACGGTTCTTAATCTTGAACCATGGCAGGAAGTGTTGTTTTAGAAACTCCACATAGATTAGGGAGTTCATCTTTACCCCTTCAGGGATCATAAAGGGGCCGACAATCTCTCTCCCCATGATTCCAGCCCAAAACATTACTCCACCTCCTCCTTGTTGGCGCCTTAGCCGTGTTTTCATGGGGTGTCCATCAACCAGCCATCCTCCACTCCATCCATCTGGACCATCGAGCGTTGCACGGCACTCATCGGTGAACAAAACAGTTTGGAAGTCAGTCTTCATGTATCGTTTGGCCCACTGGAGTCGTTTCTGCTTGTGTGCAGTGGATAGAAGTGGTCGACAGGATGGCTTACGCACCTCTGAAAGACCCTGCATCTTGTTGTTCTGGGGACGTTGGAGGCACCAGCAGCTTCAAAAACTTGTCTGCTGCTATGACCAGGCATTTTTGCAGCTGCTCTTTTAACCTTATGCAATTGCCTGTTGGAAAGAGTCCTCAATTTTTCCTTATCAGCACGCACACGTGTGTGCTGGGAATCAGCTACATACTTCTTGATTGTGCGATGATCACGATGAAGTGTCTTGGCAATGTTGATTGTAGTCATGCCTTGACCTAAATACTCCACAATTTGTTGCTTCTCGGCAGCCGACACATCCTTTTTCTTTCCCCTTTTGGCAAAAAATGTAGGCTGATTAATAATGTGGAACAGCCTTCTTAAGTAGTCTTGCCTTTATTTGGACACACCTGCCAAACTAATTTGCACAGGTATCTGCAATTGCTTTCAGTGATATAAAGAGCCCTGACACACATCACCATCAATGAGTTTAAATGACAAACAAAAAAATTCAAACCTTATCACTCCTAAACTCTTTGTGCATAATAATTTGGAACACAGTGTATTCTCGTGGTGTGCATCATTATAGTGGCATCTTTTCTTGTTTTGCTGCATTATGTCTGCCACTTTTTGCACCCCGAGTTGGATCCATTTCACATTATAGTAGTGCGCTCGATGTCTCTCCCTTTTTAAAGTGTGGCCATACAACGCGATCCGTAGGCAGCACAAGTCTATGGGAAAATGCAGGATCCTGCAAATTTTTCTTACAGGATCCTGCATTTTCAAAAATCGACGGATTGCGACGTGACACAAAAGACGGAAATGTGAAAGTAGCCTTAACCCCATCTTTCTTCTTTACAAAGTAAAACCCAGCAGCAATGGGAGATGAGGATGGTCTGATTACTACCCTTTGCCAAACTTTCCGCGATATAGTCCTTCAAGGCCTGTGTGAAGGACGAGGGAGACTCCATTTTGGATATATTAATTCAGGCCCAATAGAGTATCCAGAGATCTCCCTTTCCACTCCTGAAGTGGCCCCCACCCTTGGGATAAGAACACAAATCCCCAACAGTACAGAACTTTTGCCAAATGTCCAGAGAATTAGAGGCCATGTGTTAATGAAGGCAAGGAGGAGCAGAGCTGGGACCCCCTGCTGTCTTTTGTACAAAGTGGCCCACATCAAGGGGAAAGTGTAGACACTTAGGCACTGACACCTAGAGATGAATTATCTATATATATATAATTGTCTAAGGGGTACTTCCATCTTTCTGTCCACAACTTCCGTAACGGAAATCCCGCGTCGCTGATTGGTCTCGCCAGCTGCCTGTCATGGCTGCCGCGACCAATCAGTGACGGGCACAGTCCAATTAGTCCCTCCCTACTCCCCTGCAGTCAGTGCCCAGCGCCCGCATACTCCCCTCCAGTCACCGCTAACACAGGGTTAATGCCAGCGGTAACGGACCGCGTTATGCCATGGGTAACGTACTCCGTTATCGCTGCTATTAACCCTGTGTGTCCCCAACTTTTTACTATTGATGCTGCCTATGCAGCATCAATAGTAAAAAGATGTAATGTTAAAAATAAAAAAACAAAAAACCTGCTATTCTCACCCTCCGTAGTCCGCCCAGGCGCGCGTGGCTGCCGCCATCTTCCGTTCCCAGAGATGTATTGCGAAATTACCCAGAACACTTAGCGGTCTCGCGAGACCGCTAAGTCATGTGGGTAATTTCGCAATGCATCCTGGGAACGGAAGATGGCGGCAGCCACGCGCGCATCGCCAGAGCTTCGCTAGATCCCGGCGGGTGAGTATATAACTTTTTTATTTTAATTATTTTATTAAACAGGGATATGGTGCCCACACTGCTGTATACTACGTGGGCTGTGTTATATACCGCGTGGGCTGCTATATACTATGTGGCCAGTGTTAGATACTATGTGGGCTGTGTTTTGTACTGCGTGGGCTGTGCTATATACTACGTGGCCAGTGTTAGATACTATGTGGGCTGTGTTTTGTACTGCGTGGGCTGTGCTATATATTACGTGGCCTGTGTTATATACTACGTCGCCTGTGTTATATACTGCGTGGGCTGTGTTATATAGTACGTGGGCTGTGTTATATAGTACGTGGGCTGTGTTATATAGTACGTGGGCTGTGTTATATAGTACGTGGGCTGTGTTATATAGTACGTGGGCGGTGTTATATAGTACGTGGGCGGTGTTATATAGTACGTGGGCGGTGTTATATAGTACGTGGGCGGTGTTATATAGTACGTGGGCGGTGTTATATAGTACGTGGGCGGTGTTATATAGTACGTGGGCGGTGTTATATAGTACGTGGGCGGTGTTATATAGTACGTGGGCGGTGTTATATAGTACGTGGGCGGTGTTATATAGTACGTGGGCTGTGTTATATAGTACGTGGGCTGTGTTATATAGTACGTGGGCTGTGTTATATAGTGCGTGGGCTGTGTTATATAGCACGTGGGCTGTGTTATATAGTACGTGGCCACTGTTATATATTGCGTGGCCTGTATTAACGCATCGGGTATTCTACAATATGTATGCATGCATATAGCAGCCACATAGCATATAGCACAGGCCACTTACTATTTGTCTGCTATATACTACATGGCTCCTATATACTACGTGGCCTGTGCTATAAACTATGTGGCTGCTATATACATACATACATATTCTAGAATACCCGATGCGCTAGAATCGGGCCACCATCTAGTAGTAACATAGTTATTATTAGGGTTGAAGGAAGACTTTAAGTCCATTTAGCTCAACCCATAGCCTAACCTAACATGCCCTAACATGTTGATCCAGAGGAAGGCAAACAAAAACCATGTGGCAAAGAGTAAGCTCCACATTGGGGAAAAAAATTCCTTCCCGACTCCACATACGGCAATCAGACTAGCTCCCTGGATCAATGCCCTATCAAGGAATCTAGTATATATACCCTGTAACATTATACTTTTCAAGAACGGCATCCAATCCCCTCTTAATAATAATAATAATTTTTATTTATATAGCGCCAACATATTCCGCAGCGCTTTACAACTTTAAATTTTAACTTTAAATTTTAGTAATGAATCCCTGAATACAACATCATACGGCAGAGAGTTCCATAGTCTCACTGCTCTTACAGTAAAGAATCCGCGTCTGTTATTATGCTTAAACCTTCTTTCCTACAGACGTAGAGGATGCCCCCTTGTCCCTGTCTCAGGTCTATGATTAAAAAGATCATCAGAAAGGTCTTTGTACTGTCCCCTCATATATTTATAAATTAAAATTAGATCACCCCTTAGCCTTCGTTTTGCCAAACTAAATAGCCCCAAGTGTAATAATCTCTCTTGGTATTGCAGACCCCCCAGTCCTCTAATAACCTTGGTCGCTCTTCTCTGCATCCGCTCCAGTTCAGCTATGTCTTTCTTATACACCGGAGACCAGAACTGTGCACAGTATTCTAAGTGTGGTCGCACTAGTGACTTGTATAGAGGTAAAATTATGTTCTCCTCATGAGCCTGTTTTAATGCATTTCATTATTTTATTTGCATTTCTTAGAATACCCTCCAGGATTTTACCCACAGTAGAGGTTAAGCTTTCTGGCCTATAATTTCCGAGTTCAGTTTTTGTCCCCTTTTTGAATATTGGCACCACATTTGCTATACGCCAGTCCTGTGGTACAGGACTGTACTTAATTCCTGCAGTACTCGGAGGTGTATCCCATCCGAGCCCGAAGATTTTTTTCAATTTTAATGATTTTTAGACGCCGCCGTACTTTCTGCTGGGTTAAGCAGGTGACATTTAACCCCTTCCCGCAGCGGCCCTTTTTCGTTTTTGTGTTTCCGTTTTTCGCTCCCTTCCTTCCCAGAGCCATAACTTTTTTATTTTTCTGTCAATATGGTCATGTGAGGGCTTATTTTTTGCGGCACGAGTTGTACTTTTGAACGACACCATTGGTTTTACCATGTCTTGTACTAAGAAACAGGAAAAAAATTCCAAGTGCGGTGAAATTGCAAAAGAAGTGCAATCCCACACTAGTTTTTTGCTTGGCTTTTTTGCTAGCTTCACTAAATGCTAAAACTGATCTGCCATTATGATTCTCCAGGTCATTACGAGTTCATAGACACCTAAGGCCATGTTCACACATAGCGGGTTTTACCGCGGACCAGCAGCGTTTCTGCAGCTGCGGGTCCGCTGCAGTTTCCATTGCGTTTACATTTACATGTAAATCCTATGGAAACCGCAAACCGCAGTGCACATGCTGCGGGAAAAAACACGCAGAAACGCAGCGGTTTACAACCCACAGCATGTCACTTCTTTGTGCAGAATCGCAGCGATTCTGCACACATAGGAATGCATTGATCCGCTTACTTCCCACATGGGGCTATGCCCACGATGCGGGAAGTAAGCGGATAATGTGCAGATGGTACCCGGGGTGGAGGAGAGGAGACTCTCCTCCAGGCCCTGGGAACCATATTTGTGGTAAAAAAAAGAATTAAAATAAAAAATAATGATATACTCACCTCTCAGCGCTGCACGCGGCGGTCCGGTTTCAGTTGCTGTGCGAGCAGGGCCTGAGATGATGTCGCGGTCACATGACCGTGACGTCACGAAGGTCCTTCTCGCACAGCATCTTTGGAACCGGACCGCCGCGTGCAGTGCCGAGGAGATCGGTACGTCAGAGGGTGAGTATAAACCATTTTTTATTATTTTTAACATTACTATTGATACTGCATATTGCTGCATATGCAGCATCAATAGTATAAGCGTAAACCCGCAGCGGAAACCGCAAGACAAAACGTGATAAATCTGCAGGGATAACCGCAGCGGTTTTGCCCTGCAGATTTATCAAATCCGCTGCGGGAGAACCCGCAGGGACCCGAACCTACGTGTGCACATGGCCTAACATGTCTAGGTTATTTTTTATCAAAGTGGTGAAAAAAATTTCAAAACTTTGCTTAACCCCTTCCCGACATTTGACGTACTATCCCGTCGAGGTGGGGTGGGCCCGTATGACCGCCGACGGGATAGTACGTCATAGCCGATCGGCCGCGCTCACGGGGGGAGCGCGGCCGATCGCGGCCGGGTGTCGGCTGCATATCGCAGCTGACATCCGGCACTATGTGCCAGGAGCGGTCACGGACCGCCCCCGGCACATTAACCCCCGGCACACCGCGATCAAACATGATCGCGATGTGCCGGCGATGCAGGGAAGCATCGCGCAGGGAGAGGGCTCCCTGCGGGCTTCCCTGAGCCCCCCGCAGCAACGCGATGTGATCGCGTTGCTGCGAGGGTCTTACCTCCCTCCCTGCCTGCTCCAGACCCGGATCCAAGATGGCCGCGGATCCGGGTCCTGCAGGGAGGGAGGTGGCTTCACAGACGCCTGCTCAGAGCAGGCACTGTGAAGCAGCCTGCACTTCAATCAGATCGGTGATCTGTCAGAGTGCTATGCAAACTGACAGATCACCGATCTGTATTGTCCCCCCCTGGGGCAAAGTAAAAAAGTAAAAAAAAAAATTTCCAAATGTGTAAAAAAAAATAAAAAAAAATATTCCAAAATAATGAAAAAAAAAAAAAATATTATTCCCATAAATACATTTCTTTATCTAAATAAAAAAAAAAAAACTATAAAAGTACACATATTTAGTATCGCCACGTCCGTAACGACCCAACCTATAAAACTGCCACACTAGTTAACCCCTTCAGTAAACACCGTAAGAAAAAAAAAAAAAAACGAGGCAAAAAACAACGCTTTATTACCATACCGCCGAACAAAAAGTGGAATAACACGCGATCAAAAAGACTGATATAAATATCCATGGTACCGCTGAAAACGTCATCTTGTCCCGCAAAAAACAAGCTGCCATACAGCATCATCAGCAAAAAAATAAAAAAGTTATAGTCCTGAGAATAAAGCGATACCAAAATAATTATTTTTTCTATAAAATAGTTTTTATCGTATAAAAGCGCCAAAACATAAAAAAAATGATATAAATGAGATATCGCTGTAATCGTACTGACCCGACGAATAAAACTGCTTTATCAATTTTACCAAACCCGGAACGGTATAAACGCCTCTCCCAAAAGAAATTCATGAATAGCAGGTTTTTGGTCATTCTGCCTCACAAAAATCGGAATAAAAAGCGATCAAAAACGGTCACGTGTCCGAAAATGTTACCAATAAAAACGTCAACTCGTCCCGCAAAAAACAAGACCTCACATGACTCTGTGGAGCAAATGTGGAAAAATTATAGGTCTCAAAATGTGGAGACGCAAAAACTTTTTTGCTATAAAAAGCGTCGCTGGTTTCACACTTCCGTTTTTGTCTGCAGCGTTTTTTGCACAAAAAAACGCATGCGTTTTTTCCCTATATTTAACATTGAAAACGCATGCGGTTTTTTTGTACGCGTTTGGTCGCGTTTTCAAACGCATGCGGTTTTTTTCTGCATGCGTTCATTTTCAGAAATACAACCTGCAGTATTTTCTTGCGTTTTTAAGCACATGCGTTTGTTTGCGTTAAAAACGCATGCATTTTTATCGAAAAAAACAGAAAACACACTGAAAAGCCACCCACCACCATCAAGGTGATAAAGGGATCCAAACCCTAACCCTAACTCTACCCCTAACCTCACCCCTAACCGTTTAATGAACATTTTCTGACAGTCATAGTGCCACGTATTTCAGTGCCACGTATTTCAGTGCCACGTATTTCAGTGCCACGTATTTCAGTGCCATGTATTTCAGTGCCACGTATCACGTATTTCAGTGGCACGTGTTTCAGTGCCACGTATTTCAGTGCCACGTATCACGTATTTCAGTGCCACATATTTTAGTACCACGTATTTCAGTTGCACGTATTTCAGTGCCACGTATTTCAGTGCCACGTATTTCAGTGCCACGTATCACGTATTTCAGTGCCACGTGTTTCAGTGCCACGTATTTAAGTGCCACGTATCACATATTTCAGTGCCACGTATTTCAGTGCCACGTATTTCAGTGCCACGTATTTCAGTGCCACGTATCACGTATTTCAGTGCCACGTGTTTCAGTGCCACGTATTTAAGTGCCACGTATCACATATTTCAGTGCCACGTATTTCAGTGCCACGTATTTCAGTGCCACGTATTTCAGTGCCACGTATTTCAGTGCCACGTATTTCAGTGCCACGTGTTTCAGTGCCACGTATTTAAGTGCCACGTATCACGTATTTCAGTGCCACGTATTTCAGTGCCACGTATTTCAGTGCCACGTATTTCAGTGCCACGTATTTCAGTGCCACGTATTTCAGTGCCACGTATTTCAGTCACGTTTAGGGTTAGGGTTAGGGGTAGGGTTAGGGTTAGGGCTAGGGTTGGAGGTAAAGTTAGGGTTGGGGCTAAAGTTAGGGTTGGGGCTAAAGTTAGGGTTAGGGTTTGGATTACATTTACGTTTGGATTAGGGTTGGGATTAGAATTATGGGTGTGTCAGGGCTAGGGGTGTGGTTAGGGTTACCGTTGGGATTAGGGTTAGGGGTGTGTTTGGGTTAGGGTTTCAGGTAGAATTGGGGGGTTTCCACTGTCCAGGCACATCAGGGGCTCTCCAAGCGCGACATGGCGTCCAATCTCAATTCCAGCCAATTCTGCGTTGAAAAAGTAAAACAGTGCTCCTTCCCTTCCGAGCTCTCCCGTGCGCCCAAAAAGGGGTTTACCCCAACATATGTGTTATCAGCGTACTCGGGACAAATTGAACAACAACTTCTGGGGTCCAAGTTCTCTTGTTATCCTTAGGAAAATAAAAATTTGGGGGGCTAAAAATCATTTTTGTGGGAAAAAAAAGATGTTTTATTTTCACGGCTCTGCATTATAAACTGTAGTGAAACACTTGGGGGTTCAAAGTTCTCACAACACATCTAGATAAGTTCCTTGGGAGGTCTAGTTTCCAATATGGGGTCACTTGTGGGGGGTTTGTACTGTTTGGGTACATCAGGGGCTCTGCAAATGCAACGTGACGCCTGCAGACCAATCCATTTAAGGCTGCATTCCAAATGGCGCTCCTTCCCTTCCGAGCTCTGTCATGCGCCCAAACAGTGGTTCCCCCCGACATATGGGGTATCAGCGTACTCAGGACAAATTGGACAACAACTTTTGGGGTCTAATTTATCCTGTTACCCTTGTGAAAATACAAAACTGGGGGCTAAAAAATCATTTTTGTGAAAAAAAAAAAAAGAATTTTTATTTTCACGGCTTTGCGCTATAAACTTTAGTGAAACACTTGGGGGTTCAAAGTTCTCAAAACACATCTAGATAAGTTCCTTGGGAGGTCTAGTTTCCAATATGGGGTCACTTGTGGGGGGTTTGTACTGTTTGGGTACATCAGGGGCTCTGCAAATGCAACGTGACGGCTGCTGACCAATCCATTTAAGTCTGCATTCCAAATGGCGCTCCTTCCCTTCCGAGCTCTGTCATGCGCCCAAACAGTGGTTCCCCCCCACATATGGGGTATCAGCGTACTCAGGACAAATTGGAAAACAAATTTTGGGGTCCAATTTATTCTGTTACCCTTGTAAAAATACAAAGCTGGGGGCTAAAAAATCATTTTTGAGAAAAAAAAAAAAATTATTTTCACGGCTCTGCGTTATAATCTGTAGTGAAACACTTGGGGGTTCAAAGCTCTCAAAACACATCTAGATAAGTTCCTTAGGGGGTCTACTTTCCAAAATGGTGTCACTTGTAGGGAGTTTCAATGTTTAGGCACATCAGGGGCTCTCCAAACGCAACATGGCGTCCCATCTCAATTCCAGTCAATTTTGCATTGAAAAGTCAAATGGCGCTCCTTCCCTTCCAAGCTCTGCCATGCGCCCAAACAATGGTTTACACCCACATATGGGGTATCAGCGTACTCAGGACAAATTGCACAACATTTTTTGGGGTCCAATTTCTTCTCTTACCCTTGGGAAAATAAAAAATTGGGGGCGAAAAGATCATTTTTGTGAAAAAATATGATTTTTTATTTTTACGGCTCTGCATTATAAACTTCTGTGAAGCACTTGGTGGGTCAAAGTGCTCACCACACATCTAGATAAGTTCCTTAGGGGGTCTACTTTCCAAAATGGTGTCACTTGTAGGGAGTTTCAATGTTTAGGCACATCAGGGGCTCTCCAAACGCAACATGGCGTCCCATCTCAATTCCAGTCAATTTTGCATTGAAAAGTCAAATGGCGCTCCTTCCCTTCCAAGCTCTGCCATGCGCCTAAACAACGGTTTACACCCACATATGGGGTATCATCGTACTCAGGACAAATTGTACAACAACTTTGGGGGTCCATTTTCTCCTGTTACCCTTGGTAAAATAAAACAAATTGGAGCTGAAATAAATTTTGTGTGAAAAAAAGTTAAATGTTCATTTTTATTTAAACATTCCAAAAATTCCTGTGAAACACCTGAAGGGTTAATAAACTTCTTGAATGTGGTTTTGAGCACCTTGAGGGGTGCAGTTTTTAGAATGGTGTCACACTTGAGTATTTTCTATCATATAGACCCCTCAAAATGACTTCAAATGAGATGTGGTCCCTAAAAAAAAATGGTGTTGTAAAAATGAGAAATTGCTGGTCAACTTTTAACCCTTATAACTCCGTCACAAAAAAAAATTTTGGTTCCAAAATTGTACTGATGTAAAGTAGACATGTGGGAAATGTTACTTATTAAGTATTTTGCGTGACATATGTCTGTGATTTAAGGGCACAAAAATTCAAAGTTGGAAAATTGCAAAATTTTCAAAATTTTCGCCAAATTTCCATTTTTTTCACAAATAAACGCAAGTTATATCGAATAAATTTTACCTTTAACATGAAGTACAATATGTCACGAGAAAACAATGTCAGAATCGCCAAGATCCGTCAAAGCGTTCCAGAGTTATAGCCTCATAAAGGGACAGTGGTCAGAATTGTAAAAATTGGCCCGGTCATTAACGTGCAAACCACCCTTGGGGGTGAAGGCGTTAAAACAAAAAAAAACAAAAAACGCCATTTTCCGATACCCATAGCGTCTCCATTTTTTGTGATCTGGGGTCAGGTGAGGGCTTATTTTTTGCGTGCCAAGCTGGCGTTTTTAATGATACCACATTTGTGCAGATACGTTCTTTTGATAGCCCGTTATTGCATTTTAATGCAATGTCGCGGCAACCAAAAAAACGTAATTGTGGCATTCGAATTTTTTACACGCTACGCCGTTTTGCGATCAGGTTAATGCTTTTTTTTTTATTGACAGACCGGGCGATTCTGAACGCGGCGATACCAAATATGTGTAGGTTTGATTTCTTTTTTTGTTTTATTTTGGATGGGGCGAAACGGGGGTGATTTAAACTTTTATATTTTAATTTTTTTCATATTTTTAAAAACATTTTTTTTTACTTTTGCCATGCTTCAATAGCCTCCATGGGAGGCTAGAAGCTGGCATAGCCTGATCGGCACTGCTACATAGCAGCGATCATCACATCGCTGCTATGTAGCTGAAATGCAGGCTTGCTATGAGCGCCGACCACAGGGGGGCGCTCACAGCAGGCCGGCATCAGTAACCATAGAGGTCTCAAGGAGCTCTATGGCTACCATCCTGATGCATCGCCAACCCCCGATCATGTGACGGCCGGAAGCGCCGGTTAAATGCCGCTGTCAGCGTTTGACAGCGGCATTTAACAGGTTAATAGCGGCGGGTGAATCGCGATTTCACCCGCCGCTATTGCACGCACATGTCAGCTGTACAAAACAGCTGACATGTCGCGACTTTGATGTGGGCTCACCGCCGGAGCCCACATCAAAGCAGAGGGCCCGACATGTGCCGTACTAGTACGGGGCATGTCGGGAAGGGGTTAATGGGGAATTTTTGTTATCACTGATCATATTGTCTGCTATGGGATTTTCTTGTGTAAATACTGATGAAAAAAAGTCATTCAGCATATTGGCTTTTTCCTCATCCACCATTTCACCCAGACTATTTTTAAGGGGGCCAACACTTATCATTTTTTAGTTTCTTACTATTTACGTAGTTGAATATTTTAAATACTTTGGGATTATTTTTACTCTCTCTGGCACTGAGTCTCTCTGTCTCAATTTTTGCTGCCTTGATTTGCTTTTTACAGAATTTATTTAATTTTCTGTATTTATTTAATGCCTCATCACTACCTACTTCCTTTAATTCTCTAAATGCTTTCTTTTTGTCACTTATTGCGCCCCTTACAGCTCTATTTAGCCATATTGGTTTCCTCCTATTTCTAGTATGTTATGAGAGTATCGTGCATTTCAGAGATAAGACCAATATACCATCAGAACCCTGGGAGCCTTCCGCGCACACCCCAGTGTCTCATATTTCTCTAGCTGTCCCGGATATTGAGCTATCATGACTTACTCTCCAGAACCACTTAGCCGATCCAAGTTTGGACTCTCCATATCGGTCCAGCCCCAAAGAACCCGTTGAGACGTCAGTCGTCCCGTTTGGACCTCCCACTAGGAAGTTATGACCCATCCTAGATCTTGGGAATTATTTCAGCTAGGTCAAGGGAGGAGAATTCAGTCCAACCCAAAGGCACGGTGGCGAATGTGGGAGGGGGCGAGCTAGGGGTTAAAAGCTAGTTGCATACCTTTAGCCTTTAAACACAAGAGGAGCAGCACAGTGAAAAAACAGAGAAAAGAGTAGTATGCAGACAAAAAGGGATCACCAGAGGTATTTACCAAAATATAACAATTTTATTAAACCACACTCTTTGAACACTACACACAATAATTAAAAGCACTTAAAATTTGCAAAAAACATAGCAAAACAAATAGTAGAGACAAGACCTGTGATAAGGTCAAACCACAGTGCCACCCTGAAGGCTACCTGCAGGATCAGAATGAAAGTTCCCCCATGGCTCACAACTAGTCAGACCATAGGGCGTACTATACTACCTGACAAAATGTACCAGGCCTCGCAGGTAGCGTCCCCATAAGATAGATCAGGGCAATAGAAGATGGAAAAAATATAAGCGGGTGGCACCGGGCACAAGTGCCCAACGCGTATCGCCAGTGAACTGGCTTCCTCAGGGGCAATAACAGTAGTGTCCATAGCCGGTGGTTAAATACCTGTCAAGTAGTTGTCAAAGTGGAGTCAGCTGGAGACAGGGGGTATCCGGACTTAGGCTAGTGTGCGCGCATCCAAGGCCGGAAGTGGCCCACAACGCCAGCGGCTGCGCAATAGAAGAATAGATCAGGATTCAGGCTCCGGATCGTCCGCCCAGGTGCAATGCGCACGCGCAATGCACACAACCTGGGCACATCACAGTAGGAGACACAGGAGCCAGTGCCGACATGAGGACGCATGCGCGGTAAGGCACATGAGGTAATGGTCCCCCGTCCCGAGATGTCCGCCCCGGGTCCAGCGCGCACGCGCAGTGGGCCAAGGGCGGACGCCAGCAGGACAGAGGACCAGAAAAAATATATATAACCAAATTGGCCATCCCAGCTCAGAAGCCGGTGTGCAATAGATAGAGGGGCAAAAATGTAAAGGCACCCTAATCAGATCCTAATACATAGATATTCACACAATATTAACAGGAGGAATCCATCTCAAACAGGCAAATGCATATACAGCATATACAATAAGATGGAAGGCCACATGGAGAGGAATACTTCCTAGACAATGGAGAAATACAGTATAAATACAGATGAATAAACGGATGGACGAACTCAAATCCATACATGAATGATTGCAACTCAAGGTACCCTAGAAACATTCAAAAAGCAAAATGCTGTGTACACATGTATATAGTGCCAAAGATGGAAGGACACTAAGGTTATAAAGGCCCAATAGTTACCTAGACCTGGCATGATAAAAAGTGTTCCATCTTTGGCACTATATACTATCTTATTGTATATGCTGTATATGCATTTGCCTGTTTGAGATGGATTCCTCCTGTTAATACTCACCTCTCCGTCGCTCAGGCCCCCGGCACTTTCAATATTCACCTGACTTCGTTCCGGCGCCGCTCCATCTTCAGCGTCTTCTGCACTGACGTTCAGGCAGAGCACGCGCACTAACCACGTCACCGCGCCCTCTGACCTGAGCGTCACTGCAGAAGACACTGAAGAAGATGGAGCGGCGGTTGGAACGAGGAGCAGGTGAATATCGTGCAGAGCAGTGCTCCCCTCCTCGTTATACTCACCTGCTCCTGGCGCGGTGCAGTCCCTGCTTCCCCGGCGCTGCTGCTTCTTCCTGTACTGAGCGGTCACCGTTACCGCTCATTACAGTAATGAATATGCGGCTCCACCCCTATGGGAGGTGGAGCCACATATTCATTACTGTAATGAGCGGTACTATGTGACCGCTCAGTACAGGAAGCAGCAGCGGCGCCGGGGAGCCAGGGACCGCGCCAGGAGTAGGTGAGTATAATTAGACAGCTCCCGCTCCCCTGCTGACCCCTGGGTATGACTAGAGTATAAGCCGAGAGGGGGGCTTTCAGCCCCCCAAAAATGGGCTGAAAATCTCGGCTTATACTCGAGTATATACGGTATATTTCCGGCCTGGGACTGGGGATATATATACTGCCCTCACTGCAGAGTGCCCCGATAAACAGTACGTGAGAGGGCAGCCTTTCCGGTGACTACTTATACACGGTGCAGTTCCCCGACTGATCTCAGGGAAAGGGGGGTGCCAGAGAGCTGACTGTGTAAGCTCCTCTGTGAAGGCGGGGGGATATCAGTATCCCCTTGCTCTCCTCTCATGTGTGTTTTCCTTACAGCCTGCCTCTCCGGACCAGAGATATTATAGTCTGCTCTTTGGCAGGCTGGCCCCAGGAACAAGATTAAAGGCACAGTCATAAGGATGATGATGAGGAAGTTCTTGGCACCCCTGCTCCGAGAACACATCCCCAAAGTCAGACAGGTATTTAGGTACAGACTGGGTAACCACCCAAGGTCACTCTTATTCACCTTCTTTTATATTTAATAAAGACATGACAGCACCGCACATGAGAGGAAGAAATAGAAGAGACTCCTAGGGTGGGACAACAGCAGATAACACCCTTCTACCGAAGGCTAGATTTCAGAGCCCTAGATCTAGCCTGTAGTAGCGGAAGAAAGTGGAGGGTGAAGACCATACTGCTGCTCTGCAAATCTGTTCCACAGATGCATTCGCGCCCTTTCAGCCCAGGATGTGGCAATGGCCCTTGTAGATTGAGCCGTTACACTGAGTGGGGGAGTCTGACCTGGTCAGGCCAGATCAGTTCTTATGATTACTCTGTCCTCCAGAAAGGTAGTACATGGGGGATTTACAGAGATAGCTTGCAGCTCACAGATACGCCGAGCTGACGTCAGGGCAACCAGGAGCACTGTTTTTAAAGTTAAGGGCTTCTCTGAAATAGAAGTAAGAGGCTCGGAAAGAGAAGTTAATGCATTTAAAACTAAAATTTAGATCCCAGGGAGCCACCTTGGGTAATGATTTTGAGGGTCTGTCTGCAAATAAGGCTCGCATGAACTGGCAGACCCAAGGGTGATCTGCAATTTTTGGTCAAACAATGCACCTAGGGCAGAGACTTGTACTTTTAGGGTGTTAGTAGAGAACCTTCTTTCCAGCCCTCTTTGAAGGAATTCTAGTATTTCTTTTACCGGGACTTTCTGACTCGTATTGGACAACTGTCGTCCCGAAAATTCCAGGAATTTTTCCCATATCTTTTGGTACTAGTCTGATGTTATTTTCTTTCTGCTGGCGAGCAGTGTGTCTACTAAAGGGTTTGAGAAACCTCTTGCTAGTAACAGTCCCCTCTCAAGTTCCAGGCGGTGAGATGGAGTCTGTGCACCTGACGATGTAGCACTGGACCCTGGTATAGATTTGGAATGTCCGGGAGGATCCATGGGTCCGAGATAGACATGCGTCTGAGCCATGTGAACCGTGCTCTCTTTGGCCAAAAGGGCGCTAAAAGGATTATCCGTGTCCTGTCCTCCCAAATCTTCTTTAGGAATATCTGAATCAATGGCATTGGGGGAAATGCGTACCCCAGATGAAACTTCCACTGGTGCAGTAGTGCATCCAGTCCTTCCGGGTGTTCTTTTGGATTCAGGGAGTAGAATCTGTTTACCTTCTGATTTTTTATTGTGGCAAATAGATCAACTTCTGGCATGCCCCAGAATGCACAGATTTTCCCAAATACCGCTTGATTCACGGACCACTCTCCCTGGCATAATACACGGCGGCTTAAGAAATCCGCCACAAGATTTAGCTTCCGCCATCAGGGATGTTGATCTTGTACCTCCGTTTTTTTTTTTTTTATAAGCTATGGTGGTGCTGTTGTCGGACAGCATTGTGACATGTTTCCCTTGTACTTCTTTCTCTGCATGAAGAAGTGCTCGCCTTACAGCTGTTAACTCTTTTAGGTTGGAGGATGCCGTTCTCATTGGAGGTTCCCATGGACCCTGTAGAATTAGGCCTGACAGGTGTGCTCCCCAACCTAACGGCCCTGCATCTGTAGTTAATACTACCGGGTTTTGAATTGAACAAGGTACAGCGTTGCTTAGGTTTTCGATGCTCAGCCACCACTTTAATGATTCTTGCACCCGTGGTGATAGGAGAATCTTTCGATTCAAATTGTATGGATCCACTGTCAGTTCGGACAGGATCCGCCATTGTAAATCATTTGTATGGGCTTGTGCCCACTAGACTGCTGGGATTGTCGCTGTTAGAACGCCTAAGAGTGACATCGCCGATCTTATTGAGATGGGTCTGCGCCCTAAATCTGACCCATCTGTACCTGGCGTATTTTTGGTTGAATGGTCCAGATCTTTTTCTCTGGGAGGACGCATTTTTGCTTGATTGAATCCAGTTGTATGCCCAGGAACTCCTGTATCTGAGTTGGATTTAGTCTTGAGTTTTTGAAGATTATTATCCAGCCTAGACTGGTCAGTATTTCTCGCACTGTTGTGACTGCCTTTGCGCGTTTTTGTTTGTCGTCTGCTATGACAAGAAAGTCGTCCAAATAGGGTACCAGCAGTATATCTTTCTTTCTTATGTAGGACGCTATTTCGGAGATTATTTTTGTAAATATACGGGGAGCTACAGAGACCCCGAAGGGAAGGCACTGATATTGTAGGTGAGTGGGAACTTGAGCAATCTCCACTACCAACCTTAGGTACTGCTGGTATTCTTCGCAGAATGGTACATGGTAATAAGCGTCGGTTAGATCTACTACCACCATGTAGCACCCCATATTGAGTAGCTTTACTGCTGACTTTAAAGTTTCCATTTTGATACTCTCCACCCGGATATATCGGTTTAATGCTTTTAAGTTGAATATTGTCCTCATTGAGCCGTCTGGTTTTGGTGTAAGAAAAAGGGTACTGTAGAACCCTTCTCCTATTTGGTGATATGGTAGCTTTATTAGTACTTCTTTCTGTAGGAGGATTTGAATTTCTTTTTCTAGTGTGGCTTGGTTTTTCTTGGGCACTCGAGTGATTATCATCCTCTGTGGCAAGGGGCTGAGGAAACTTAGTCGCAGGCCCTCGGATAATAAATTGGTTATCCATTGTGAAGCAGGTAATGCTAACCATTGATGGAGAAAATGTCGGAATCTTCCCCCCACAGGATTTCTGGCGTCATTGAGGTTTGGGGTGTGATCTAGAGGGAGGCTTATTGAAAAGGAATTCCCTATCTTTCCTCCAGGGTTTTCCTCGCATGGACCTATCATCTGAGCGTCCTCGGCCACCTCTATTCCCTGATCCTCTAAAGGACGAATAAGCATCACCCCAACGGCGTCTAGAGAAGGGGGGAGTGGAAACCGTTTCTTCTTATCCGATGCTTTCTCCAAAAGTTCGTCTAACGCCATCCCAAAAAGGTACTGACCTTCACAAGGGACTGAACAGAGTTTTACTTTTGATTGAAAATCTGCAGCCCAGTTTTTTAGCCATAGTATCCTGCGCCCTGAATTTGATAGGGCGCACGCACGGGCGGTACATCGAACGGAGTCAACTGATGAGTCCGCTAGGGATCCTGCCGCTTTCTGTAAGGAGGGTATTGCCTCCAATAGCCTCTTTCTCGGGCATTTGTTTTTAATTTGTTCGCTTAATTCTTCAAGCCACTTGACCATAGCACGAGCTGTCCAAGTGGCGGCAACCCCAGGCTTAAATGACCACGCTGAGGCCTCCCAAGTGGATTTTAAGAAAGCATTGGCTTTCTTGTCAAGGGGGTCTTTTAAGGCACCCATGTCCTCGAATGGTAGGGCTATTCCTTTAGAAGTACTGGCGATGGCCGCATCCAGTCTAGGCGCTTTTTCCCATTTTTCACAGATCTCTTCATTAAATGGGTATTTACGTTGAAGTGTCTGAGGCAGGGACATCTTTTTGTTCGCTTTTTTCCATTCCTTTTTAATTAAGTTTAGAAGGTTGTCATGAAAAGGAAAAACCTTACATTTTTTCCCCTCTAAATTGCTGAACATGGAATCTTGTACCATGCGTTGTTCCTTAGGCGTTTCGATCCCCATAGTGGATCTAACCAATTTAAGCAATTCCCCGATATTTTCGGACAAAAAATAAGGGTGGCCATACTCCTCATCCAAGGAGTCCAGGTCTGACACCTCCGAGGGAGTTAATTTGTCGGGGTTGTCGTATATATGACCCAGAAAATATTCCTCCTTCATCTGGAGCGACTGGGAGTCAGACGGGAGAGAAAATGCCCATGCTTGGGGGTCACCCTGAAGAAGAGATTATTATCCCAACCCGTTATTCCTCGGTTCCTGAGAAACAAAGATGTAACCTGAAGTATAGTTTCCAGGCCTCCCTTAAAACAACAAACTTGTCACGTTCCCCAGAGAAACTGTCAGGAAAAGCTATCCTGGGCTCCCCTAGGGGTTGCCCGAGATTCACGGTTCCCAAATCTGACATATTACGGTGCTGCAAAACGACATTGCGTACAATTTCCACCTCCAGGCTGAGCTGCTGCAGTTGCCCTGTCAAAGCAGTAATGGGATCCATAATGGATCAAAAAAAAAAATGGCTTCAGCCAGGGCTAATGTCAAGACTCTGTTGTCCAGTGTCCCAGGCCCAGGGGTTTCTTCCCTGTCCCTAACACTAGGGGTGCCCAAGCTTGCCCTGTTCCCCGGATTATATCTGATTGTGAAGACGCCAGGACCACGTAACTTGCCTTAAATCCTGAGTCTGCCCTCAGTCTGTATTCTTCCTCCACAAATGAAAGAGTGGAGTAGTAGTGTAACATAATACATCAACCAGATTAACGAGGTAATACGAACAGGCATAAAGGAAAATACCAATCATACAAATGTACTCACACATATAACAGAGAAATGAACAGGGAAGTTGAGGATGGGGTAAAACCAAAGTAGGAGCGGAAAGGGCATTATCACACATCCAAAACCTAGTAGCAGTCACAGATAAACCCACCAAATGCCTTCTCAAACAACAACCACAATATACCATCTTCTTCTAACCATGCAGCATAAGTTATCTCTGACAATGAGTGTTTGCCAGGGACCAGAATATATAGGAGAAGGGAGTGGCTAACAGTGCACAGCTGAGAGCCTTAATGCAGGAAAGCTTCCAGGAGCTCTCAACTGAGCAGATTAATCCCTGCACTGCTAAATGAAACCTGCACCATTTAATATGAAGGAGAAGTGCTTCTAATTAGTGAAGGAGTAGGAGAAATCAGGACGCTGTGGTCTTCTGGCTCTTCTCTGTCCTGGTAAACCTGTGACATCTGGGCTATAATAAAGGAGGAGGTAACTCATCAGCAGTAATGGAAAGTATGTGCACATTGACGGCATCAGCAAAAGAGTGAGTGCAGCTCTGGAGTATAATACAGGATGCAACTCAGGATCAGTAATTTAATGTATGTACACAGTGACTGCACCAGCAGAATAGTGAGTGCAGCTCTGAAGTATAATACAGGATGTAACTTAGAATCAGTGCAGAATAAGTAATGTATGTACACAGTGACTGGTCCAGCAGAATAGTTAGAGCAGCTGAAGTGTATACATTACATTACTGATCCTCCACTGATCTGTATTATACTCCAGAGCTGCACTCACTATTCTGCTGGTGCTGTCACTGTAGATGAGTCTGTCTTCTATACAGCTGCCGCTGGAATTATTCACAGTGTGTGCAAACTAAGAGTCGCCTTCACTCTTTGTGCGGCAGGTCAAGGATATTCTCTATTTCCTACAAGATGTCCTACCTACAATCAAGCCAATCTGAATAAGCAGAGCTGCAGTATAAACTATGGGGAAAGGGGAAGAAGCAGCCTGGAGCTCTGATGAGATCCATACAAACACTCATCTGATACATAATAAGTGTATAATTATATCTAACTGATATCCTTGGTACCTTCAGGTTTCCTCTGTCCAGTGCTGCAGTCAGATGCTTGCGGACGTCAGTCAGCTTTGGTCGCGGTCCCCGAGGACTGGTTCCCTGCTTCAAGGGGTTTTCCTTCAGGTACTGCTCGAGTTTGGCTTCTCCAAGAAGCAGTTCAGCCATGTCATCTGTAGGGCAGGAGAGAGACTAATGTACATAGTGTATGTACTACAGAAATGTGTCCTGCATATAGTGGGCAATATATAATACAGTGTTCTGTATATAGGGGTGCATTAAAATGTACTGTGTATACAGGAGATGTATACAGTGCCTTGAAAAAGTCTTCATATCCTGACTCTTTCCACATTTTTTCACGTTACACCCACAAACTTAAATGTATTTATTAGAACTTTATGTGATACCAACACAAAGTAACGAGTATTTGACGTGTAAAGGGAATGATATGAGGTTTTTTGGTTTACTAAATATTTAATAAGCATAAATCTGACAATTGTGCTGTACGATAGTATTCAGCCCCTCTGAGTGAATACTTTGTAGGACCACCTTTCACAGTAATTCCTGCTGCAGTCTTTTGGGGTCTGTCTCTCCACCTTCCTCTGCAGTCTTTTGGGGTCTGTCTCTTCAGCTTTGCACATTTAGAGGTGACATTTTGCCCCTTCCTCTTTGCACACTCGCTCTCTCAGTGACATTGGATGGAGACGTCTGTGTTCTGTAATTTTCACGTTTTGTCATAGATTCTCTTTGAATGGGTCTGGACGGTGAATGGGCCGTTCACTCAAATGAATATCCTCTCATCTAAACCCTCCATTGTGGCTCTGGCAGGATGATTAGAGTTGTTGTCCTGCAGGAATGTGAACCTTTGCCCAAGTCTCAAGTCTTCTGCAGCCTCTAACAGGTTTTCCTCCAGGATTGCCCTATTTAGCTCCACCCATCTTTTCATCAACTCTGACCAACTTCCCTGGCCCTGCTGAAGAAAAGTCTCCCCACAGCAGGATGCTGCCACCACCATGTGTGACGGTGAGGATGGTGTTTTTGGGTTGATGTGTAGTGTTACTTTTCCGCCGCACATAGTGTTTTACATTTATCCCTAAAAGTTTTCCTTTGGTGTCCTCTCACTAGAGCCCATTCTTGCACATGCTCTCTGTGTCCCCTACATGGGACTTTTTATGACTTTCACAAATGTCTTTCCTCTTGCCACTATTCTATAAAGATGGTTTTCATGTTATTTGCTCTCTAATGTTCTCACACAAACCTCTGAGGCCTTCACAGAACAGCTGTAGTTATATTGAGAAATCACACCCAGGTGGACGCAATGTACTAATTATATAACCTTTGGAGGGGGGGGGGGAAGGTACTGGAGACTTCTGAGATCTCGGAGGTCTTTACGGACTTCAATGCGGATTTGTACTCCTCGCGGCTGGATGCATCGATGGGAGACACTGGGGCTTTTTTAGGGGGGGACTTGAGTTGCCTAAGCTGAGTGAGGATGACAGGGAAAGTTTGGAGGCACCTATTACGGATGAGGAATTGAGCCGGGCATTAAGGTCAATGGCAAGGGGTAAGGCGCCAGGAGCAGATGGACTACCAGCTGAAATTTACAAAGATATGGAGGAAGTGTTGATGCCCAGTTTAAGAGTGGTCTTGGAGGAGGCTAAGAGTAAGGGAATCCTTCCAGCCTCCATGAGGGAAGTCATAATAGTGGTAATCCCGAAGGAGGATAAAGACTTACGGTATCCTGAGTCATACCGAACAATTTCTTTGCTTACAACAGATGTCAAGCTTCTGGCCGGGGTGTTGGCAACCAGACTGTCAGGTGTTATCTCTAAATTAATATATCCGGGTCAGTCCGGCTTTATGCCAGACAGGTCTACAGCAATTAAATTGAGAAGGCTTTTTATGAATGTACAGCTGAGTGCTGATAACTGTGGCCAGAGTTATTGCATCCTTAGACGCCCATAAGGCTTTCGACTGTGTAGAATGGGGGTATTTGTGGCAGGTATTACACTGTTCGGGTTTTGGTCCACAATTTGTGTCCTGGGTCAAACTGCCGTATACGCAACCAGTGACTAGAGTTAGGGTGAATGGAGAGTTTTCTTGTACGATTAAAGGTACCGTCACATTAAGCGACGCTGCAGCGATATCGACAACGATGCCGATCGCTGCAGCGTCGCTGCGTGGTCGCTGGAGAGCTGTCACACAGACAGCTCTCCAGCGACCAACGATGCCAAAGTCCCCGGGTAACCAGGGTAAACATCGGGTTACTAAGCGCAGGGCCGCGCTTAGTAACCCGATGTTTACCCTGGTTACCAGCGTAAACGTAAAAAAAAAACACTACATACTTACATTCCGGTGTCTGTCCCCCGGCGCTGTGCTTCTCTGCACTGTGTAAGCGCCAGCCGGAAAGCACAGCGGTGACGTCATCGCTGTGCTTTGCTTTACAGCCGGCACTGACACATTCAGTGCAGGAAGCTGTGAGCAGCAGCGCGGACGCCGGGGGACGTGACAGACATCAGAGGCTGAGTATGTAGTGGTTTTTTTTTTACTTTTACAATGGTAACCAGGGTAAATATCGGGTTACTAAGCGCGGCCCTGCTGCGTGTCAAACACAACGATATCACTATTCAGGACGCTGCAACGTCACGGATCGTTGTCATTCTCGTTGCAAAGTCGTTTAGTGTGAAGGTACCTATAGTTACATAGAGGTGTCCACTCTCCCCTCTTCTGTTTGCTTTGGCTGATGAACCATTGGCCGCCAAGATTAGGCAGTCTGCTGAAGTATCTGGGTTTAAGTATGGGTCAATTGAAGAAAAGATAGCGTTATACGCGGATGACATACTGCTGTTCTTGAGCGATCCACATATTTCATTGGGAAATGCTATTCGGCTTATCGAAAGATTTGGAGCATTGTCGGTGTTGAGGGTAAATTGGAATAAATCAACTCTGTTTAAGGTAGATGACGTTGGGGATGAGATGGGATATGTTGCGGAGGGAGGCAGACTTAAAGTGGCTGATCAATTCAAATATTTGGGGATATGGATCTCTAAGCCGATTACAGATTATTTGCATAAGAATTTGATTCCCGTGTTGGGGGTTCTTAAAGGGAACCTGTCACCTGAATTTGGCGGGACCAGTTTTGGGTCATATGGGCGGGGTTTTCGGGTGTTTGATTCACCCTTTCCTTACCCGCTGGCTGCATGCTGGCCGCAATATTGGATTGAAGTTCATTCTCTGTCCTCCGTAGTACATGCCTGTGTAAGGCAAGATTGCCTTGCGCTGGCGTGTACTCCGGAGGACAGAGAATGAACTTCAATTCAATATTGCGGCCAGCATGCAGCCAGCGGGTAAGGAAAGGGTGAATCAAACACTCAAAAACCGCGCCCATATGACCCAAAACCGGTCCCGCCAAATTCAGGTGACAGGTTCCCTTTAAGGCAAAAGTAGGGGCATGGTCTAAATTGCACTTGTCAGTGATGGGCCGAGTCAACCTTATTAAAATGATTCTCATGGCTAAGATATGTTCTCCATAACACACCTATTTGGATACCACGTGGGAAATTTAAGTTGATTAACTCCTTATTTAGGAATTTGGTGTGGGGGAAGCAGCATCCCCGTATTAGGTTGGAGACGCTTCAGAGACCTAAGGATGAAGGAGGTTTGGCTTTGCCTAACCCTGAAATATACTTCCTGGTGGCTCAGTGCCAGCACTTAGGCTACTTTCACACTGGCGTTAACTGCAATACGTCGCAATGCGTCGTTTTGCCGAAAAAACACATCCTGCAAGCACTTTTGTTTTTTCTGCATTGACTAACATTAGCGATGCATTTGCGACGCATTGACACACGTCGCAACCGTCGTGCGACGGTTGCGCCGTGTTGTAGCGGACCGTCGGGAGCAAAAAACGTTACATGTAACGTTTTTTGCTCCCGACGGTCCGCTTTTTCCAACCGCGCATGCGCGGCCGGAACTCCGCCCCCACCTCCCCGCACTTCCCTGCACCTCACAATGGGGCAGCGGATGCGCTGGAAAAATGCATCCGCTGCCCCCGTTGTGCAGCGGAGACAACACTAGCGTCGGTAACCTCGGCCCGACGCACTGCGTCGGGCCGAGCCCGACGCTAGTGTGAAAGTAGCCTTAAAGGGCTGAGAGCGTGAGGTGTCTTCCAGCGTGGTACAACAGCTGATAGAGAGGGTGACGACAAGATGTCCTACGGTACAGTGCTTGGAAGATGGGTCTCTGAGGGCACTTGGGAAAAGCTATCCTATGCTATTCCTGATATATAAATTATGGGGAAGAGTCAGATAAATTCGTGGAGTCACCTGTCTTACCAGGTTCTCCCCGCTGTGGTTTAATAGCAATTTACCGGAGTTTATGGCAATGGGATGTTTACCAGAATGGCAGGCCAGGGGAATATCAATATGCACAGGTGAGAAATCCATTTAATGCCCAGAACAGGGGAGACTGTTTTAAAATTCAATGAGATTTAGTGTTGGAGTATGTGTGTGGAGAGGGGGCAACGAGAGGGGTTATTTCCACCTTGTACAGAGACCTACTACATACTCATTTACTAGGTTTCCCAATTGGCGCTAGAACTAAATGGGAGAATTGGGCCATTTAGAGGATGAAACATGGATGTCTGTGTTAGAATGGATACCAAAACTGTCACTGAATGAATCAAATCGACTGTCTCAGCTTTATATCCTACATAGAGTGTATAGATCTCCAGATGTTTTGTACTGTATAAGGCCGGATTGCGGTCTGACTCGGAGTGCCCTAGGTGTAGGAATGACAACGCTGGACTGCTTCACATGCTCTGGACGTGTCCGAGGTTGGCTGCTTTGGGGCTGGTGGTGGGTTTGTTGAGATTTGTAGAGGAGATAAGAGTAGATAACAATTTGAAGATAGCAATTGCTAGACTATTGTACATGGCTTGGAAGGTCATAGCAAGAAACTGGATAAAAGAGGATCCACCTTCGAGAGGAGAATACCTTCAATATGTGAAACATGTTATTACTCTAGAAAAGGGGGTTTACCAGAAAAGAGGGAAAGTGGAGTTTTATGATAAACTGTGGACGCCTTGGCTGGAATTGGGGTAGGGGAGGGATGAGGGAACGATCTGGAAAGTTTTTTCCTTTTGGAATGTTTGTTTGTTTATATGGGGACAGTAGGAGTCATCACATAATACTAAAGTATATGCCGGTATACGATAAGCTAAGGGAAGAGCATGAGCTGTCTAAATGGGGAGAAGGGGTGGTGGTGGTAATGTTGGGATTAGTGATGAGCGAATATACTCGTTACTTGAGATTTCTCGAGCATGCTTGGGGGTCCTCCGAGTATTTTTTAGTGCTCGGAAATTTAGTTTTTATTGCCGCAGCTGAATGATTTACATCTGATAGCCAGCATAAGTACATGTGGGGGTTGCCAGGTTGCTAGGGAATCCCCACATGTATGCTGGCTAACAGATGCAAATCATTCAGCTGCGGCAAGAAAAACTAAAACTCTGAGCACTAAAAAATATTTGGAGGACCCCCGAGAGTGCTCAGGAAATCTTGAGTAACGAGTATATTCACTCATCACTAGTTGGGATATATTGCGGGGGGAGGGGGGGTGGGAGATATCTATTCAAAATCCCTGTATTATTGTAAAATGTTTATTGTGATTTTATACTTAATAAAAATCTATTTGAGTAAAAAAAAACCTTTGGGGGACTGATTAGTCACTCAGGATTTTATTTAGGTGGATCAGACTACAGGGAGCTGAAAACAAATGGACCTCACACTGTTCAGATTTATTGTTTTTTTTTTAATTTAGTAAACCTCGTATCATTTCCTTTACACATCACAAATACTTGTTACTTTGTGTGGATGTTACATAAAATATCAATAATACACTTATTTCTGTGGGAGTAAAGTGCAAAGGTTCATGGGGTATGAAGAGTTTTTCAAGGCACTGTATTCACTGTAGCAATATGTTATGCAGTGTACTGTACACAGGCATGATATCAGGGAGGTGTGTATACACATAAAAGCTCTGGCAAAAATTAAGAAACCACTGCAAAATTTTCAGTTTGTATTATTTTTCTCTTTATAGGTATATTTTTGACTAAAATGTAAACTGTTCTTTTATTCTATAAGTTCTAAGCAATACATTTTTTAAAAACTTGATTCCAGCTCACCCAGTTGCTCTATGCTCATCCACATGGGGCTCAGACACCGGTCTCACCAAGTCAACTGGGTCATGTCGACCATGTAAATTTTTCTTTTGTATGCACCATATTTTCTTTTGAAAAAAGAAAAGGAAAAGGAAAAACGGTAATTAGTTCTTACCGGTAATTGTATTTCCAGGAATCCACCTGACAGCACCATTGGAGGACGTCCTTCTTATCCGCAGTGGGACAGGAACCACAAGTTAAAAGGACCCTCCCCACTCCACCCACCAGTGATTTTCTAAGTACCACATCTGGATGGATGCAAAAAAGAGAGTTTATTTACAATTACACACCAATGTTACATCACATTAGTCAGTAGTAAAAGTTTGCAGTGGGAGGGAACTAGTAGTGCTGTCAGGTGGATTCCTGGAAATACAATTACCGGTAAGAACTAATTACCGTTTTCCAGTCCACCACCTGACAGCACCATTGGAGAATACCAAAGGATGTTAACTAGGGTGGGACTACTGCATGTAAGACTTTTCTACCAAAGGCTAATTGGTCTGATACGACATCTAATTTATAGTGTCTAGCAAAGGTAGAAAGACTAGTCCAAGTCGCCGCCCTACAGATTTGCTCAGCTGAGGCACCCCCCTTCTCTGCCCATGATGTAGAAATGGCTCGTGTTGAGTGGGCCCTAAGAGTGTCCGGGGGATCTTTCCCTTGGTTTGTATATCATGTTTTTAATCCACCTAGCAATGGTTTGATTTTGCTGCCTTGCAACCCCTATTTGGACCACCGTATTGAATAAATAAGTTAGTGTCCCGTCTCCAGCTTTTTGTCGCCCCCAGGTATTTTAGAACAGTCTCCCTAACGTCAAGGTTATGGTAGACCCCTTCTTTTGCGTTTTTAGGGTGTTGGCAGAAAGAAGGAAGGATTATCTCCTGATTTATATTGGTAGATGATACTACTTTGGGGAGGAAAGCTGGGTTATGTTTGAAGACTATTCTGTCGTCAAAGATTTGAAGATATGGGTTCTGGATAGAAAGAGCCTGCATCTCCCCTAGCCTTTTAGCCGATGTGATGGCAATCAGGAAGGCGGTTTTAAAGGAGAGATTGGCTATGTCCATATCTTCTGACAGTAAGTAAGGGGTTTTACACAGTGTTAAGGACCAAGTTTAGGTCCCAAGGAGGAGTTGATTTCCTCACAAGTGGCCTCATTCTCTGTGTGGCCCTGGAAAATCTGGCTATCCAGGGATGGGAGGCTAGTGATGTATCAAAAAATACACTAAGTGCTGCAATCTGTACTTTTAGAGTGCTAGGCCGAAGGCCCTTGTCAAATCCGAGTTGCAGGAAATCGAGGATTTTGGGGATATCTGGTTTTGAAGTATCCACATGACCTTCTCCCAGAAAGGAACAATACCGCTTCCAGATCTTGTTGTAAATCGCCGAAGTCACCGGCTTTCTGCTTGCCTGGAGTGTGGTAATGACATCTTCTGACAGGCCTCTAGATCTTAGGGTTTGCCGTTCAGGATCCAAGCAGATAGGTGAAAAGAGTCTGGATTCTTGTGGAATACTGGACCCTGAAGTAGAAGGTCCTGCCTGTTCGGTAGAAAGACTGGTTCTTCTGTTGACATCCTGGACAGTAGAGAAAACCAGCTCCTTTTCGGCCAGAAAGGAACCACCAGGATTACGGTTGCTCTTTCGTCTCGTATCTTCCTGAGTGTCTTCGGTATCAGAGGAAGAGGCGGAAAAGCGTATAGGAGACCTTCTCCCCAATACTGAGACAAGGCGTCTACTCCTGTGGCTCCATCTAGAGGTTTCACAGAAAAAAATCCTCTGGCCTTTGTGTTTGACCTGGTGGCAAAGAGGTCCACCTGAGGCGTTCTCCATTTCTGGCACAGACTGCTGAATACTTCCGGGTTCAATTCCCATTCTCCGGGATGTACCGACTTTCGGCTCAGGAAATCTGCAACCTGATTCTTGGCACCTTCCAGGTGAACTGCCGAGATGGATTTGACAGATCTTTCTGCCCACCTGAAAATCTGGTCTGCTAAGTGTTGCAGTGGTGGATGTCTCGGACCTCCCTGGTGTCTCAGAAATGCCACTGCTGTGACATTGTCGGACAGTATTCTCACGTGTTTGTCTCGGACCAATGACTGGGCCTGGCACAACACTTTCCAGATCGCGTACAGCTCTCTGAAATTCGACGATCTTGCGGCAATTTGAGGAGTCCATTCTCCCTGGTAGTATGTTCTCCCTATATGACCGCCCCATCCGTATTGACTGGCGTCTGTGGTAACCGTAACACAGGGATCGAGTATCCATGGAACTCCCTCTCTCAGGTTCGCTGGTGTGGTCCACCAGGTTAGGGATTTCTTTACCGAAGGAGACACAAGCATCTTCCTGTCTAGGGAACTTTGTTTTCTGTTCCAAGATCCTAGGACTTCTCTTTGCAACTTCCGCGAGTGGAATTGGCTCCATCTCACACAGGGTATGCATGCGGTCATGAAACCGAGTATCCTCATTGCCTCTCTTATGGAGGGGGTACTTCTTCTGAAATGGTGGATGTGCCTGATCAAGGTCTCTTGTCTGTCTTCTGGTAAAAAAGATGTTCTTAGATTGGAATCTAAGATCACTCCCAAAAATTTTATTCTGGAATTTGGGACCAGGCAGGACTTTTTCCAGTTCACGATCCACCCCAGCTCCTGTAGGATGGAAAGAGTGAACGTGCAGTCTATCTTGAGGAGTTTCTGTGATTTCGCCATTATCAGGAAGTCGTCCAGGTATGGGACTATGGTCACATTCTGATTCCTTAGATAGGCCACAACTTCCGACATCAGCTTGGTAAAGATTCTGGGCGCTGAAGCAAGCCCGAAGGGGAGACATCTGAACTGGAAGTGATGTACAATCCCCCTGTTCATTATGGCGAACCTCAGGAACTTTTGGTAGGAGAGGTGTATCGGGACATGATAGTATGCGTTGCTTAGGTCTAGGGTACACATTACCATGTCTTTGTCTATTAGAGGCGTCGTGGATCTTATAGATTCCATCCGGAATCTTTTGTACCGGACCCATTTGTTTAATGGTTTTAAATTTATAATCGTCCGGGAGTCTCCGGATGGTTTCTTTATTGAAAACAAATGGGAATAATGGCCTCTGCCTCTTTCTGAGATGGGAACTGGCACAATCGCTTCTAATTCTAACAGCTCCTGAATGTTTGTCCACATGGAGGAGTCGGAGAGCGGGCAAGGTCGGGTCACTACAAATCTTTCTGGGGGACTGCTGGAGAACTCTAATTTGTATCCCTGTGCAACTACTTGTAGAATCCAAGGATTCTGGGATACCTTCTGCCAACCCCCTAGAAATTTCTGTAATCGACCTCCCACCTTTATGTCATTTATTTGACTTTGGTGTGCCTGCACTAGGGAAGATGGAGTCTCTACCCTTTCCACCCTTGGGATAAGACCACCTCCCAGTCTTCCCTTTCCCCTTGTAGTTTGTCCTCTGACCAGGTCGGGACCTACGAAAGGGTTGATATTTTTTGGTATTCTCCTCAGGAAAACCCTTCTTTTTATCTGAGGCTTTTTCTAGAATATCGTCTAGAATCGGCCCAAATACTTTATTTCCTGAGAATGGGATTCCACACAATTTATTTTTTGACTGGAGATCCCCCGACCAGGTCTTTAGCCATATGGCTCTTCTGGCCGCATTAGACAGGGATTCGCTTCTAGCCGCAAACCGTACAGATTCAGCAGAAGCGTCCGCCATAAAGCCTGTTGCGAGTTTGAGCAAAGGCAATGATTTAAGGATAACCTCTCTAGAAGTCTTGGCTTTGAGGTGATCCTTTAAGTCGTCAATCCATAAGTGCATTGACCGGGCTACGGAAGTTGCCGCTATATTGGCCCGTATTATTGCCGCGGAGGACTCCCAAGTTCTCCTTAGCAAACCATCCGCTTTACGATCCATAGGATCCTTTAACGCGGAAGAGTCCTCAAATGGAATTGAGGTCTTCTTCGCCACCTTTGCTAGTGGGACATCGATCTTGGGAACTTCATCCCACACTTTAATGTCCTCAGGGTTGTAGGGCAGACGAAGTCTAAAGTCCCTGGGAATCACTAGCTTCTTCTCCGCTTCCTGCCACTCTTCCAGGATCATGGAACGGATGTGGTTGTTGACGGGGAAGACTTTTGTCACCTGAGCATGTAATCCGCCAAACATCTCGTCCTGGATCGAGGTTTCCTCTGGTGTATCTTGTAGCTGCATGGTGTTACGTACAGCATAAAGAAGTTCATCTGTGTCTGCTGCGGCGAAGAGATATCTCTTCCCTTTGCCCACAGATCCGTCTCTTTCTTCCTGGTCAGAATCCTCCGAAACCTCACCCTCGGAAGAAGGGCTAGACTCCCTTGGCCTCTTCCGTGAAGTCTGTGGTTCTGACTGAGTCTGGGGAAGATTCAAGCCTGAGATAGAAGCCTGAACCTCCTGTCGAATCATGGTCCTCATGCTGGATAGTAGTGCCGTCTGCTCATCACCCACAATTTTGGATGTGCACGATCTGCACAATGGTTTCCGCCAATTTTCTGGAAACTTAGTGGCACAAATCGGGCATTTATTCTTCCCCGATTTTTTCCTTTCAGTTGTGGGGATGGGAGGCTCAGCCTAGGGTAAATAGACATACGTGACCCCCATTGTATGCTTATATAGGTTTTACCTGGTTGATCCTGCCTCCTTACCGCGCCCCGCGCGGTCGACCATGCTGAGAAAAGGCCTTCCTGAAGGCCGGCGCTGCCGCTGGCGTCCTCCGGTCCGATGCTTGCCGCGACCGGAAGTGACGCGGCCGCCGACCGGAAGTGACGCGGCCGCGTGTCCTGGAGCCGGCAGCGGCTGCTGCACAGAGAGCCCCCGCCGAAACGGCTGCGGCCGCATGCGGGAACAGCCGCCGCTGCAGCAGACAGCGCCCGGGCCGAGAGCCCCAGCAAGGAGAAACGGACCTTGGCCCCAGGAGCAGCGCTACACTGGGGGAGGCTGAGGGACCCCCCATCGCAGGTATCAGCCGCAGATATCTTGCGGCGGGGAAGGGAAAGGCTGGGCCCCCCGATCCCCACCATCTGCACAGCACCGTCGGAGGCTACGTCTTGCAGTTCCTATCCGCAGTGGGACAGGAAAAACACTGGTGGGTGGAGTGGGGAGGGTCCTTTTAACTTGTGGTTCCTGTCCCACTGCGGATAAGAAGGACGTCCTCCAATGGTGCTGTCAGGTGGTGGACTGGAAATCCAGTCCGGTTGAGCCGAAATCCAATTTTTTCTACCGCATATACTTGAGTATAAGCCGAGATTTTCAGCCCACTTTTTTGGGCTGAAAGTAACCCTCTCGGCTTATACTCGAGTCATACCCAGGGGTCGGCAGGGGAGGGGGAGCGGAGCTGTGTAAAAATACTCACCTGCTCCTGGCGCGGTCCCGGCACGTCCCTGGTTCCTTGGCGCTGGCAGCTTCTTCCTGTAGTGAGCGGTCACATGGTACCGCTCATTACCGTAATGAATATGGACCCGACTCCACTCCCATAGGGGTGGAGCCGCATATTCATTACGGTAATGAGCGGTACCATGTGACCACACACTACAGGAAGAAGCTGCCGGCGCCAGGGAACAGATGTGCAGGGACCGCGCCAGGAGCAGGTGAGTATAACTCGATGCCCCATATAATGCTGCACATGGCCCCATACAGATATTTGCCCCATATAATGCTGCACATAGCCCCATAAGATGCTCCATACAGATATTTGCCCCATATAATGCTGCACATGGCTCCATATATATTTGCCCCAGGTCAGAGGGCACGATGACGCGATTAGTGCGCGCCGCCCTCTGCCTGAGCGTCAGGGCGGAGGACGGACAAGACACAGCGGCGGCAGTCGGTGGAACGGGGAGCAGGTGAATATAGCAAGTGCCGGGGGCCTGAGAGGTGAATATGTAATTTTTTATTTTTTTAATTGCAGCAACAGCATATGGGGCAAATGTCTGTATGGAGCATCTTATGGGGCCATGTGCAGCGTTACATGGGGCATATATCTGTATTGAGCGTCTTATCGGGCCATGAGCAGCATTATATGGGGCAAATATCTATGGGGCCATGTGCAGCATTATATGGGGCAAATATCTGCATGGAGCATCTTATGGGGCTATGTGCAGCATTATATGGGGCAAATATCTGTATCGGGCCATGTGCAGCATTATATGGGGCAAATATCTCTATGGAGCATCTTATGGGAACATGTGCAGCATTATATGGGGCAAATATCTGTATGGAGCATCTTATGGGGTCATAATCAACATTTGTGCAGCATTATATGGGGCATATGTTATGTAATATGTATGGAGCATTATATGGGGCGTATTTTGTATGGAGCATCTTACGGGGCCATCATGAACTGTATGGAGCATTATATGGGGCTCCTGATTCAATATGGATATTCAAAAACACTTAAACTACTGATGTCTCAATTTATTTTGCTTTTATCGGTACCTATTTTTCTTTTTGAAATTTACCAGTAGCTGCTGCATTTTCCACCCTAGGCTTATACTCGAGTCATTAAGTTTTCCCAGTTTTTTGTGGCAAAATTAGGGGGGTCGGCTTATACTCGAGTATATACGGTATTTTCCGAAAATTAGAAATTGTCAAAATAACAAAAAAATGCATTGCTTGCAACCTCAAATAATGCAAAGAAAACAAGTTCATAATCATTTAGAAACAACAATACTAATGTTGTAACTCAGGAAGAGTTCAGAAATCAATATTTTGTGGAAAACCATAATTTTTAATCACAGCTTTCATGCATCCTGGCATGCTTTCCACGTCTTTCACACTGCTTTTGGGTGACCTTATGCCACTTCTGGTACAAAAATTTAAGCAGTTCTTCTTTGTTTGATGGCTTGTGACTATCCTTCTTTCTCTTGATTACATTCCAGAGGTTTTCAATGGGGTTCAGGTCTGGAGATTGGGCTGGCCATGGCAGGGATTTGATGTGGTGGTCCTTCATCCACACCTTGATTGACCTAGCTGTGTGGCATGGCACATTGTCCTGCTGGAAAAACCAGTTCTCAGAGTTGGGGAACATTGGCTTAACAGAAGGAATCAACTGTTTTTCTAGGATAACCTTGTATGCGGCTTGATTCATATGTCCTTCGCAAAGATTAATCTGCCCAATTCCAGCCTTGCGGAAGCATCCCCAGATCAACACCGATCCGCCACCAAATTTCACAGTGGGTGCAAGACACTATGGCCTGTATGCCTCTCCAGGTCTCCATCTAACCATTAGATGACAGGTGTTGGGCAAAGCTGAAAATTAGACTCATAAGAGAAGATTACCTTACTCCAGTCCATTATGGTCCAATCCTTATGTTCTTTGGCAACTTCAGCCTGGCTCTCCTTTGCTTCTCATTGATGAAAGGCTTTTTTCTAGCTTTACATGACTTGAGTCCTGCCTCTAGGAGCCTGTTACCAACTGTTCTTGCCGTGCACTTCAGCCCAGCTGCCATTTGCCATTCATTTTGTAAATTACTTGATATCATCCTGCGGTTGCTGAGTGACATTCGAATAAGATGACGGTCATCCTGGTCAGTGGAGAGTCGTTTTCGCCCTCTGCCTGTCTGTAGCTTTGTTGTCCCCAATGTCTGCTGCTTGACCTTGTTGTAATGGACTGCCATCTTAGAAATTTTAAGGATGGAGGCAACATGACGCTCACTGTGTCCCTCTGCTAGTAAAGCAAGAATCGAGCCTTTCTTTTCCTCACTCAAGACTTTTCTTTTCAACTCCATTGGCATTGTTAAAAGTTATTTTTTCATTCCTATTACTTTTGGGATATTACTAGCACTTGTTTTGCCATCCAGCTTGTCCTATTGCAAGAGGATTGTGTTTTTTATACTTTCTTTCGTTAAATAAGATTTGGTTCAGGTGATCACCTAATCAGAAGCACCTTAAATAGAATTAGGTGTACTCTGGTTGGAATTCAACTGACACTCGAATGGAATTCCTCTCTGACATGTAGAAAAGCGAATTTTTATAAAGCTGAGCAGTGCTCTCTTAATTTTTGCCAGAGCTGTATACAGGGGAACAGTGACATCGGGGGGAGGACACACTTCTATCCTCTACTCCTGTATAAAGGGTCGTGTGTACAGGGTCACATATACAGGGGCACAGTAACGTAGGTGGGCGCACACTACCCTCCTCTGCTTCTGTATACAGGGTGGTGTGTACAGGGCTATATATATATATATACAGGAGTACAGTGAAGTCAGTGAGCGCACACTTCTCTCCTCTGCTCCTGTATACAGGGTAAACAGGGCCATATATACAGGGGCACAGTGTCATAGAGGGGCGCACACTTCTCTCCTCTGCTCCTGTATACAGGGTGGTGTGTACAGGGCCATATATACAGGGGCACAGTGATGTCAGGGGGCGCACTCTTCTCTCCTCTGCTCCTATATACAGGGTGGTGTGTACTAGGCCATATATACAGGTGCACAGTGATGTCAGGGGGTGCACACATCTCACCTCTGCTCTGTATACAGGGTGGTGTGTACAGGGCCATATATACAGGTGCACAGTGACGTCAGGGGGCGCACACATCTCTCCTCTGCTCCTGTATACAAGGTGGTGTGTACAGGGTCATATACAACCCCTGGCAAAAATTATGGAATCACCGGCCTTGGAGGATGTTCATTCAGTTGTTTAATTTTGGAGAAAAAAAAGCAGATCACAGACATGGCACAAAACTAAAGTCAATTCAAATGGCAACTTTCTGGCTTTCAGAAACACAAAGAAATCAAGAACAAAAAATGTGGTAGTCAGTAATGGTTACTGTTTTTAACAAAGCATTGGGAAAAAATTATGGAATCACTCAATTCTGAGGAAAAAATTATGTAATGACCCTGTAAATTTTCATACCCCAAAATAACACCTGCATCAACTTAGATCTGCTCCTTAGTCTGCATCTAAAAAGGAGTGATCACACCTTGGAGAGCTGTTGCACCAAGTGGACTGACATGAATCACGGCTCCAACACCAGAGATGTCAATTGAAACAAAGGAGAGGATTATCAAACTCTTAAAAGAGGGTAAATCATCACGCAATGTTGCAAAAGATGTTGATTGTTCACAGTCAGCTGTGTCTAAAATCTGGACCAAATACAAACAACATGGGAAGGTTGTTAAAGGCAAACATACTGGTAGACCAAGGAAGCTATCAAGGAGTCAAGACCAGAAACTTAAAGCAGTATGTCTCCAAAACAGGAAATGCACAACAAAACAAATGAGGAACGAATGGGTGGAAACTTGAGTCAACATCTGTGACCGAACTGTAAGAAACTGCCTAAAGGAAATGGGATTTACATACAGAAAAGCTAAATGAAAGCCATCATTAACACCTAAACAGAAAAAAACAAGGTTACAATGGGCTAAGGAAAAGCAATCGTGGACTGTGGATGACTGGATGAAAGTCATATTCAGTGATGAATCGCGAATCTGCATTGGGCAAGGTGATGATGCTGGAACTTTTGTTTGGTGCCGTTCCAATGAGATTTATAAAGATGACTGCCTGAAGAGAACATGCAAATTTCCACAGTCATTGATGATCTGGGGCTGCATGTAAGGTAAAGGCACTGGAGAGATGGCTGTCATTACATCTTCAATAAATGCACAAGTTTATGTTGATATTTTGGACACTTTTCTTATCCCACCAATTGAAAGGATGTTTGGGGAAGAAGAAATCATTTTACAAGATGATAATGCATCCTGCCATAGAGCAAAAACTGTGAAAACATTCCTTGAAAAAGGACACATAAGGTCAATGTCATGGCCTGCAAATAGTCCGGATCTCAATCCAATTGAAAATCTTTGGTGGAAGTTGAAGAAAATGGTCGATGACAAGGCTCCAACCTGCAAAGCTGATCTGGCAACAGCAATCAGAGAAAGTTGAAGCCAGATTGATGAAGAGTACTGTTTGACACTCATTAAGTCCATGCCTCAGAGACTGCAAGCTGTTAGAAAAGCCAGAGATGGTGCAACAAAATACTAGTGATGCTTTGGAGTGTTTTTTTGTTTGTTTTTCATGATTCCATAATTATTTCCCTATGCTTGGTTAAAAAAGGTAACCATTACTGACTACCAGATTTTTGTTCTTGATTTCTTTTAGTGTTTCTTAAAGCCAGAAAGTTGCCATTTGAAATTACTTTAGTTTTGTGCCATGTCTGTGATCTGCTTTTTTTCTACAAAATTAAACAACTGAATGAACATCCTCCAAGGACGGTGATTCCATAATTTTTGCCAGGGGTTGTATACAGGGGCACAGTGACGTCAGAGGGCGCACACGTCTCTCCTCTGCTTCTGTATATAGTGCGGTGTGTACAGAGCCATATATACAGGGGCACAGTGATGTCAGGGGGCGCACACTTCTCTCGTATGCTTCTGTATACAGGGTGGTGAGTACAGGACCATATTATACCGGGAGACAGTGACGTCAGGGGGCGCACACTTCTCTCCTATGCTCCTGTATACAGGGTGGTGTGTACAGGGCCATATATACAGGGGCACATACTTCTCTCTTCTGCTCCTGTATACAGGGTGGTGTATACAGGGCCATATATACAGGGGCACAGTGTTGTCAGGGGGCACACTCTTCTCTCCTCTGCTCCTATATACAGGGTGGTGTGTACAGGCCATATATACAGGTGCACAGTGACGTCAGGGGGTGCACACTTCTCTCCTCTGCTCCTGTATACAGGGTGGTGGGTACAGGGCCATATATACAGGGGCACAGTGAAGTCAGGGGGCGCACACTTCTCTCCTCTGCTCCTGTATACAGGGTGGTGGGTACAGGGCCATATATACAGGGGCACAGTGACGTCAGGGGGCGCACACTTCTCTCCTCTGCTCCTGTATACAGGGTGGTGTGTACTGGGCCATATATACAGGGGCACAGTGACGTCAGGGGGCGTACACTTCTCTCCTCTGCTCCTGTATACAGGGTGGTGTGTACTGGGCCATATATACAGGGGCACAGTGACGTCAGGGGGCGTACACTTCTCTCCTCTGCTCCTGTATACAGGGTGGTGTGTACAGGGCCATATACACAGGGGCACAGTGACATCAGGGGGCGCACACTTCTCTCCTCTGCTCCTGTATACAGGGTGGTGGGTACAGGGCCATATATACAGGGGCACAGTGATTTCAGGGGGCGCACACTTCTCTCCTCTGCTCCTGTATACAGTAACAGGGTAGTGTGTACAGGGCTATATATACAGGGGTACAGTGATGTCAGGGGGCGCACACTTCTCTCCTCTGCTCCTGTATACAGGGTGGCGTGTACAGGGCCATATATACAGGGGCACAGTGACATCAGGGGGCGCACACTTCTCTCCTCTGCTCCTGTATACAGGGTGGTGTGTACTGGGCTATATATACAGGGGCACAGTGACGTCAGGGGGCGCACTCTTCTCTCCTCTGCTCCTGTATACAGGGTGGTGTGTACTGGGCCATATATACAGGGGTACAGTGACGTCAGGGGGCGTACACTTCTCTCCTCTGCTCCTGTATACAGGGTGGTGTGTACAGGGCCATATATACAGGGGCACAGTGACGTCAGGGGGCGCACACTTCTCTCCTCTGCTCCTGTATACAGGGTGGTGGGTACAGGGCCATATATACAGGGGTACAGTGATGTCAGGGGGCACACACTTCTCTCCTCTGCTCCTGTATACAGGGTGGTGTGTACTATGCCATATATACAGGGGCACAGTGACATCAGGGGGCGCACACTTCTCTCCTCTGCTCCTGTATACAGGGTGGCGTGTACAGGGCCATATATACAGGGGCACAGTGACGTCAGGGGGCGCACACTTCTCTCCTCTGCTCCTGTATACAGGGTGGTGTGTACAGGGCCATATACATAGGGGCACAGTGACATCAGGGGGCGCACACTTCTCTCCTCTGCTCCTGTATACAGGGTGGTGTGTACAGGGCCATATATACAGGGGCACAGTGACGTCAGGGGGTGCACTCTTCTCTCCTATGCTCCTGTATACAGGGTGGTGTACAGGGCCATATATACAGGGGTACAGTGACGTCAGGGGGCGCACACTTCTCTCCTCTGCTCCTGTATACAGGGTGGTGTGTACAGGGCCATATATACAGGGGCACAGTGACGTCAGGGGGTGCACTCTTCTCTCCTCTGCTCCTGTATACAGGGTGGTGTGTACTATGCCATATATATAGGGGCACAGTGACATCAGGGGGCGCACACTTCTCTCCTATGCTCCTGTATACAGGGTGGTGTGTACAGGGCCATATACACAGGGGTACAGTGATGTCAGGGGGCGCACACTTCTCTCCTATGCTCCTGTATACAGGGTGGTGTGTACAGGGCCATATACACAGGGGTACAGTGATGTCAGGGGGCGCACTCTTCTCTCCTCTGCTCCTGTATACAGGGTGGTGTGTACTATGCCATATACATAGGGGCACAGTGACATCAGGGGGCGCACACTTCTCTCCTATGCTCCTGTATACAGGGTGGTGTGTACAGGGCCATATACACAGGGGCACAGTGACGTCAGGGGGTGCAGTCTTCTCTCCTGTATACAGGGTGGTGTGTACAGGGCCATATATACAGGGGCACAGTGACGTCAGGGGGTGCACTCTTCTCTCCTATGCTCCTGTATACAGGGTGGTGTACAGGGCCATATATACAGGGGTACAGTGACGTCAGGGGGCGCACACTTCTCTCCTCTGCTCCTGTATACAGGGTGGTGTGTACAGGGCCATATATACAGGGGCACAGTGACGTCAGGGGGTGCACTCTTCTCTCCTCTGCTCCTGTATACAGGGTGGTGTGTACTATGCCATATATATAGGGGCACAGTGACATCAGGGGGCGCACACTTCTCTCCTATGCTCCTGTATACAGGGTGGTGTGTACAGGGCCATATACACAGGGGTACAGTGATGTCAGGGGGCGCACACTTCTCTCCTATGCTCCTGTATACAGGGTGGTGTGTACAGGGCCATATACACAGGGGTACAGTGATGTCAGGGGGCGCACTCTTCTCTCCTCTGCTCCTGTATACAGGGTGGTGTGTACTATGCCATATACATAGGGGCACAGTGACATCAGGGGGCGCACACTTCTCTCCTATGCTCCTGTATACAGGGTGGTGTGTACAGGGCCATATACACAGGGGCACAGTGACGTCAGGGGGTGCAGTCTTCTCTCCTGTATACAGGGTGGTGTGTACAGGGCCATATATACAGGGGCACAGTGACGTCAGGGGGTGCACTCTTCTCTCCTCTGCTCCTGTATACAGGGTGGTGTGTACAGGGCCATATACACAGGGGCACAGTGACGTCAGGGGGTGCAGTCTTCTCTCCTGTATACAGGGTGGTGTGTACAGGGCCATATATACAGGGGCACAGTGACGTCAGGGGGCGCACACTTCTCTCCTCTGCTCCTATATACAGGGTGGTGTGTACAGGGCCATATATACAGGGGCACAGTGACGTCAGGGGGCGCACACTTCTCTCCTCTGCTCCTATATACAGGGTGGTGTGTACAGGGCCATATACATAGGGGCACAGTGACGTCAGGGGGCGCACACTTCTCTCCTCTGCTCCTATATACAGGGTGGTGTGTACAGGGCCATATATACAGGGGCACAGTGATGTCAGGGGGCGCACACTTCTCTCCTCTGCTCCTATATACAGGGTGGTGTGTACAGGGCCATATATACAGGGGCACAGTGACGTCAGGGGGCGCACACTTCTCTCCTCTGCTCCTATATACAGGGTGGTGTGTACAGGGCCATATACATAGGGGCACAGTGACGTCAGGGGGCGCACACTTCTCTCCTCTGCTCCTATATACAGGGTGGTGTGTACAGGGCCATATATACAGGGGCACAGTGATGTCAGGGGGCGCACACTTCTCTCCTCTGCTCCTATATACAGGGTGGTGTGTACAGGGCCATATATACAGGGGCACAGTGACGTCAGGGGGTGCACTCTTCTCTGATCCCCGCGCGTCTCTAGTGTCAGACACTCGTGCCCCCTCTGTGGATGACCCCGGAACCTCCTCTAGCACCGACACCTGGAGGCCGCACTTGCATCCCCGGCCTTTCCTTGCGGTCCGTACCGTTAGAGATGAGCTTGGCGGAGAGCTGCTTGACGAGCTCATGGATCCGGTCCCACAGGCACTCGGAGCGGCAGCGCTCGATCTCCACCTCCAGCCGCGATCCGGCCTTCTTAGCGGCCATATCTGACAGCAGCGCCCGGGCCCGAACACAGGCGCCGGGAGAAGAGCCGCTGCCGGCCGGACAGTGACAGCGCTGTGTGCACCCTTCTGTGGGGGCAAGGGAACTGCGGTAAGGGATGACAGCGCCACCACGTGTGGAACATTGGGAATTGCAGCCACTGATGACAGCGCCACCGTACTTGGAACACTGGGATTTGCAGACTGTGGTGACATCGCCACCTTGTGTGAGATGCTGGGAATTGCAGGCACAATGCAGATTTATTTTTGTTCCATATTTTTTTTTTAGTAAAGGAATTACTGTATTGCTGTCTATTTAATGCGACAGAAATATGGATACAAAGAAATGAAATTTATCTATAAGATGCAAACATGAAACACAATGTTTTAACCCCTTAGTGCCAGAGCCAATTTGGTACTTAACCCCTTCATGACCTTGGGATTTTCCGTTTTCTCATGTTCGTTTTTCACTCCCCTCCGTCCCAGAGCCATAACTTTTTTTTTTTTCCGTCAATTTGGCCATGTGAGGGCTTATTTTTTGCGGGACGAGTTGTACTTTTGAACGACATCATTGGTTTTACCATGTCGTGTACTAGAAAACGGGAAAAAAATTCCAAGTGCGGTGAAATTGCAAAAAAAGTGCAATCCCACACTTGTTTTTTGTTTGGCTTTTTTGCTAGGTTCACTAAATGCTAAAACTGACCTGCCATTATGATTCTCCAGGTCATTACGAGTTCATAGACACCTAACATGTCTAGGTTATTTTTTACCTAAGTGGTGAAAAAAAATTCCAAACTTTGCAAAAAAAAAAAAAGCGCCATTTTCCGATACTCGTAGCGTCTCCATTTTTCATGATCTGGGGTCGGGTGAGGGCTTATTTTTTGCGTGCCGAGCTGGCGTTTTTAATGATACCATTTTGGTGCAGATACTTTCTTTTGATCGCCCGTTATTGCATTTTAATGCAATGTTGCGGCGACCAAAAAAACTTAATTCTGGCGTTTCGAATTTTTTTCTCGTTATGCCATTTAGCGATCAGGTTAATGCTTTTTTTATTGATAGATCGGGCGATTCTGAACACGGCGATACCAAATATGTGTAGGTTTGATTTTTTTTATTGATTTATTTTGATTGGGGCGAAAGGGGGGTGATTTAAACTTTTATTTTTTTTTACTTTTTTTAACTTTTGCCATGCTTCAATAGCCTCCATGTGAGGCTAGAAGCAGGCACAGCACGATCGGCTCTGCTACATAACAGCGATCATCAGATCGCTGCTATGCAGCAGAAAATCAGGTGTGCTGTGAGCGCCGACCACAGGGTGGCGCTCACAGCTGCCGGAGATCAGTAACCATAGAGGTCTCAAGGACCTCTATGGTTACCATTCTAAAGCATCGCCGACCTCCGATCATGTGACGGGGTTTGGCGATGACGTCATTTCCGGCCGCTCGGCCGGATGCGGTAGTTAAATGCCGCTGTCTGCTTTTGACAGTGGCATTTAACTAGTTAATAGCGGCGGGTGAATCGCGAATTCACCCGCCGCTATTGAGGGCACATGTCAGCTGTTCAAAACAGCTGACATGTCCCGGCTTTGATGCGGGCTCACCGTGGAGCCCTGCATCAAAGCAGGGGAGCTGACATCAGACGTACTATCCCGTCCGAGGTCAGTAAGGGGTTAATGACCAGGCAAATTTTTACAATTCTGACCACTGTCACTTTATGTGGTTATAACTCTGGAACGCTTGTACGAATCCCACTGATTCTGATTGTTTTTTTGTTACATATTGTACTTCACGTTAGTGGTGAAATTTCTTCGATATAACTTGTGTTTATTTATGGAAAAAAATTGTTAATTTGGCAAAAAATGTTAACATTTTACAATTTTTAAACTTTTAATTTTTGTACCCTTAAATCAGAGAGTGGTGTCACACAAAATACTTAATAAGTAATATTTCCCACATATCTACATCAGCACAATTTTGGAAACAATTTTTTTTGTTTGGAAGTTATAAGGGTTAAAAGTTCACCAGCGATTATCTCATTTTTCCAACAAAATTTACAAAACCATTTTTTTAGGGACCACCTCACATTTGAAGTGAGTTTGGGAGGTCAATATAAAACAAAATACCCAAAGTGACACCATTCTAAAAACTGCACCTCCCAAGGTGCGCAAAACCACATGCAAGACGTTTATTAACCCTTCAGGTGCTTCACCAGAACTAAAGCAATGTGGAAGGAAAAAAATGAACATTTTACTTTGATCACAAAAAATTTACTTTGGAACCATTTTTTTTTTATTTTCACAAAGGTATCAGGAGAAAATGGACCATAAAATTTGTTGTGCAATTTCTCCTGAGTACGATGATACCCTGTATGTGGGGGAATGCCACTGTTTGGGCACATGGCAGGGCTCAGAAGGGAGGGAGCACCGTTTCATTGTTGAATGCGAAATTGGCTGGAATTAATGGCGGCACTGTCCCGTCTGGGGACCGCTGATGTACCTAAACAGTGGAAACCCCCCAATTCTAACTCCAACCCTAACCCCAATACACCCCTAACCCTAATGATAACCCTAACCCTAACACAACACTAATCCCAATCATAACCCTAACCCTAATTTTAGCCCAACTTACTTTAGCCCATCTCTAAGGCTAGGTTCACATTGCGTTAGGGCAATCCATTAAGCGCATAGCGCTAGCGGATTGCGCTAACGCAATGTTTCTCTAGGGTTCGCGTTCGCCGTCCCTGCTAGCGCAGATCCCCGATCTGCGGTAGCGAGGAAAGGACCTCGGGCGCACCTCGGACGCTGTCTCAAAAGAACGGCACATCGCTAGCGCGTGCCGAAAATGGCATGCGCTAGCGGCAAAAATAACATTGCTGTCAATGGGTGCGCTAACGGACCCGTTGCACGGCGTTAATTGCGACATTTTCGCCGTGCAATGCAGTCCGTAAGCGTTAACCCATTAACGCAATGTGAACCTAGCCTAACCCTACTGGAAAAATGAAAATAAAAACATTTTTGTATTTTATTATTTTTAGCCATCTAAGGAGGTGATAAAGGGGGGGTTGATTTACTATTTTTTTATTGTGATCACTGTGATAGGGTCTATCACGGTGATCAAAATTAACCAATAATGAATTTCCTATTGTTGCCCGGCCCTCAGATCTCGTCCGGTGCACTGCGCATGCGCCCACCATTTTCTCCAGGATGAAGACACTGGCGGCCCAGGGGACTTCACGTTGGGATGCAGGGACAATGGAGGTGCCGGGGGACCCTATTTCTCTCTCCTCTGATGTGCGATCACATCAGAGGATAGAGAAATTAAATGGAAAATTTGACGTTTTTTGCGGTCGCCATTATACCGTTAATAATGGCGATCATAACACTTGGGTCGGTAAAAACCGACTCGAATCATGTTCTCTGGGGTCTCAGCTACCCCCGGTAGCCGAGACCCCAAAGAAATTCTGACTCTGGGGGGCACTATAGACTTATTCCGCTGTGGTTTAAAGGGAATCTGTCACCTACTTTTTCGTATATAAGCTTCAGCCACCGCCATCAGGGGCTTATCTATAGCATTCTATAATGCTGTAGATAAGCCCCCAATGTAACCTGAAAGAGAAGATAAACAAGTTAGATTATAGAGTACATAATAGGATTTCAGTATCAAGAAGTAAGGGTACTGTCACACAGTGGCACTTTGGTCGCTACAACGGCACGATCCGTGACGTTCCAGCGATATAGTTACGATATCGTAGTGTCTGACACGCTACTGCGATCAGGGACCCCGCCGAGAATCGTACGTCGTAGCAGATTGTTTGAAACTTTATTTCGTCGTCAAGTGTCCCGCTGTGGCGGCATGATCGCAGCGTGTAAAGGTGTGCACGATATTCCCAATGTCCCGTATGACTTCTACATCGCAACTACGTCATGAAATTATCGCTCCAGCGCCGTGCATTGCAAAGTGTGACCGCAGTCTACGACGCTGGAGCGATAATCAAGCGACGCTGCAACGTCACGGATCGTGCCGTCGGAGCGATCAAAGTGCCACTGTGTGACAGTACCCTAACTGGTTGACAACTAAGGCTACGTTCACATTTGCGGTCGGCGCCGCAGCGTCGCCGCATGCGTCATGCGCCCCTATATTTAACATGGGGGCGCATGGACATGCGTCGCACTTGCGTTTTGCGCCGCATGCGTCCCTGCGGCGCCCGCGTCCAGGCGCAGAGGACGCAGCAAGTTGCATTTTTGCTGCGTCCAAAATCAATGAAAAAAAGGACGCATGTGGCGCAAAACGCAGCGTTGTGCATGCGTTTTGCTGCGTTTTTGTGTGCGTTGTGCGTTGCAGCGCCGACGCTGCGGCGCACAACGCACATGTGAACGTAGCCTTATCCCTTAATGGGAAATTATAAATGTGGGAATTGTAAATTTTGTCATCTCCATATAACCTGTAATCCAATACAAATAGGATCTATCACGTTCAATGTTCATGATTATATTTTCTGTAAGACCAAATTTGTAGTTTACGCTTTATTTTGTCCTTGCCGATATTTTTATATCGGTAAAACGATTAGACCTCTGATAGTAAGATTTAAGGAACATTACAATTCCATATTAACGGGGAAAGGCTGTATAAGATTGATCCAGCATATGAAAGAGAAGCATAACGCTAATCCTAATCTGCTAAAATTCGCTGGTCTTGAAGTAGTAAGTAATCCACCACGAGGAGGAGATCGTAATAAGTTATTACTACAAAAAGAAGCCAGATGGATCTTAGATTCAAATGCGCAAGGGCCAATAGGCTTGAATGACAGACTAGATATGGCGGTATTTTTATAATAAATATAAGGTTAAAAAGTTTCTTTATCGCTTCATTGGGGAACACAGGTAACCATGGGTGTATGCTGTTGTCGCTAGGAGGCTGACACTATGCAAAAAAGGAAAATAGCTCCTCCTCCGCAGTATACACCCACCGACAGGCACAAAGTAACCTCAGTTTTAGCTTAGTGTCTGTAGGAGGCGGACCTGGATCTGATCCCAGATCCGTCTTTTCCTTTTCAGGTCACCTGTTGTGTTTTATTATTCTTTTTCCTTTGTCTTTCAGCTTCTTCATCTTCAGGGTAACAGGGTGTAATGTCTCACCCTGTTTTCCCACACTTATGCAACCGAGAGAGCAGTGTGGTGTCACCCACATCGCCCACTCTCGGACCCGCATGCAGGACTTTATCCCGTCACCTTTACTGGTGTTTCATGGTGATTACTGGTAGCCTGTCCTTGCCTTTTCCCCTCCTCACCCCTCTCCTCGGAAAGGGCTGAGAGGAAGACGGTGGTCACCAGTGGTGACCTCCCCCCTACTTGTAAGGGGTTGATGCCGTCTTCTGCACCGTCTGGAGACGGTGCGGGAAGGAGGATCCCGGTTTCCAGTGACCGTCACCCACCCTGAGGGCTCCTGACGTGATCCTCGTCAGTGCAGAGGGATTCGGGACTCACCTTTTACAGGTATGTCCTTTTCTCTGTCCCCGGCAGCTACCCGCCTGCCTCACTGTTTGCCCGTGACAGAACGCCGCACAGAATGTGGCGTCTCTGAATGACAGCGGCCATCTTTTTCTTCATGCTAGTGCTTCGTTAACGCCCTCCTTCTGTCCTGGCCACAGCCCCGCATTAAGCGTGCTTAATTATTGCGCTTTTTTCCCTATCAAGGGGCCTCCTCTTCCTGCCCGATGCACTGCTCCGGCGGCACAGCTAATAAGAAGGGCCCCTACTCCCTGATACCGTCAGACATGGACAATTTTCATGCCGGACCTTAGTTAGTACCATTTTCCGGTCCTGTCATTGCAGATGCCGAGGCTTTGCATAATTGCATGTCCTCTGTTAATTTAGCCCCCGGCTTTGGGCCTCATCTCGGACTCTGTGTAGCCACGCCCACTTACCGGGCCCCCGGCCAATAAGCGGTCGCCATCCGCTTAGCCACGCCCCCTTGTTGGACTCTCGGCTAACTAGGGCACGCCGTATGCCGAGGTCCCGTCTCCTGGCCTAATAAGAGAGTGTGTTTTCTCTATCCCTCTCTCCTGAGACGCCCCCCGCCGGGGGGACATAGTGTATCTCTGCCTGCAAAGTGTGTGAAGATTCGAAAGCGTATGAAGAATCGTGCAGTCACATCGTCTTCCAGTTCCAAAGGGCACAGCAGGCGTCCATCACTAACCTGCATTGGATCTGGGGGACACTGCAGCCTGAGCCTTGACAGCGCCGTCTCTGTTATCAGGTAGGACCAGCCCAGACTGGTTAATTTCTCTCTTTACAAGGGCTTAGCTCTCACCCAGCTGTAGCCCTAGTCTAATCACTTATGTCCAATCTCAGGGAGGCCCATTCCTGTCCCTATATTCCTGGCGCCTGTGCCATCTGTAAAAGAAAAGTGGCATTCAGAGAAACCCTATAATGCCCGGGATGAGAGCACTCCCCTCCCTCCGGAGTGGGCTGTTGCCATATCACAGTCGGTCTCACAGTCCCTGGTCCAGGTCCTGCAGCGACCTCCACATTTGTTTTCTGCCAGCAGTGCTCCGGACACCTCTCACAGTGATTGGCACGCATCTGGCCGCGACCTTCACATGGACAAATCGGGTACAAAGCAAAGGAAGCTGTGGGTCCCTCTACTTTCTCCTGGATGCATTCCTCATCCCATGCCCCCTCCTCGGAGGTGGCTTTTGGGGTCGGATATGGATTCCCAGTCTGAGTCTGATACGGACCAGACCTGAAATATGCAAGATATGCTCGATAGCCTCATCTTGGCAAATTACCAAAATTCTGAACCTAAGGGAGGACGAGGCACCTGCTCAGGAGCACTCCGTTGCTTTCGAAGGGGAAAAATGTCCTTCCCGGAGTTTTCCCTAATCTCAGGAAAGTTGTCAAGATTATGTCTAAACACTGGGAACACCTTGAGAAGTGCTTCCCTGGTAGGAAGAAGCTACACATCCTCTTCCCCTGTAGCCCAGACCTTCTTGATAAATGGGCAGAATCCCTAGTGTGGATCCGCCAGCTTCTCGCCTGTCTTCCAAGACAGCCTTGTCTCTACTGATCAGTGAATCGCTTAAGGATTCTACAGATAGATAGATGGTATCCTTTGCGAAGTCAGCCTTTGAAGCAGCTGGCGCCTCTCTCTCATTTGCACATACCTGGGTGTCAAAATCCATGCCTGCCTGGGTAGATCTGGCAGATCAGATTGCCCATACCGGCAAATATCTCAGGACCACTCCCTTTTGATGCGGCTGGTTGATCCGCCTTGGCTACCAGCAACATCGTCGCTATATGCCGCATTCTCTGGCCTCACTGGCCTTGCCTTACAAGGCTCTAGATCTTTTGAATCTAAGCTGGATCAAATAATTTTGCATGCCACCGGCAGGAACAGCACCTCGCTTTCTCTGTCCAAGTCTAAATGTCCTTTTAATAGGAAAAGGTTGTTTCAATCTCGAGAGAGATAGCGACTTCCGGCTACAAAATCGACTCCCCCCCCCCCCCCCCCAGGAAAAAGTTTCCCTCTGTTTCACCTGCCAAGACATACGTCGCAGGCTCCAGGAGTTCTTCTGGCCGTATTTTCCTACCACGCACAGGAGTGATCGCTCCTGTCCCCAGAAACGTACGGTTTCCAGGGTTCTACTCTATTCTTTTCATAGTCACGAAAGAAGATGGACCGCTTCCTCCGTTTTTGGACCTCAAGCGGTTTACCTGTCACGTTCGGTTGTGTCTTTTCAGGACTGAGTTCCTACTTTCGGTTGTCACTTCCATGGACTCGGGAGAATTCTTCACATTCCTATTTGTGTTTAGCATCAGATGTTCCTATGGTGTGCGATCCAGTTCACCGCCCTTCTTTTCGACCGGGCCTCTGCTCCCAGACTAGTCACGTCATGGACATCCTTCTCTCCAGGGCTTTTTTCATATTTCCCTACTTGGATGATCTTCTGATCAAGGAGCCGTCCCGTCGAGTCTGCAACCAGAGTCTTCAGTTTACTCTGGATACTCTGGTCCATCTCAGCTACATTATATGAGAGAAGTTCTCCCACACCTTTGCTCAGCACCTGGTGTTTCTAGGTATAAGGTTCGACACGACCCAAGCCCGTGTCTTCCTTCCAAAGGAGAGGTTTTTCATCCCTCTGCCAGGGGATCTCTACTCTAAAGCTTCCAGCTTCTCTCCTCCTATGGTCCTGCATGAGAGTTCTAGGGGAAAGGGATTGTCGCCATTTCTTTTGCCCAGTTCCATGCCCGTCCTCTTCAGCTGGCCCTCTGATCGTCTCCCTGGATGATCCCGTGCTTCTACCTCAGGGTGAGGTAGTCCCTCACCTGGTGACGCTGTCGGCATCAGTCCTATGAAGGAAGTCGTTCCTTCCTCTCTGGTGGCAGGTCGTCACCACCGACGGCAGTCTCCTCGTTTGGGGAGCCGCTTTTTCTTAGTCACACAGCGCAGGGCCACTGGAATGCCAAAGAAGCCTCTCTCCCCGTCAGTCTCCTGGAGATCAGGGCAATTTTTTCTTTGCTCTTCGCCACTGGCATTCTCTCTTTCCAAGCCAGCTTATCTGCATACAGTCGGACAATGCCACTGCCGAGGCCTACATAAACTGTCAAGGCGGAACTCGCAGCAAACAAGTTATGATAGAGGTAACAAGGATTCTGCCATGGGCAGAACATCTCGTTTCCGCCATGTCAGCCGTGCACATTCCAAGGGTAGAAAGTAGGGCAGCCGATTTTCTGAGCCATCAGGGTCTCGCTTTCGGGCGGGTGGTTGCTCAGCCCCGCCATCTTCATCCAGATATGCTGAAATGGGGTTCTCCAGACGTCGTCCTCATGGCGTCCTGGATAAACCAGGAGGTTTCTTGGTTCGTAGCCAGTTCCTGGGATCCGCTAGCCATCTGTTGAGATGCTCTAGTAATATCTTGGTCGCAATTCCAACTGCCTTGTCTTTTTCCGTCTCTCTCCTTGTCCGAGCATCGTGAAAAGGATTAAGGAAGAAGAGACCCCTATAATCCTGATAGCTCCAGACTGGCCAAGAAGGGCCCAGTGAACATGTTAATGGACGCCCCTTGGAAGCTTCCAGGCCGTCCATATCCTCTCTCTTAAGGTTCCCTCTTCCACCAGAGTTTATAGTCTCTGAGTTTAACAGCATGGCCGTTGAGACCATAGTCCTGAGGGAGGCTGGTTTTTTCCCATCTGGTAATTCACACCATGTTTAGGACCAGGAAACCAGTATCCTTGCGTATCTAATACAAATACTGAAAGGCCTTCTTCCGGTGGAGTGTGGACAAGGGTTTGGTCCCTATGTCCTTTTCTTACCATTGTTGGTTTTCTACAAGCGGGTCTTAACTTGGCTCTATCGTTTTAATCAATTCTTTTCCAACAATATCTGGCTTCTCGTTCCCAGGTAAAAGACCTTTCTTCAAGGAGTCGCCCACCTGGTACCTCCTTATCGTCTTCCGATAGATCCATGGGATTTTAACCTTGTCTTTGGCGCGCTGCAGCATGCTCCTGTTGAGCCCATTCAAGACATCATGTTTTTTTTTTTTCCTGTCTTGGACAATTGTCTTAGTTAAATTACGTCCATCAGGAGAGTTACCGAGTCAGCGGCATTGTCCTGCCATTCCCTGCTCCTGATTCTATATCAGGACAAGGTAGTTGTCAGGCCTGTTCCTTCCTTTCTACCCATGGTGGTCTTTTCATTTCTCATTAATGAAGATATTGTCCTTCCTTCTGTGTCTCTCCGGTCCATCTCCTGGAGAAGTACCTCTACATGCTGGATCCCGTCACAGCTATCCGAGTCTACCTTTCAAGGACTGCTCCCTTTCGTCAATCTGATGCCCTGTTCGTCATCTCTGAGGGTTATCTTAATGGGCTCCTAGCTTCTAAGTTCACTATTGCCGTGGAGGCAATCCGCGTTCAGGACAAACGGCCTCTTCCGGGGGTGAAGGCTCTTCCGGGGGGTGAAGGCTCACGCTCACTCCACTCTGCGGTGGGGGCCTCCTGGGCTGTTCGTTACCAGGATTTGGCTTTCCAGATTGTAAGGCCGCAACCTGGTCATCTTTGCACTCCTTTGCGAGTTTTTTACAGGGTTCATACCCATGCCTCGTCTGATGCAGGCCTGGGAATGAAGGTGATGCAGGCAGCGATTTTGCACCGGCCGACCTGAGTCCATTTATTCCTTGAATCTTCCTGTTTCCCACCCTAGGGACTGCTTTGGGACGTCCCATGGTTACCTGTGTTCCCCAATGAAGCGATAAAGAAAGAGGGATTTTTGGTACTCACCGTAAAATCTCTTTCTTGGAGCCTTCATTGGGGGACACAGCACCCTCCCTAACTGTTGGTACCATTATTTGGTCTATATGCCTTCCTTGTTGGATTGGTACGTATGTTGTACCATTATTTGGTCTATGTGCCTTCGTTGTTGGATTGGTACATATGTTGTACCATTATTTGGTCTATATGCCTTCGTTGTTGGATTGGTACATACTGTATGTTGTACCATTATATGGTCTATGTGCCTTTGTTGTTGGATTGGTACATATGTTGAGTTTTTTGGTTGCTTCTCCTACGGCTTTAACACTAACTGAGGTACTTTGTGCCTGTCGGTGGGTGTATACTGCGGAGGAGCTATTTTCCTTTTTTTGCATAGTGTCAGCCTCCTAGCGACAGCAGCATACACCCCATGGTTACCTGTGTCCCCCAATGAAGGCTCCAAGAAAGAGATTTTACGGTGAGTACCAAAAAATCCCTCTTTTAACCCCTTAACCCCAGAGGTATTTTCATTTTTCGCTCTTCTTCGCAGAGCCATAACTTTTTTAATTTTTCCCTCAATATGACCATGTGAGGGCTTGTTTTTTGCAGGACGAGTTGTACTTTTGAAAGACACCATTGGTTTTAACAAATCGTGTACTGGAAAATGGGGAAAAAAATCCAAGTGCGGTGAAATTGCTAAAAAAAGTGAATCCCACAGTTTTTTGCATTTTTTTTTTTAATAGGTTCACTAAATGCTAAAACTGACCTGCCATTATGATTCCCCATGTCATTTCGAGTTCATAGACACCAAACAAGTCTAGTTTCTTTTTTATCTTAGTGGTAAAATAAAATTCCAAAGTTTGTAAAAAAAAAAAAAGCGCCATTTTCCATTACCCGTAGCGTCTCCTTTTTTTGTGATCTGAGGTTGGGTGAGAGCTTATTTTTTTGCGCGCCGAGCTTACATTTTTAATGATACCATTTTGGTGCAGATACTGTTGTGAACTCTGTTTTTGGGCTCCCTCTTGTGGTCACAAGTGGTACTGTGTGAGTGTCATTCTGCAGGTCTGAGGCTGGATCAGCTGTCTCGTTATCTGTTAGCTGGTTCCTATTTAGTTCATCTGGACTCTCAGTGGTTGCCTGCTGTCGTTGTATTCAGTGCTATTCTGATTGCTCCTGTCTACATCCGTTATCAGTCTCTCCAAGAGAAGCTAAGTTTTGTTTGCTTATTTTTGCTCATCTGTGTTCAAGATGTGTCCTAGTATATGATGTGTTTAGTCCAGCTTGCTAATATGTGATTTCCCTGCTTGCTGGTGCTCTGGGGTGCTGAGTTGCTCCCCCCACATCGTTAGTTGGTGTGGGGGTTCTCGCATTCTCTGCGTGGATATTTTTGCATAGGGTTTTTTACTGACCGCACAGATCCCTTGCTATTTTCTGCTATCTAGCGTTAGCGGGCCTCATTTGCTTAATCTGTTTCATCTCTGCGTTTGTCTTTTCCTCTTAACTCACCGTTATTATTTGTGGGGGCTTCTATATCTTTGGGGTTATTTCTCTGAGGCAAGTGAGGTTCTGTGCTTTCTCTTTAGGGGTAGTCAGTTTCTCAGGCCGTGAAGAGACGTCTAGGATTTCAGGAAACGTTCCACGGCTACCTTTAGTGTGTTTGGTTAGGATCAGATTTGCGGTCAGTCCAGTTACCACATCCCCAGAGCTCGTCCTATTATCTCTGACTTAGCTGGTTAGATTTGTGATCCTAAGCCACTGGGATCATAACAGTACAGCAGGCCTGAAAAGTGTTTAATGCATCACAGAAGTGGGATAAGAGAAGTCCGGAGTACAATTTTTTTTTTTTTTTCCTCTCCCTTTGCTGCAGTCTGTCCAGCTTCTCTCATCCCCTTAATCTCTGGGTGGCTTTGAGTTCAGCTGCAGACATGGATATTCAGAGTCTGACTTCTAGTGTGGATCATCTTGCTGCAAGGGTGCAAAGCATTCAGGATTTTGTTGTTCACAGTCCTATGTCTGAGCCAAAAGTACCTATTCCTGAGTTGTTTTCTGGAGATAGATCTAGGTTTCTGAATTTTAAGAATAATTGTAAATTATTTCTTTCTTTGAGACCTCGTTCCTCTGGTGATTCCGCTCAGCAAGTTAGAATTGTTATCTCCCTGTTACGTGGCGACCCTCAAGATTGGGCTTTCTCCCTGGCGCCGGGAGATCCTGCATTGCTGAATGTGGATGCGTTTTTTCTGGCGCTTGGATTGCTTTATGAGGAACCTAATCTTGAGAACCAGGCAGAAAAGGCCTTGCTGGCTCTCTCTCAGGGCCAGGATGAAGCTGAGGTGTATTGTCAAAAATTTCAGAAATGGTCGGTGCTTACTCAATGGAATGAGTGTGCCCTGGCTGCAAATTTCAGAGAAGGTCTTTCTGAAGCCATTAAGAATGTTATGGTGGGGTTCCCCACGCCTGCAAGTCTGAATGACTCAATGGCTTTGGCCATTCAGATTGATCGGCGTTTGCGGGAGCGCAAATCTACGCACCATTTGGCGGTGTTTTCTGAACAGAGACCTGAGTCTATGCAATGTGACCGAATTCTGACCAGAATTGAGCGGCAAAATCATAGACATCAAAATGGGTTGTGCTTTTACTGTGGTGATTCAACTCATGTTATCTCAGCATGCTCTAAGCGCGTAAAAAAAAAAAATCGCTAAATCTGTCACCGTTGGTACTATACAGCCTAAATTCATTTTGTCTGTTACTTTAATTTGTTCTTTGTCATCCTACTCGGTTATGGCTTTTGTGGATTCAGGTGCTGCCCTGAACCTGATGGATTTGTCGTTTGCCAGGCGCTGTGGTTTTGTCCTGGAGCCTTTGGAATTCCCTATTCCACTGAGGGGTATTGATGCTACACCATTGGCTGAGAATAAGCCTCAGTATTGGACTCAAGTGACCATGTGCATGACTCCTGTACATCAGGAGGTGATTCGCTTTCTTGTGCTGCATAATCTGCATGATGTGGTCGTTTTGGGTCTGCCATGGCTGCAGGCCCAAAATCCAGTTTTGGATTGGAAAGCTATGTCTGTTTCAAGTTGGGGTTGCCAGGGGATTCATGGCGATGCTCCTTTGGTGTCAATTGCTTCTTCCACTCCTTCTGAGGTCCCTGAGTTTTTGTCAGACTACCAGGATGTATTTGATGAGCCCAGATCCGGTGCCCTGCCTCCTCACAGGGATTGTGATTGTGCTATAAATTTGATTCCTGGTAGTAAGTTCCCTAAGGGACGACTTTTTAATTTGTCTGTACCAGAACATGCCGCAATGCGGAGTTATATAAAGGAGTCTTTAGAGAAGGGACATATTCGCCCGTCCTCCTCCCCTCTTGGTGCAGGATTCTTTTTTGTGGCCAAGAAGGATGGTTCTCTGAGACCTTGTATAGATTATCGTCTTCTAAATAAAATCACGCTCAAATTTCAGTATCCTTTGCCATTATTATCTGATCTGTTTGCTCGGATTAAGGGGTCCAGTTGGTTCACCAAGATAGATCTTCGTGGTGCGTAGAACCTTGTGCGTGTTAAGCAGGGGGATGAATGGAAAACAGCATTTAATACGCCCGAAGGCCATTTTGAGTACTTGGTGATGCCTTTTGGATTCTCTAATGCTCCTTCTGTGTTCCAGTCCTTCATGCATGACATCTTCCGAGAATATCTGGATAAATTTATGATTGTGTATCTGGATGACATTTTGGTCTTTTCTGAGGACTGGGAGTCCCATGTGAAGCAGGTCAGGATGGTATTTCAGGTCCTGCGTGCTAATGCCTTATTTGTGAAGGGCTCTAAATGTCTCTTCGGAGTACAGAAGGTTTCCTTTTTGGGTTTTATTTTTTCTCCTTCTACTATTGAGATGGACCCAGTCAAGGTCCAGGCTATTCATGACTGGACTCAGCCTACATCTGTTAAGAATCTTCAGAAGTTCTTGGGTTTTGCTAATTTTTACCGTCGCTTCATTGCTAATTTTTCTGGCGTGGTTAAACCCTTGACGGATTTGACCAAGAAGGGTTCTGATGTGACTAATTGGTCTCCTGCGGCCGTGGGAGCCTTTCGGGAGCTGAAGCGCCGGTTTTCTTCGGCTCCAGTTTTGTGTCAGCCTGATGTCTCTCTTCCTTTTCAGGTCGAGGTTGATGCTTCTGAGATTGGAGCAGGGGCTGTTTTGTCGCAGAGAAGCTCTGATTGCTCTGTGATGAAGCCTTGTGCTTTCTTTTCAAGAAAGTTTTCGCCTGCCTAGCGGAATTATGATGTTGGTAATCGGGAGTTGTTGGCTATGAAGTGGGCATTTGAGGAGTGGCGACATTGGCTCGAGGGAGCTAAGCATCGTGTGGTGGTCTTGACTGATCACAAAAATCTGATTTATCTCGAGTCTGCCAAGCGGCTGAATCCTAGACAGGCTTGTTGGTCGTTGTTTTTCTCCCGTTTCGATTTCGTGGTCTCGTACCTGCCTGGTTCGAAGAACGTGAAGGCTGATGCTCTTTCTAGGAGTTTTGTGCCTGACTCTCCGGGAGTTTCAGAGCCGGCTGGTATCCTTAGAGAGGGAGTGATTTTGTCTGCCATTTCCCCAGATTTGCGACGAGTGCTGCAGAAATTTCAGGCAGATAGACCTGACCGTTGCCCACCAGAGAGACTGTTTGTCCCAGATAGATGGACCAGCAGAGTTATTTCCGAGGTTCATTCTTCGGTGTTGGCAGGCCATCCTGGGATTTTTGGTACCAGTGATTTGGTGGCTAGGTCCTTCTGGTGGCCTTCCTTGTTGCGGGATGTGCGTTCCTTTGTGCAGTCCTGTGGGATTTGTGCTCGGGCTAAGCCTTGCTGTTCTCGTGCCAGCGGTTTGCTTTTGCCTTTGCCTGTCCCGAAGAGGCCTTGCACGCACATTTCCATGGATTTTATTTCGGATCTTCCAGTCTCTCAGAGAATGTCTGTCATCTGGGTGGTGTGTGATCGTTTTTCTAAAATGGTCCATTTGGTGCCCTTGCCTAAGTTGCCTTCCTCCTCCGATTTGGTTACTCTATTTTTTCAGAATGTGGTTCGCTTGCACGGCATCCCTGAAAATATTGTGTCTGACAGAGTATCCCAGTTTGTGTCCAGATTTTGGCGGATCTTTTGTGCTAAGATGGGCATTGATTTGTCTTTTTCGTCGGCCTTCCATCCTCAGACGAATGGTCAAACCGAGCGAACTAATCAGACCTTGGAAACTTATTTAAGATGTTTTGTTTCTGCTGATCAGAATGATTGGGTGACTTTTTTGCCATTGGCCGAGTTTGCCCTTAATAATCGGGCTAGTTCTGCTACTTTGGTTTCGCCTTTTTTCTGCAATTCTGGTTTTCATCCTCGTTTTTCCTCGGGTCAGGTTGAGCCTTCTGACTGTCCTGGGGTGGATTCTGTGGTGGATAGGTTACAGCAAATTTGGAACCATGTGGTGGACAATTTGAAGTTGTCACAGGAGAAGGCTCAGCGCTTTGCCAACCGCCGTCGCGGTGTGGGTCCCCGACTTCGTGTTGGGGATTTGGTATGGCTGTCTTCTCGGTATGTTCCTATGAAGGTTTCCTCTCCTAAATTCAAGCCTCGCTTCATCGGTCCTTATACGATTTTGGAAATCCTTAACCCGGTGTCATTTCGTTTGGACCTCCCAGCGTCGTTTGCCATTCATAACGTGTTCCATAGGTCTTTGTTGCGGAGGTATGTGGTGCCTGTGGTTCCTTCTGTTGAGCCCCCTGCCCCGGTGCTGGTTGAGGGTGAATTGGAGTACGTGGTGGAGAAGATCTTGGATTCTCGTATTTCGAGACGGAGGCTTCAGTATTTGGTTAAGTGGAAGGGCTATGGTCAGGAGGATAATTCCTGGGTTGTCGCCTCAGATGTTCATGCGGCCGATTTGGTTCATGCCTTCCATGTGGCTCATCCTGATCGCCCTGGGGGTTTTGATGAGGGTTCGGTGACCCCTCCTCAAGGGGGGGGTACTGTTGTGAACTCTGTTTTTGGGCTCCCTCTTGTGGTCACAAGTGGTACTGTGTGAGTGTCATTCTGCAGGTCTGAGGCTGGATCAGCTGTCTCGTTATCTGTTAGCTGGTTTCCTATTTAGTTCACTTGGACTCTCAGTTGTTGCCTGCTGTCGTTGTATTCAGTGCTATTCTGATTGCTCCTGTCTACATCCGTTATCAGTCTCTCCAAGAGAAGCTAAGTTTTGTTTGCTTATTTTTGCTCATCTGTGTTCAAGATGTGTCCTAGTATATGATGTGTTTAGTCCAGCTTGCTAATATGTGATTTCCCTGCTTGCTGGTGCTCTGGGGTGCTGAGTTGCTCCCCCCACATCGTTAGTTGGTGTGGGGGTTCTCGCATTCTCTGCGTGGATATTTTTGCATAGGGTTTTTTACTGACCGCACAGATCCCTTGCTATTTTCTGCTATCTAGCGTTAGCGGGCCTCATTTGCTTAATCTGTTTCATCTCTGCGTTTGTCTTTTCCTCTTAACTCACCGTTATTATTTGTGGGGGCTTCTATATCTTTGGGGTTATTTCTCTGAGGCAAGTGAGGTCTGTGCTTTCTCTTTAGGGGTAGTCAGTTTCTCAGGCCGTGAAGAGACGTCTAGGATTTCAGGAAACGTTCCACGGCTACCTTTAGTGTGTTTGGTTAGGATCAGGTTTGCGGTCAGTCCAGTTACCACATCCCCAGAGCTCGTCCTATTATCTCTGACTTAGCTGGTTAGATTTGTGATCCTAAGCCACTGGGATCATAACAAGATACATTCTTTTGATTGCCTGTTATTACATTTTATTGCAATGTAGCAGTGACCAAAAAAAACATAATTCTGGCATTTTGACTTTTTCTAGTTACGCCAGTTAGCGATCAGGTTAATCCTTTTTTAATCCTTGATAGATTGGTATCGCTGTGCTCAGAACTGCCCAAATGTGAATGCTTGCTTTTTTTTTTGTTTTATTTTGAATGGGGCGAAAGAGGGGTGATTTGAAATGTAATATTTTTTAAAACTTTTTTTTTTTTTTTTTTTTTTTTTTAAACTTTTGGCATGCTTCACTAGCCTCCATGGGAGATGGAAGCTGCCATAACCCTATCGTCTCTGCTACATACAGGCAATGATCAGATCGCCTGTATGTAGCAGAATTGCTCACTTGCTATGAGCGCTGACCACTGGGCGGTGTTCATAGCAACCCTTCAGTGACAACAATAGAGGCCTGCTGGAGACCTCTGGTTGTCATGCCAACCCATGGGCGACCCACGGTCATGTGACACGGGTGCCAATGGGCGGGATTTCCGGGGCACTTGCCGTAAGTGCGTGTTAAATGCTGCTGTCATAGTTAATACAGATATATATGTAAATGACCACATTAAATATTTCTGATTGCTTATGCTTAAAGTAGGGTCAGCTGCCTGCATAGCAATTTATACAGTCACCACTAGAGGGAGCTCCCTTAATATTAATTTATACAGTCACTACCAGAGGGAGTCCCTGTAGTTTATACAGTCACCACCAGAGTAAGCTGCCTGTACAGCAATTTATACAGTCACCACTGGAGGGAGCTCCATGCATAGTTATACAATCATCACTAGAGGGAGTTCCATGCATAGCAATTCAGAGAGAGGTACCTACCCAAGGATTTATACTGTCACCACTAGAGGGAGCACCCTGCATATAGATTTATAGTCACCACTAGAGGGCACGCCCTGCATATTGATTTATAGTCACCACTAGAGGGAGCTCCCTGCATATAGATCTATAGTCACCACTAGAGGGAGCTCTCTGTATAGGGATTTATATAAATTGCCACTAGAGGGAGCTCCCTGCACAGTACAGTAATTTATAGTCACAACTAGAGGAAGCTGCATGCATAGAGATTTATACAATCACCACTAGAGGGATTTCCAGGCATTGTAATTCAGAGAGATGTCCCTGCTTATGGATTTATGCATTCTCCTCTACAGGGAGAGTCCTGCATTGAGATTTATATAGTCACCACTAGAGAGTGCACCCTGCATAGTAATTTATACAGTCACCACTAGAAGGAGCTCCCTGCATAAAGACTATAGTCACCACTAGAGAGAACTTCCTGTATAGGGATTTATATAATCGCCAATAGAGGGAGGTGCCTGTATAATAATTTATACAGTCACCACTAGAGGGAGCTCCCTGCATTGGATTTGATGCCAGTTAGAGCTCAGCTACTGGACCACATATGACAATGGGGTGGAGTTAAATGATTAACCATTACCAAGGGCAACCAGCACAAGTTTTTTAGCAGCTAAGGCTATCAAACAACGTCATGATTAGAGAGACCCCAGGACATGACAAAACATTGAATAAGTTTCTTACGACACAAACAAAATAAGACGTGAGGAGGTTTCATTTGCAATGTGATGATTTAATAGTTGTATTATAGTCGCTCACACAAAGCTTTGCACAATACAATCTGCTTCTTCCACAGACCTCCCCAGCCCAGTCGGTCATCATGCATCGTAAAAGCAGCCACAAGCAGCCGCCGAGTTCTCCTTTATTATTAAAATTCTCTGGTTTTACAAGTTGATGCAACTCAGTCTATAAATCCCTTCACTTAAAGGGACGTGAACACGTGTAAAATACGGAATAGACATCTCATATATAGAATGCTCTTCATCTCTTACCAAAAATCTTTACATTCTCAATAAATATCCAATAGAAATTCCCTTATTAAAAAATAATAAAATAGAGACAATACGGACCATCCCCTTCACACAGGGTACGCCGATTGTGTACATGCGGCAAAGCGAACGCACAGAAAGAAGAGTCCTGGACATCACCGGAGACGAAGGAGCCATTGTATTGCTTACTGAGAAGCTCAGACCCGGCAGCGACTACGAAACAGTGGAGTTCACCTTTAAGACACTAAGTGCTAGTGACTCCAGGATGTGGGGTGTCGTATGTGACATCATCCAGGATGATATAAATGAGAATAAAGAAACTAGTGATACAAGGGGACCCTAAAAAATAGATTCTGGGGGCAGTAGGCCTCGTGGGTGTCCATGCAACTCTGCAGGGGGAATCACCCGTGTCCTCATTCTCAGAGATCACATTACTGCAACTGCCCCAGACTTGGGGTTAAAGCTCTGTAGGATAGTTACTTGCTCTCTGGTATCAGTTATTACATTACAGTCACCTCTCCTCAGTAATGGCTGATAACAGGGAATAATAAATTGTAGTCTCCTGTCCTATGGTCACCTCCCCCAATAAAGGCTGATAACAGGGAGTAATAGATTGTAGCCTCCTGTCCTACAGTCACCTCCTCCAGTAATAGCTGATACCAGGGAGTAAGGCTGCCGTCACACTAGCAGTATTTGGTCAGTATTTTACATCAGTATTTGGAAGCCAAAACCAGGAGTGGGTGATAAATGCAGAAGTGGTGCATATGTTTCTATTATACTTTCCCTCTAATTGTTCCACTCCTGGTTTTGGCTTACAAATACTGATGTAAAATACTGACCAAATACTGCTAGTGTGACGGCAGCCTAATAGATTGTAGTCACCTGTCCTTTAGTAGCCTTCTGCAGTAATAGCTGATAACAGGTAACAATACATTTTAGCATAATCTTATTGCGATCACAGCAGCTGTAAAGTGAAACTCTCTTCTTTTTTTTTGCGTCCTCTGCTGACATCTAGTGGTCGAATGGAGAATTGTGACATTTCTTTCCTGTATTGATTTTTTTTTTTTTAAATTAGACTGGAAAACAATGAAGTTCCCTTCTGATAACCAATTCCCTTTAATGATCCCAGATTCATGCTGTATTCCCAAGAATCCCCCACCTGGTGTTTAACAGCAGCAGGAATTCCCAGGTAGTAATAATTTTGGTAACTAAGATATCATCTGAGTGCTGTGTGCTATACGCCGACAATGGAGGAGATGGAGAATTCATTTTTCCGCCTCCTCCGCAGCTGTGCTCCGATCTGCTCTGTGCGAGAGACTCGGAGCACAGACCCATGACACTCGGCTCCTGCTCACAGCAAAGTAGGAGCCGAGGGTAATTAGCATATTGCATCCGATGCCATACGCTAGTGTGACCCCGGCCTTAGAAGACAAAACATATGAAGATGTCAGATACAAGGTAAAACACGATAAATTGATGGTTCGCCGCCACCGGCTTCTGCCAGACAAATGAATGACTGAAATCATTGCTGCTGCGCCAATAGGCGGGAGCTCAGGGATCCTAAAAGGGGTGATAAGACCTGAGCCCCCAGTCCCACCGCAACAAGAGCTTTCTAGAAAACAGGGGCCCCACGTTTAGATTGTTCCACGTGACCCCCTTTCTTCTTCGTAGCGCTCAATGGAGGGTTATAGCTCCACGTACCTTACACGATTAATATCATCATTGCAAGACGCAAAGTATTAAAAAGGCGCCAAAAAGTGCGCCAAAGTTGTAAAAATAAAGTCTATGGAGGAGACGGACGTTTCCACCTAAAAAGAGTCACTTTGTTAAGACTTTGCTTTAATAGCACCCTCTAGTCATATCCAAAGTTGCATTCACGATCTGTCTAGTGTCCAGTTAGTAGAGAGCAGTGCATTTTGGGAGATAAGAGTAAAGCTGGTCTGATAGGTGAGCGTAGATACTAGCGAACGCAGCTCTGGATGTGACTGGAGAGCATAGTTACTAGCGAACGCAGCTTTGAATGTGATTGGAGTATAAGAGGACAGGAGTCTGGAAGTGAAGCCAAGTATCTCCATGTGGTCTGTAGACTCCAGAACAGAGGAGACAATGATCCCGGGGATGGAGGGAGATGCTTCCTTCTCTGCATTCTCCTACAAGGACACTAACATCACTTTTTCCATTCTGAAAGGCTGAAACCAGAAAACAATAGCTTTACAGCTGTATCATTGTATTGACTGACCATTACTTTAATAATAGTATACATCATCTATATGAGACGGCCTGAGCTGAAGTGTCCGATGGTCACATACCGCGCCACTGTCAGACAACCCGCAGCCATTAACAACGCCGAAGCTAAAACGGGACAAAAAATGGCACAAGTACAAAACAAGAAAATGTGACTTCAACACCAGCTCCGGCCTGTCCTGCACTGCCTAACTCCAGCTCCGGCCTGTCCAGCAGCGCCTAACACCAGCCACAGCCAGTCCTTGCTCTGCTTTAGCCCACCCTGCTCCACCACATCTTGCTAAACTTTGGCCCACCCTGCTGCAATATCTTGCTCCACTTTGGCCCACCCTGCTGCAATATCTTGCTCCACTTTGGCCCACCCTGCTCCGCCCCGACTTGCTCTGCTTCAACCCACCTTTCACCGTCCTCATCTTGCTCCGCTTTGGCATACTCTGCTCCACCCCTGTCTTGCTCCGCTTTGGCCCACTCTGTTCCACCTAGTCTTGCTCAACTTTGGCCCACTCTGTTCCAACTAGTCTTGCTCCACTTTGGCCCACTCTGCTCTGCCTAATCTTGCTCCACTTTGACCCACTCTGCTCCACTGTCTTGCTCCGCTTTGGTCCACCCTGCCCCATCTCGTCCTCCTCTGGCCCAGCTCGTCCATGCCAGACTTGGCCCCTCCTGCACTGACAGCCATCTGCAGGCAGTTGTGTGGTTTACTAAAAACCTCCACGTAGTCCAGGTCCACTTTGGCCCGTCCTGCTCTGCCTAGTCTTGCTCCGCTTTGGCCCACCGTGCTCCACGTAGTCCTGCTCTGCTCTGGCCCACCCTGTTCCGCTTTGGCCCACCCTGCTCCAAGTATTCCTGCTTTGCTTTGGCCCACCCTGCTCCGCCTAGTCTTGCTCTGCTTTGGCCCACCCTGATCCGCCTAGTCTTGCTCCACTTTGGCCCGCCGTGCTCCGTATCGTCCTCCTCTAGCCCAGCTCGTCCATGCCAGACTTTGCATTGGCTCCTCCTTCAACAGCAGCCATTTGCAGGCAGTTGTGTGGTTTCATAGAGAAGCAAGTGACGGGAAAAGAATCTGTGTCCTGCCGACCACCGCAGTTGTGTATGGAGTAAACAGCGCCCCCTCTACTCCTCTAATAGAACTTCATGATGCCTGAAATCAGCTTCCATCCCATACTGTATAAAATCAGATCACATTATAATAAAATATTCTCACGCTCTCCCAAATATATTCAATATCAAGTCATTAACAATTTCAAAACCTCTGCTTGCTGTCATCTGATATCTGATAAACACTCATAGCTTAAAGGGACACAGTATAAAAACTGCACCTCTAATGATATCATCGCTTCCTCCGTTCTGCAGAAACTCTAGTTTAATCAGTTATGCTAATTAGGATGTTTGGTGCCTCCTGGGTGTGGCCCAGAGGCTCAGTCCACTGCTCCGCCCACTGGTTTTGCATGTCCCGCCTCTTTCACTGGCGAATGACAGCACTGCTTTAACTGGAGTGAGCAGTCTGCAGAGAAAGCTCAGGCATGCTGTCAATCATCACTGAGGGGGCGGGACATGCAAAATAAGCAACACCAGGAGTGCACCGTGCAGCCTATGTGGCATATTTGATGCAGTATGCCATTCACTAACAGCAAACAGAAATTAAGACACAAAGGGTCCACCAATTCATCATTGTGGGTTTTTCTTTAGCCACTATTTTTTTTTTTTGCACCAAGTTATTACAAATGGGGCACAAGGTTCATTAATTTTGCATACAAAATGCTAAAAGTGACAAAATTGCTACAAAAACAAGGGCGAGGATTTTGAAGCATTTTTGAAAAGTCACAATTGAATATCTGGCTGAAAACATCTAAAAAACAAAAATAACGAACATTAAAAAAAAGCAAAATGGGTGAAAGCACATAAAATAGACAGGAAAAAAACGGAGCAAATCAAAAACAGACGAAAAACACCCAAATTTAGAGAGAAAGCAGGCGCAATTGCAATGAAGAATTGGCCACGTGCCTACGAGAAACAAGGTTCATAGACGCAAGTTCAGACTGAGCTGCCAATGAGCAGCAGGTACTATATAATCGTATAATTTCTAATTTCTCACCTAAGAATCTACAATTTCTATAAAAAAATATATTATTTTCCGCACAGATTTCCGCTCTTCTTTTTGTACACATCATCTGTATAAAACTACAAAGATTAAAAACCATGCAGAAACCTCGCCGAGACCACAGTAAAGGAGTCTGGTCTTGAGTCGCCCCCTAGAAAGATAAAGAAAGCTGCGTGGCACCAAAGAGCGACTATACTATACATGTCTCTAGCATACAAGAGGAGGGCGCGTGACCCCAAAAAAGCAAACAGGTGCAGACATTCGCTTCTATAACGCTAATTAGGTTCCCCCCACCACCACCAATACTTTTGGGGCGATCAGAAGCCCAACACATCCAATGCAGTAATGCACCCGACAATGACCAATCTTATATTAATTATGCTTTTTCTTTGCATAGCAGAAAGTTCTGGATCCCCTCCTCCACCACAAGTCCTGTTTTTATTTTTCTCACTATATCTGCTTGCTGTCAGTGAGAAAAAAAATTCCTGACCTTTAATTGCACACATATTAGTTGTCCCCAAAAAGGAAGAAAAAAGGTAAAAGTTGCAAATCCATTTCCCAGACAGAATCGCCGGCCGATAGGTCTAGGCGTGCAATGCCGCCATCGGCTCTAGTAGGAGCAATCATTGAGGACAGCAGCCGCGTGAGCAGAACGAGTTTTCGGCCTCTGACTGGCTGTTCCCGCTCACTGACAGCAAGCAGAGATCTTTAGTTTTGGGGGAGTTTGCAATTCTAATATGAAGTTGCAGAACATGAAGGTTTTCTCCTGGTAACAGATGCCTTTCGTTCAGAAGTGTCTGTGTCAAAGAAAATGTGAGACCCAGCACTCAAAAGTCACATGACCAGGCAAGCTGCACCCCGTAACTGTCCACCCAACCCTCCAATATGGCGGTTGTCAGAAAGGTGCAGAATAAAAAAAGTGCGAAATGCAAAATACGTTCCCTTTTTTACGACCGGACTGAAGTCACAAAAAAGCGCAAAGCGCAGACTAACCCCTCTCTCCCCCATCAATAACAAAATGGCGTTTTGGAAAATACTACGACTGGGGTGCGAAAACGACAGGACGCACAGACAGGACAGGCGTTCTATGCGAAGCCTAAAGAGGTGGACTAAAAACATGAACAATGGGACAAAATGCACGAGGGGGGCTCGCAGGACGCGCCGAGCACTCGCTGGGTGAGTGGCCGATGCTCCCACATCTTCACCTGCTACAGTACAAAAGCTTCAAGTCTGATTCATGTATAAAAAGAGGCGGGATCGGGCGACGTCCTGCACCCCAACAATAAAGCCCCCTTTAACTAGTGCAGTAAACTCACAGTGGAAACTCTCCGGACCATAAAAACCTTCAGCGCCAGAAACCTCCAGAATGGTTGGGTTTCTCACACTCGTTACTTTGGCTTCTAAAACCAAATGCACATTTCCCAGAAAGCAATTAAAAAAAGAAATAAATATTGCTCCCCTGTGGTTGTCTGGGGGATGAAGCTGAACTGCATCCGAGTGTGTTCCCACAATCACCGTCAGCGGCACAAAGAGCGCCAAGTGCCGAAAATGAGCTAGAATCTGGGCCCTACTTGAAATGAAGGACTAGGACAAGCCGAGAGCAAAGGGTTAAAGACAGTGCCCCCTGTGAGGGAAAGATATTAAAACCACAAGTCTCAGCATGCCCCTAGCTCACAGGTTGCATAGGCCTGCTGTATCATTTACACACATAAAAGCACCCCCGGGTGACCGCTCGGTCTCGGCAGGCAAGTCAAACCTTTCTGGGGTAAATGGCAGCCTTCCCAGGAGCCGTGGGGTTAATTAAGGCGAGATTTGCGATTGTTTGCAACAGCCCTTAAACTCCTCAGGAAAATGGAAAGGAGGATATTCCCAGCACCGCTCTCCAGAGCTTCTATGCCAAAGTTATCACACCCCCACCCCACTCCCATAAGCCCCTGCAGCACCAATTGGTTCTTATTAAATGGCTAATTGCTTGCAAGCCCACGAGTGGCGTTCTGCGGCCCAGCGCCCGCCGCATCCCGGACTCTTGGGAGGTCTCTAGTCCGTGAACTGGAAGATCGTGTCAGGGTTATTGCTGTCGCTTTGGCTGGCCGGCTGCACAGTCTTTGTCGGAGAGGTTTTACCGTGGGAGTGGGAGGAGTGGGAGCTCTCGCTGGAGCTGCTCCGCGTCTCTGTACTTGTGCTGGTCTTTTTCATCTTCCGGCGCTTGGCCAGAGGGGCCTTGTCCACGTTCTGGAGGAGGAAACCTTCCCGCTTGTACTTGTTGAAGGCCTGGGGAGACAAACTAGTTTATCAGCTTTATGACATTAGCAAGTCCGGGCCCGCAGAGTATGCAGGCAGGCGGACGGCCGACAAGCAGAGTGCTTCCCCCTGGAGAATAGCACTGGGCTGTACTAAAACCTGCCGACCCGTCACCATATATATTGTTTTACTCTTCATTCCCCAATCCTACTGTACCCCTAAACCGCCCATAGTCGGGACTATATGACCCCGATCCAACCTTTGCTCTGAAATGTTGCCGTTTTTAGAAAGGGCAAATATCCCGTTATCTGTCAATGAAACCCCCTCGAGAGGAAACAATCTTACATGAAATGTGGCTTTGACATGAGTGTGCACCGACGCTCCGGCTGAGCCCAGGATATCCGGGGTCATCAGAGGGTTGGAAGATAACTGGCTGCCATTTTGAAGCCACTCATTATATCTCAGGGTCGACATCTTGATTCTCTTATTCGGGTCTACAGTAAGAAGCCCTGAGGAGAGAAAAGAAAAAGTGAAGAACTATCAGCAGCATCCATCTGGTGCCAAACGACAATTCCCCAAAAGCCAATGACGGCTGTGTAGTTTCGCAACAGTTATATGCAGTAGTAGCAGTGGCGCCCCCTGGAGGCAGCAGTTATTTCATGTTACACGGTTAAATACCTCGGACTCCAGCCCTCAGCCACGATGGGGGAAGTAATTCTGCCAATGCAATGACCCATCCCATCCTGACACCCAGCGATGTAATGCTGGGGTGCACTATGGGGGCTGATTCATTTACATGCAGTGTCTGTGATATCCGTCAATGCCCCATCACCATTCAGACTTTGATAAGATGGACATAGGGGGCTAATACTTAATCCGAGCTGCAGCATCCTGATGCTTGTGCCGGCGGGTTCAGCTCTGCAATTTGGAGGCAGAAAGTAGCCGGATTTGTACCTTGGATTAAATCCTTCGCCTCCTGAGACACATTTTTCCAGCTTTCGCCTTCGAAAGAGAAGTCGCCTTGCTTTATTTTCTTCATGATGTCCTCTGCGCTGGTGCACATCAGGGTCTTCTCGTGACACTGGAAAGGTACCTGACCCGACAGCATCGTATACTGCGAGGAAGAATTCTTTACAATTATCAGAGCATTTCCTATTAAAAGTGGCTGCAGATGAGGGGTGCACAAACTTTCTAGGGGCTGCCTGAGGAGGCCTACAATAAAGTTTTTCTAAAAAGTTTATTACAAATTTACTCCACATTCTATGAAAGCTCATTATTGACCCAATGTCAAGGGCCGCAAAATACCCCAATATCAGTGGTCGCAAAGTCTCCTCCATTACCAGTGCCCCGCGGGATGGCCCCCATAAAGTTACTGTCAAGTTTTCCTTCCACTTACTAAAATCACCCCCAGACTCCAGAGGTCACATGACTCATCATAGCCGTTGGCGTTCAGCAGCTCCGGTGCGGCGTAATGCAGAGTGAAGCAGGGGGTTTTAAGCGGCTGATTATCTGGTGGCTTTAACCGAGCAAATCCAAAATCTATGATTTTTATTTCTGAATTATCGCTTTCATCTGTAAATAGGAAATTCTGGAGACAAAAGAAAAATAAATAAATCCAAATCAGTATTAACAATAGGAAACGCAAGACATCAAGAAATATTTGGTACATGATGAGAGTTGTAGTGGGCAGTGTTTTTTAATCAGAGGAGGACTACGACCCCTCTGGGCCCTGCCTACTAAAGGCCGCCACGCACTTCCCCTTAGCGCCACCTGTGTTATTAACTTTGTCACTAGGGGACAGCATAACTACTAAAATATACTGGGCTAATCATTGTGCACAGATCCTTACACTTATGTTTAGCGGATGTCTCAGTACCAGCCCAGCACAGTAGACCCTGCAGGGAGGATGGCACCCGGTGGAGGATAGTGCTGCCAAGTACCGTGTCCCAATCTCAGCATCTAAGAACCACTGCTCTTTTGCTTCCCCCCCTTCCCAAACCGCCCACCTGACCCTTTTATCTCCACATTAGCTGCCCCCCCCCACTCAAAAGGGAAATCTTCTGTCTTCCACTTCCATTGCCCACAGTCCTCTTACCATCTTTTGTGCCCCTCATACCTTTTGTCATCTATGGACCTTACACCCCTCACCCTAACCTATCTTCTGAGACATTGCCATCTTTTATTTTCTAGGACTTCTACTCTCATCTTAAAACGCCTGAGACTTTCAGACCCCAAAACCACATGCAAAACGCAGCCGCCAATTCCTTGAAATGAATGGAGAATGAGGTAGTCAGGAACTGATCTATGCTGGCAGCTAACTTTTGTATTCAGTAGAGGGTCGCAAGAATCAATCTTACTGGAGGTCCCATCCCTTGCACCCCTCGTTCTGATATAATCCATATAAATGAATATTCATGGTTGGACCGTACCTCTGGTTTCAGGTCGCGGTGTACGACCCCCACGTCGTGCATGTGGCTGACAGCGGACACCAGCTTGCGCATGATATGGCTGGCTTCGGACTCACTGAATGATTTCTTCTTCTTGATTCGCTCAAACAATTCTCCTCCTTTCAGTAATTCCATCACGAGAAAGGTGTGAAGCTGCGAAAATGTACAGAAAAAGTGAGAAAAACACAAAACACACTGCGGAGGAAAGTATCACAAGTTGCTGATCGCAGGAACAAAGAACTTAAAATATGAAAGGGTTGAGAAGATGACGGTAGGACAGATGACTATTGTCCATTAATCCTTGTTATCAGCCATTTTAATGTTCCCAATATAGATGTTTCTAATTAATTTCTTGCAGTAATATCAGTAGGTGACAATATTCACTCACCTGGTCATGATATATGTCATGTAACTTCACTATATTCGGATGACCCTCACACAACCTCATCGCTGCTATTTCTTTCTGGGTATTACTCTCCATTCTACATAGAGAAAGACAAAGAAGCACAAAATGTTCTAATGTGATTAATAGACACAACAACCAAGAGCAAAGACATATTATCTGTCTGCCTTTAAACAAGTTTCCTTAAGATTATGTAATCCTGCACTGAACCAGAGTTACATCCTGAGATATACTACAGAGCTGCACTCACTATTCTGCCGGTGCAGTCACTGTGTACATACATTACATTACTGATCCTGAGTTACATCCTGTATTATACTCCAGAGCTGCACTCACTATTCTGCTGGTGCAGTCACTGTGTACATACATTACTGATCCTGTACTGACCCTGAGCTACATCCTGTAGTTACATCCTGTATTATACTCCAGAGCTGCACTCACTATTCTGCTGGTGCAGTCACTGTGTACATACATTACATTACTGATCCTGTACTGATCCTGAGCTACATCCTGTATTATACTCCAGAGCTGCACTCACTATTCTGCTGGTGCAGTCACTGTGTACATACATTGCATTACTGATCCTGAGTTACATCCTGTATTATACTCCAGAGCTGCACTCACTATGCAGCTGGTGCAGTCACTGTGTACATACATTACATTACTGATCCTGTACTGATCCTGAGCTACATCCTGTATTATACCCCAGAGCTGCACTCACTATTCTGCTGGTGCAGTCACTGTGTACATACACTACTGGTTTTCGGCAGTAGTGAATGATGAGCTGTTACTATGTATAATTGGAATTTCATGTCACTACATATAGGCTTTGATACATTCTGTTACCTCCTCCCACAGTCATAGAAACATCTTGGATTATGCCCCCTCCCATCAACTCAGGCCTAACCTATGAGTGTGCAGTATGGCGCGGCCCCCCAGGGGCGATCGAGCCACGTACCGCTTGCTAATAATTTTCACCGCGTACTCTTGGTTGTTCTTTTTGTGCAAACACTTTCTACAGATGGAGAAACTGCCTTCTCCCAGCGGCTTCTCCTTCAGATCGAGCTCGTAGTGCTGATAAAAGGGGGAGTCCTGCCAGGAAATCAATGGCACGCAGTAAATAAGTTAGAACTTAACAAAAAATATTGGAATGTGAATTCCAGATAATAAAGAAATAAGCAAAGAGGCCGCAAGAAGGAAACATCAGAGGAAGGAGAAATGTGCTGCTGTGGGGGATGTCAGACAGATATCCAAGACTTCTTGTACTGCGGCGATGTGCACCCTATAACATGACATAACTGGGTACATGGCTGGCATCTGTTGGTATCACTCCAACTGTTGTAAAACTACAACTCCCAGCATTCATTGGCAGCTATAGGCTGTCAGTGCCTGATGGGTGATGTAATTACACAACAGCCGAAGTGCCGCAGGTTCATGATCCCCTATAGTGAGCCAACCCCTTTAAAGCAAGGGCAGCTGGCAAGGGGAAGCATTATGATTAATATTATGGAAGCTGGGAGTAAGGGGGGCACTGTAGCTTATGGGGGCCCCTCATCAGGCAGTAGCGGGATAAGACGAACACTAGGGCCGCAGTGTGACAGTCGCTATGAGTGATGGTGGCTCGCCCTGTGAAAGCTTAGCTGCAGATTCCAACTTTGATGAAAATCAGATTATGTCATGCAATCAACAAATGACATCAAACTCCATTTCCGGTTCAGAAAGAGGTTCTGCCGCTGCTGAGGTGTCTGCTCTGGTACCTTCATCATGGCACTCCTCGCAATGTTTGTGACTCCCGGTCGCTCCGATCCCAAGTGATACTGTACAGTGTCTGCAATGGCAGCATTCGGCTTAAACAGGATGGATGGAGCAACAAAAGAGTATCCCTGCGAAAAAAACACACACATACAATAATCAGAGTATACTAATATGAATATAGCGAGCATACACAATATGGGGGAGGCAGGAGCCCAGGGATGCGGAGCGCACTCTGTAATCATCACATGGGCAAACATGGCACAGATGTTAAAAATAAAAAGGATAAAAATACATTGCAGCTGTTCCTGCACTTGTGAAAACGTTCAGATGTCTCCAAAGGCGCCAAATACTGAGGAAATACAGAGCAACAAAGCTTCTAATTAAGCGACAGATCCATCCAGATCTCATGCCAAGGTGCAAGCATCCGAGACATGTCACCTCAACCGCAATTTACCCCTAGACAGCAAAGAAGGAGCTGGAGTATTACCTCCATGTATCATGATGAAGCGGAGCCCCCCCAGTGCCTCACTGTACTGCTCAGTGTCCACGAGAAGGCAGAGCTCTATAGAAAAACCTCCTAAAAGGATCTCATTATTATCATCAGAGCATTACAATACTGATCCGGAGTTACATCCTGTATTATACCCCAGAGCTGCACTCACTATTCTGCTGGTGCATTCACTGTGTACATACATTACTGATCCTGAGTTACATCCTGCATTATACTCCAGAGCTGCACTCGCTATTCTGCTGGTGCAGTCACTGTATACATACATTACATTACTGATCCTGAGTTACATCCTGCATTATACCCCAGAGCTGCACTCACTATTCTACTGGTGCAGTCACTGTGTACATACATTACATTACTGATCCGGAGATACATCCTGTATTATCCTCCAGAGCTGCACTCACTATTCTGCTGGTGCATTCACTGTGTACATACATTACATTACTGATCCGTAGTTACATCTTGTATTATCCTCCAGAGCTGCACTCACTATTCTGCTGGTGCATTCACTGTGTACATACATTACATTACTGATCCGGAGTTACATCTTGTATTATCCTCCAGAGCTGCACTCACTATTCTGCTGGTGCATTCACTGTGTACATACATTACATTACTGATCCGGAGTTACATCTTGTATTATACTCCAGAGCTGCACTCACTATTCTGCTGGTGCATTCACTGTGTACATACATTACATTACTGATCCGGAGTTACAGCTTATATTATCCTCCAGAGCTGCACTCACTATTCTGCTGGTGCATTCACTGTGTACATACATTACATTACTGATCCGGAGTTACATCTTATATTATCCTCCAGAGCTGCACTCACTATTCTGCTGGTGCATTCACTGTGTACATACATTACATTACTGATCCGGAGTTACATCTTGTATTATCCTCCAGAGCTGCACTCACTATTCTGCTGGTGCAGTCACTGAGTACTTACATTACATTACTGATCCTACGTTGCATCCCCTGCTTGTTCACTGTCTGTAGAGTTTTCCGTTGACATGTACATTCTGGGTGGTCTCACCTGATGGAGACACCACTACCTGCTACCTGCAGAGCCTCAGATGATACGTTGTGGCTGCCCGCTGTCGCTGCTCACATACTAAAAGTCTTGCAGAACTGCAGTTTCTTCCATGTAGGCATCTCCACCATGTGTACGGTAACCTACTCTTAGGGGTAGAACATCTTGGAGTATACACTACACTGCTCCTTGTCTTCAATTTGATATAACATCAAATTGAAGGACTCCACTGTCTCTGACATCACATTAGGAGATGGCAGCTTAGGGTGCTAATATAATAATGCTGGAATGCCCTTGTGTAATGTCCGATCCATACAGTAACCAGAGACTTATCAGGTATTATATGGGGCATGCACTGCTGGATGCTGTGCCCGCTGTCCGAACGTCTCGTTCTGCAGCTCATTACAACGGATCCCCGACAAGTGACTCGGCAAAACACATTGTATAATCGGAGGATTAGCTCCACGGGTCAAGACTCCCCCAGGGAAAAAAGTCGGCAGCCGTGCCAGGCACAAGACTCAGTTACCTGAAATATCCGGTCGGCGTTCATGGGCAGAGCGGCTGGGGAGTACGTAGGATCCATCTCTGTAAACTCTTCTGCAAAATTCCCCACGTCTAGCTCATCCTTGATCACCGGCTTAAATGGAGCAGGCACTTTCTTTGCTGCCAAATCCTCCCAATCCAGGGTCTGAAATATAAGAAGGGCAGCAATATTTAAAGCAGGCCATAGCTCCCTGATATTTATCATCCGGAGACATAAGTAGTATGGACCCTCCTGATGGCAGATGTGGGAAAATGAGGATCGAGAAGTTGGATTTCAATAAGTAGAGTCATTTTATTCTCTAGGGAGATAATCTGCAGACATCGGAGTCCAGAGGAAGGGGAGAATGGATCTGGATGGAGAGGTGGTGAAAGAGGAGTCTGGGGTAAAGGGAACAAAAAAGTCCAGTGGAAGACAAAGTAACGCTACAGAGGAGTCCGGACTGGAAACAGCGGAATCCAGGAAGGATGGTGTGGTGACATGGGGGTCCATGAGCCATGTGAGCCAAGAGCCCGGGGGGGAACGGAGAGCCAAGAGCCCGGGGGGGGAACGGAGAGCCAAGAGCCCGGGGGGGAACGGAGAGCCAAGAGCCCGGGGGGGGAACGGAGAGCCAAGAGCCCGGGGGGGAACGGAGAGCCAAGAGCCCGGGGGGGAACGGAGAGCCAAGAGCCCGGGGGGGAACGGAGAGCCAAGAGCCCGGGGTGGAACGGAGAGCCAAGAGCCCGGGGGGGAACGGAGAGCCAAGAGCCCGGGGGGGAACGGAGAGCCAAGAGCCCGGGGGGGAACGGAGAGCCAAGAGCCCGGGGGGGAACGGAGAGCCAAGAGCCCAGGGGGAACGGAGAGCCAAGAGCCCAGGGGGAAATGGAGCATGTCACATAAGTCCGTAGAGGAAAGGGGAGGAAATGTGATTGAAGGGTTGCAGAGAATTTTGGCAGTGGCTTTCTCCTCTTTTCCTAAAAAATGCACATGCAAAATATATGTTAGGTAAAGGTTGGGTTAAATGCTAATCAGCCGAGCCAGTATCCAGCCGAAGAACGAAGAATCATTAACGGAATATACCAAATATACAAAGGATAAAATCACTAAAGCTAGTAAATCAGAAATGCAGGGAAATAAATGAGCAGCCTGCAGTATCTGCTTCCCCCTATATTAGTAGGGTAATAACATGCAGAGGGGGGGGGGGGGGGGGGAATGCAGCTTCAGTTTCTCTCCTAATGTGTCTGTCAGCGCAGACATCGGATCAGTAGAGCTGAACAGTGAAAAACTCACCTGGAAAAATGGATGTTTCCTTATTTCATCGCAGCCACCGGGACCGCAGCCGAGCCGCTTGTTGGGGTCTTTCATCAGCAGACCTCTGATGAGATCTTTCACCAGCTCACTCATCTCTGGTGGGTAGGGTGGGTCGCTTTTTAATATTCTCCTGCAAAAATACAGATCTCTATTTGTGCTTTAATTCCATCATTAAAAGAAATATTACTAAAGTGACATAAAAAAAAGTCAGTGATCTAAGTGAAAAAAGCAGCACAGAGGATGGCAGGAGCAGGGTCACTATCAGCATATAATATTGCAAGAGAGGAGAGTGCTGTTCTTCTAGAAGGACACAGAGTTACTTAGAAAAAAGAACAAGGTCCCCTAGCAGAGAACAGTATTTCAGGAGAGGCGTATGCAGATTTTTTTTTAGGATATTTTTTGCCTTCGGTCATTGGCAAAAGTCAAATGTGTTGTCATATTCCAGCAGTACGGGACGTACTTTGAAATTTCTGCTTGTGAATTTTTCTCCCCGTCTACAGTGAATGGCGACGCTCCTGTCAGCAGCTCATACATCAGGACGCCCAAACTCCACCAGTCGACAGCCTGAAACACGATAATGGCAGAAAGTCTTATCCCAAAACAGAAAACCAAGGCAAATGTTATATAATGAAAGATTAATCCTCACAAGTAATGAAAGCGTCTACTATAATAGTCTAAGGCTACTTTCACATTTGCGGTTAAGTCCGCAGCGTATTGTCCGCAGCGTATTGTCCGTAACCGCAAACGCATGCAAAAACGCATGCAAACGTCTGATAACGCAGCATTTTTTATCCGCATCAGATTACACATGATGGTAAAAAAAACGCAGCGTTTGCATGCGTTTTTACATATGTTTTCTCTTTTTATGCGCATGCATTTGATATTTCCAGGAGGGTGTGTCTTTAATGGGCATGTCTAAATCAGTTCCTGGATATGTGCAGTCCGAAGTACGCAAGCGCATCAAACGCATGCGTACGCAAAGACATGTGAACGCATGCGTTCCCATAGACTGTAATGCGTTTTTTTTGCCGCATTCCTAGCGCTAACAATCGCATACGTTTCTAGGCGGCAAATTGACGCCTCTAAAATTACTAAATGTAGCGTTTACCGCGCCAAGCCACAGATGACGAAACGACGCATGCATCGTCAAACGCGGCAAAACGCAACCAATCGCATACACATGCGTCCCTAATGTTAAAGATAGGAAAACACAACGCATGCGGAAAATTGCAGCACAAACGTGGCAGACACAACCGCAAATGTGAAACCGGCCTAATACTCCGAGTCGGCTATCTATCACCAGAGATCAGCGGTGACATCACTGAGAATGCCTCCTATCCATCACCAGAGATAAGCGGTGACATCACTGAGAATGCCCCCTATCCATCACTAGAGATCAGCGGTGACATCACTGAGAATGCCTCCTATCCATCACCAGAGATAAGCGGTGACATCACTGAGAATGCCCCCTATCCATCACTAGAGATCAGCGGTGACATCACTGAGAATGCCTCCTATCCATCACTAGAGATCAGCGGTGACATCACTGAGAATGCCTCCTATCCATCACTAGAGATCAGCGGTGACATCACTGAGAATGCCTCCTATCCATCACTAGAGATCAGCGGTGACATCACTGAGAATGCCTCCTATCCATCACTAGAGATCAGCGGTGACATCACGGAGAATTCCTCCTATCCATCACTAGAGATCAGCGGTGACATCACTGAGAATGTCTCCTATCCATCACTAGAGATCAGCGGTGACATCACTGAGAATGCCTCCTATCCATCACTAGAGATCAGCGGTGACATCATTATATAGGATATATAGATCCCGGTACCTTGTTGTGTCCAGAATCCCCTCCTCGTACGATCTCCGGCGCCATATATTCGATGGTCCCACAGAAGGAATAGGCTCGTTCATTCTAAGAATAAAGAAATTGATCATTTGATGTAGAATAAAAGACACAAGATATTACAGATATTTGGGGTTGGGGTGGATAGCACAGTGAGGCTCTGCGATCCTTCATGCTCACATCGCCATACACAATATTGTATATATACAGTACATATGTACATATAGTAATATGGCATAATCATACTGCAGCTGTCACGGTGTCAGCTCCAGCTGGGGGATGATTTACTTCTGCTCTTGTATACAGGTTACCACCCGCCGATACATTCCCAGTTATGATTGCAGGGATTATCGAGGTGAATGTGCTGCATTAATCCCTCACCTGCAATATCCTGACAGAAGAGGATTACAGCATCAGAGACCAGGACAAAGGACTTAAAAACAATAATACTGATCTTCACTTTTTGGGATCTTTTTCCATCCCAAGACACATCTCGTACCGTGGGAAAAAGAGAATGTAGTGGCATCCCCCTTCTCCCACCACCTATCTACATTACATATCTAGATGCAATTTATGGAGGCTGTGGGGAAATGTAACTACAGCAGGCATTCAATATGCACTACAATATAAAAGGGATCAGCGGTGACATCTCTGATCTCTAGTGATGGATGGGAGGCATTCTCAGTGATGTCACCTCTGATCTCTAGTGATGGATAGGAGACATTCTCAGTGGTGACATCACTGAGAATGCCTCCTATCCATCACTAGAGATCAGCGGTGACATCACTGAGAATGCCTCCTATGCATCACTAGAGATCAGCGGTGACATCACTGAGAATGCCTCCTATGCATCACTAGAGATCAGCGGTGACATCACTGAGAATGCCCCCTATCCATCACTAGAGATCAGCGGTGACATCACTGAGAATGCCTCCTATGCATCACTAGAGATCAGCGGTGACATCACTGAGAATGCCTCCTATGCATCACTAGAGATCAGCGGTGACATCACTGAGAATGCCTCCTATCCATCACTAGAGATCAGCGGTGACATCACTGAGAATGCCTCCTATCCATCACTAGAGAAATGTAGTTTTAAACCCTAGACGGCCGTGTAAGTCACTTACCTCATCTGATAGAAACTCCTTACTGAGACCGAAGTCCGTTAGAACCACGTGGCCGCTGGAGTCCAGGAGGATATTTTCGAGTTTGATATCCCGGTATATTATCCCCAGCTGAAAGTAAAGCAGATTCTCATTTCTGTGATGTGTCCGATGACAGCGGAGGACTGGACAGAGAAGGAGCTGCAGATTATTCAGGCATCTGGCACATAAACAGCGATAAATCCTCCAGAGAAGAATGTACACAGCACCACTGGGAATCTCTCCTGTCCTGAAAGTTTGCTATAATGTATCAGGAGTAATGTAAACTGCTCTAAAAAATAAAGGGAACACTTAAACAACACAATGTAACTCCAAGTCAAAGACACTTCTATGAAATGAACCTGTCCAGTTATGAAGCAACGCCGATTGTAAATCAATTTCTCCTGCTGTTGTGCAAATGGAACAGGCAACAGGTAGAAATGATCGGCAATTAGCAAGATAACACCGATAAAGGGGTGGTTCTGCAGGGGGTGACCACAGACCATTTCTCTGTTCTCACCCTTTTTGGCTGTTGTTTTGATCACTTTTGCATTTTGTCATTGCTCTCACCCCTAAAAATAGTATGAGGCAGTGTCTACAACCCAAATTTGTGGCTCAGGTAGTGCAGTTCATCCAGGATGGCACATCAATGCGAGCTGTGGCAAGAACTGTAGCTGTGTCTGTCTGCACAGTGTCCAAAGCATGGAGGAGCTACCAGGAGACGTGGAGGGGGCCAGAGGAAGGCAACAACCCAGCAGCAGGACTGCTACCTCCTCCTTTCTGCAAGGAGGAACAGTGCCAGAGTGCTGCAATATGACCTCCAGCAGGCCACTAACATCCATGTGTCTGCTCAAACTGTCAGAAAGTCTCCATTCCTGATATTGATAATCATGGACGAACTGTTGTCGGCTCCTGGATTGGTCTCCATGAGGGTGGGTGGGGAAGGGTTGGGGAGGAGTTATTTACTTGTAAATGTAAAATGAGTATGGATATATGACATGTGATACTTTTTTATGTTTTTGTGTTCAATAAAAATTTATCTGATTTAAAAAAAAGAAACAGGCTCCATTAGGGTGGTATGAGGGCCCGACATACACAAGTGGGTGTTGTGCTTACAGTCAACATTGTGCAGGGCGAATGGCATTTACCAGAGAACACCAAGATTGGCAGATTCAACATTGGCGCCCTTCGCTTTTCACGGATGAGAGCAGGCTCACACTGAGCACATGTGACAGACGTGACTGAGTCTGGAAACGACGTGGAGAACATTCTGCTGCCTGAAACATCCTGCAGTATGACCGGTTTGGCAGTGGGTCAGTAATGGTGTGAGGAGGCATTTCTTTGGAAGGCCACACAGCCCTCCATGTGCTCGCCAGAGGTACCCTGACTGCCATTAGGTACCGGGATGAGGTCCTCAGACCCATTTTGAGACCATATGCTGATGCCCTGGGTTCCTTGTAATGCATGACAAATGGCTGAAGTGTGTCAGCAGTTTCAGCATGATAAAGTCATTGAAGCTTTGGACTGGCCTGCCCATTCCCCAGACCTCAATCCAATCGAGCACATCTGGGATATCCTGTCTCGTTCCATCCACGAACGCCAAGTTGCACCACAGACTGTCCAGGAGTTGACTGCTGCTTTAATCCAGGTCTTGGAGGAGATCCCTCAGGAGACCATCTGCCGCCTCATCAGGACCATGCCCAGGCATTGTAGAGAGATCATACAGGCGCGTGGAAGCCACACACACTACTGAGCATCATTACCTTATCTTGAGGCATTTCCAGTGTAGTTGGATCAGTCTGTAATTTGATTTTGAGTATCATTCCAAATCCAGACCTCCATGGGATATTAATTTTCATTTACATTGATCATTTTTATGTTTTAATGTTCTCAACACATTCCACTATGGAATGAATAAAGATTTGCAACTGGAATATGTCATTTAGTGATATCTAGGATATGGGATTTTAGTGTTCACTATATTTTTTGAGCAGTGTATATCTGGTGCACAGAGGATTGTCCAGACTGGATACAACTGTAACAAACCCTCAACTGTTAAAGTATTATGTTATAACAGCTGTTCAATCTCTACACAGACAAGATCCTGTTCATATACAGCAAGCATATATAGAACTAAAAACACAAAGTATAGTCGAAAGTTGCAGAACTTTTCATTACGCAACGATTAAGCTTTAACATACAATCGGAGCCCCTCTTTAATGCTTATGTTACACTGATCTGCGCCCTGGAGCTGTAGTAACGAAACAATCCCGGGTCGTGTTCCCGTCCTCCATTTCTCCTTCACATTTCATTCCTGGTTGCATTGTTTAGACTATATCCATCCAGCGCAAGAGATAAAGCTACAGAAAGAAGGGTGGCGAGGTCTCGGGTTCCAGCAGAGCCCCCCCGCTCCTGGCATACAAGCTCTGCTCCTGACTCCCTGACCTGACTACATCGATGCGAATATTAATGTCGCCTTCTGCGGGCGGGCGAACACAATTGGGTTTTTGTGTGTGACTGTGTCAAAAGCTGCAAGAGGAAAGATATGGAGCTGTCCTAATCTGTAGTTGTGCGATATTAATGAAGACTTTCAATAATGACTGTCTACAAAATGTCCAATACAGTAGTAATTGCAATACTTCAACAAATGCAAAAATGTGAGTTCGCCAGGACCACTAAAGCGTCCTCCAGCCCCACTTCACCACTCAATTGCCAGTTTGCCTCTTTGTGACCCCTGATTGAGGGTGCTCGGCGGAGAAAACGTCTTGTTTTGCAGCTTCAGAGTATACTTTGGGGTACAGTTTATGAACATTTTCAAGATCTCTGCTTACCATCAGTGAATATTCTTTGAGCTCATTGAGCGCTATGTAGCCATTGAAATAGAAGACAGTAGAGATAATAAAGCGCTGCTGTCTTATCACCAGGATCATAAAAAAACAAAAAAACAATTAAGGCGCTTGGTCTATATTAGTTAAGTGGGGTTATCCGGTGCTGCTCACTTCTACATCGAGAAGTGTGCAGTACCAAAATTGTTACATTTGCACATATCTGCAGAGACGAGTGCACGACACGACGATTGAACACTCACCCCAGTGGGTAAGTGGTGACGCAACATCACTGGCACCACTCATCTCCAATGTGAGAGTGAGTGGCACCGGACATCCCTTTAAGGATCCACTCACACGAAGCTGACCAATCACAATTTCCATAAAATCATTGCAAATTCTAAAAGTTTGCAATATAAAAAATTATCACACCGCATAAATGTGCTACAGGGCTAGAGATATTGGCATATCAGGATTCCAGGAAAGCTGGGTGCCAACCCATCCTGCAGCTGCAATGGCTGCCATATTGATTGTCAGCCAGCTTTCCCAGGAATAATGATCCATTAGACAAGGTGACAGGTGATGTACGATTAAGTTTCCCGATTTATTTGTAGGCGTAGAAGAGATCCTGGAAGTGGAATTATTTTTTTAAATGTCTGCATTTATAAGCTCTTAATGTGAGCGACACGAAACACAAGCAAATAATAAAACCAGTGCTGAGTCAGCTACTTAGCCCCGGCAGAGCGTGCCACCTCTACACCATTTTATAACCCGATTCCTTCCTGAGCCACCTAGGGCTCCCACAAGTGTCAGAAGGCGAAAACACCAAGAAACGGCAGCAGGACCGACCTTGTGTAGATGTTCGAGGGCCAGGACGATCTCCCCGATGTAGATCAGTACTTCACTCTCCGTGAATTTTTCCCTTTGGGATAAATGCGTAAAAAGCTCACCTCCATTAATGTAATCTGCAAAAAGAGAAGTAAACCAGGGACAAAGATTCATAAAAAGGGAAAGTTCAGACTTCATTTTATCCAAAGACAAAGTGTGACCCGCTGCCCTCATCCCAAACTAGAAAAAAATCTACTCTAATATGTGCAGGACCTTCTTGATTATCAAGAGCAGTAACTTGCCATCCATTGTTCATCATCATTCTAACAGCACTAGAGGTGCTGGAACTTTCTTTCCTTCACTTCCCACCATGCATTGCTTTTGCTAATATTCCAATGGCTGGTCTTCCATGAATGGAGAGTCTGCCTATCTGTTATGTCTGCATGCAGTTTGGCAAAAGTAGACAAAGACCTGCCCCAACTCCATGTACAGAGACAAAGACCCGTCCCCACTCTCTCTAAAGAGACCAAGACCCGCCTCCAAAACCTACAGGGGAGTCAAAGACCTGTCACCTCTACCCAAACAGAAACAAAGACCCTCCCCCGTTCTATGTAGAGAAACAAAGACCCGCCCCAGCTCACCATACAGGGACAAAACCACTCACAATACAGAGACAAAGACTCCCCAGGCTCACCATACAGGGACAAAGACCCACCCATGCTCACCATACAAAAACAAACACCATACAAAGACCCACCCACACTCATCAGAGACAAAGACCCGCCTATGCTCACATAAAGAGACAAAGACCCGCTCACCATACAGAGTCAAAGAACCATTGACAAAGACCCACTCACCATACAGAGACAAAGACCCACCCACACTCATCAGAGACAAAGATCCACCTATGCTCACAAAGAGTCAAAGAACCGCTCACCATACAGAGTCAAAGAACCATTGACAAAGACCCACTCACCATACAGAGACAAAGACCCACCCACACTCAGAGACAAAGTCCCGCCTATGCTCACCATAAAGAGACAAAGACCCGCCTATGCTCACATAAAGAGTCAAAGAACCGCTCACCATACAGAGTCAAAGAACCATTGACAAAGACCCACTCACCATACAGAGACAAAGACCTGCTCACCATACAGAGACAAAGAACCGCCCCCGCTCACCATACAGGGACAAAACCGCTCACCATACAGAAACAAAGACTCCCCAGGCTCACCATACAGGGACAAAGACCCACCCATGCTCACCATACAAAAACAAACACCATACAAAGACACACCCACCATACAAAAACAAAGACCCGCCCACACTCACCACACAGAGACAAAGACCCACACTCAGAGACAAAGACCCGCATATGCTCACATAAAGAGACAAAGAACCGCTCACTATACAGAGTCAAAGAACCATTGACAAAGACCCACTCACCATACAGAGACAAAGACCCACCCACACTCATCAGAGACAAAGACCCGCCTATGCTCACCATAAAGAGACAAAGACCTTACTATGCTCACATAAAGAGTCAAAGAACCGCTCACCATACAGAGTCAAAGAACCATTGAGAAACACCCACTCACCATACACAGAGACAAAGACCCGCTCACCATACACAGAGACAAAGACCCGCTCACCATACAGAGACAAAGACCCGCTCACCATACAGAGACAAAGACCGATCCCCGCTCACCATACAGAGACAAAGACCGGTCCCCGCTCACCATACAGAGACAAAGACTGGTCCCTTCACAATACAGAGACAAAGACTGGTTCCTGCTCGTCATACAGAGACAACAGAGACAAAAATTTGTCCCCCCTTTGCCATAGAGACAAAGAACTGTCCCCGCTCACCATACAGAGACAAAACTCCGCCCACGCTCACCATAAAGAAGCAAAGACCCACCCACACACCATACAGAGACAAATACCCACCCCTGCTCACCATACAGAGACAAACACTGGTCCCCCCTCACCACACAGAGACAAAGACTGGTCCCTCCTCACCACACAGAGACAAGGACACACCCATGCTCGCCATACAGAGACAAACACTGGTCCCCCCTCACCAGAGACAAACACTGGTCCCCCCTTACCATACAGAGACAAAGACTGGTTCCTCCTCACCGCACAGAGACAAAGACCCGCCCACGCTCGCCATACAGAGACAAAGACAGGTCCCCCCTCACCATACAGAGACAAAGACCAGTACCCGCTCGCCATATAGAGACAACAGAGACAAAGGCTGGTCCCACCTCACCATACAGAGACAGAGACTGGTACTCACTCGCCATATAGAGACAGAGACTGGCTCCCGCTCACTATAAAGAGACAAAGACCGGCCCCCATTCACCATACAGAGTCAGAAACTTGTCCCCATCTCTTGTAATCTGTCTTGATGTCTATCTTGGTATAACCCTAATAAACAGGCAGTGAAGTAGTTACAGAGAAGTAAGACACTTTAATGGCTGTCACAGCAGAAGAAGTTTTTGGACTCAAAATGTCATTTTGGATAAAGCAGTGAAAAAAGTTAATATTGAGCCTGTCTTCAATCTCTGCACGCAGCACATAGCTCAGCACGTCTGCCCTTTTGTTTTGGCAATATGTGGGTATCTCAGCACGCAGACTCTACCAATCTAAACTCACAACGTGTCTCACTGACTTATCAACACTTATTTTTAAGTTGCACTAACTACAGTAATTGCATCGATCTTGTAGACTGTGAGCCTTCACGGGCCGAGTCCTCTCTCCTCCTGAACCAATCGGTGACTTGTATCAAGATTATTGCATTAGTTTATTATTATGTATACCCCTTTTCACACAAAGCGCCATGGAATAAATGGTGCTATAATAATAATAAATAATAATCCTCTCCCAACATTTACATCACACCTGATGACATGTGATTGACAGGGGCAGATAATGAATTTGTGCAAGGCAGGCAGATAGAGAACTTGCATCTCTGAACCTCAGATCCACCCGGCAGTGAAGTTCCCTACTTTACAGAAGTTCACTACAGACCGGTGATGAGCGTCGTAAGAATATTCACCACCTCCTTCATAGCGGGAGTGTTCATTGCTCTCACTGCTCCTCTGCAGCAGTTCCTAGATACCTTGCACACATTTCCCCAGATAAGATCATCTCTGCATCTCGCACAGTTAAAACATTTTTAAAAGCACATATAATACCTGATGAAGGCCGCTGTGGGCTGAAACGCGTTGTTTCGTTCTTATTAAAGTGTCCTAATAAATTTGGTACTGAGCAAAATATCTCAACTTCCAAACTATCCTTGTCTTCCGGAAGCGCCAAGAAAGGAATTTATTTTTCTAACCACAGTGAAGCCAGTGTTACACAGAGTATAATACCGTCACATTCTCACACCTGATGTATAAAAATATAAATTCATTCTTACCCAAAATGAGATGAAGTTTTGTGTCCGTCTGGAAAGCATAATGAAGGGTTACAAGGAATGGAGATTGGCGGATGTGTTCCAGCACCTGACGCTCCGTCCGCGTGTGCTCCGCAGTCTTGGCTTTCTGGATGATAGTTGCCTTCTTTAAAACTTTCATAGCATAAAGTTTCCCGGAGTCATGACCGCTGATCTTCCGGACCAGGAATACTTTGCCATAAGCTACAAAGAAAAAGACAAATTAAGAACTAAGATTCTCCATGAATGATGGAGTCAGGCTATGAGCTTCTAAGTGCACGTCATAAAAGCTGCAGCGGCTTCCAGCTGAAATATCAGCAATTCACTGCAGATTGCTCGCGTCAACCGTGTAATTTCTGCAGCCATTAGCAAATAATTGCAATATTGCAGCAGCAACTTCTCCATGGCGGTGTAGACGCAGGCAGTGGGTTCCTGAGCGCAGACCCCGGCTATAGAGGGCAGCCTGCAGCCCAATTCAGCTGCAAGTCTCCTGATGGGATCCCCTTTGTATCGGTGAAAGAAGCGGATGCTTGGTATTCATTTTTGCTCTGCAAGGGAAGTTAGGGGATACAGGCACCCAATAAAATTGCTGTGGTCATCAGCGGGGTGCTGCTCTTTACAGGCTAAAAGAGGGGGATCCCAAGCAGGGAACCTGTGCAATTCTTCTCCTAACCAAACTGTTCCTGTAATAAAATCCTACTACAGTGTCCATCTTTGGCCCTTTCCCTATTGTACATTTTTTAAATTTGTATTTCTTTAGTTGGACAGGATCTGCACCAAAACCACAAACGGATGAAGAAAGATGTGTCCAAACTGCTGACTGTTCGGACAGGACTTCCCCCACTGCCGAGGTTGGGTAACACCAAGGTCCTATGTAGCCACAATGACACTCCTAATTTTCTGTTGTACAGCCTGATCCACCACCATCAATACGAGGCGTTACTACAGACATTATCACAAATATGACATCCCTATAGGTGTTGATGGAATGTCTATTCAACAACGGATTTGCTGTTTCTGCCAGAGGACCCCCGTCAAGGTCAGGTTGCAGTTATGATATGCGACTAGATCCCGAGAGCCGCCATTCACTTACAGCTCTTGGATCATACGTTTGGAGATATCCATGTAGAATTTCCCAGTGACACCTCCAGCAAGCAGAGATCTTGATAACGGTGAAGAATGCAAACACAAAGTGGAAAGGGGCAGAATTTTTCATTTCGTGATGATGGAGAAACATTGCCATGAAGACGTGATAGATCCAGCTCGGGAAGGCATTGGGAAATTCTGAGATATTCAGCATTATTGATTGGGGGAGTAATTGCACGAGTCGACACACAGAGAGACGCTCGATATATGTAGGTGTGAAATACAAGAAAATGTCAGGATGAGGCAGCGGAAAGCAGCCCATTAGGACACATGTATGAGGTAGTACGGTGGCATGCGGCATCCTCTGTGTGCCCTCCAGTATGTAAGGCATCAGGATCATGCAGCGCAAACATTACAGCCACTTCTGAAGCCTCATCATGCGTCAAAAACTGCTGCAACATGTGGAAACGCAAATATCTATCATCAAAAATGACTTTTATTAAAGCAACCTACCTCCCGTGCCCAGGACCTTCAGAAGCTCGAAGTTCTCGATTCCAACCTTCTCTGCGTGTCCCGTCAAGTTTGCTATAAAAGAAATTCATCAGATATAAAGAGGTCCATTAATTAATTAATGAAGCATGATAGCGACCATATTTCATCGTCATCCCCCATTATTAATCATTATGATGTGGGAAACATCCGGCTGAGGCTTGTGGGTCACATACAATCAAATGGATCGATGTTATTCCATCAGCGTCGGGCTCATTAATATAAAAATCTCTTATTGCAGTGTAAGGGTCTGAGTCAGCCGGACGGATAATTAGTTATGGAAGAGAGCCTGATACTGATGCATCTGAACCAGTAATGCCCGATCCTTCCTCATCTGACATCATTGATCATCATCATCATCTACCCCCAGCAGCCACCTCATAGCCCACCAGGGAAAGCCCCAATAGGTATAATGGTTTGGCATCTGGCCGCTGACGGAACACTCAGTACATAAGTTATATGACACATCAGTGAGGCCAATGGCACCTATTTGACCCTCACCAGATCTTATGGGGGCATTAATGCATCAGAGGAGCTTCAACTGGCAACACTAGGTGCACAACAAGAACTAACACTATATACACAGGGGACAAAATACTACTCTGCACCATATATGCAGGTTACACACCACTGCTATACATCAGGTACACAGAGTACGTACTAGAAGAGATGCTTCGTGCCCTTTTAGTCAAAAGGCATTCAGGGCAGTGACAGGTCATTACCATTTCATTATAGAAAGAGAACAGTATGTACTAGCACAGGGAAATATGCAATTAGCAGAATGTAATCCACAAACCTATTAAAATAATAGAGGATGTCTCAATAATTTATTGCTGCAGTGATACAATATAATTCTAAAGCTAAAAGAGAAGGAAACCGCTCATCTCAATAGTGGAGAAATAAGGGCGCAACCCCAAGACAGCAAGCGCTGAACCCCATAAAGTGATCTACTGTAATTACATCACTGATCCTGTATTATACTCCAGAGCTGCACTCACTATTCTGCTGGTGCAGTCACTGTGTACATACATTACACTACTGATCCTGTAGTTATCCTGAGTTACACCCTCCTGTATTATACTCCAGAGCTGCACTCACTATTCTGCTGGTGCCGTCAATGTGTACATACGTTACTGATCCTGAGTTACATCCTGTATTATATTCCAGAGCTGCACTCACAATTCTGATGGTGCAGTCACTGTGTACATACATTGCATTACTGATGCTGTACTGATTATGTATTATACTCCAGAGCTGAAATCACTATTCTGCTGGTGCAGTCACTGTGTACATACATTACATTCCTGATCCTGAGTTACATTCTGTATTATACTCCAGAGCTGAACTTACTATTCTGCTGGTGCAGTCACTGTGTACATACATTACATTACTGATCCTGAGTTACATTCTGTATTATACCCCAGAGCTGCACTCACTATTCTGCTGGTGCAGTCACTGTGTACATACATTGCATTACTGATGCTGTACTGATTATGTATTATACTCCAGAGCTGAAATCACTATTCTGCTGGTGCAGTCACTGTGTACATACATTACATTACTGATCCTGAGTTACATCCTGTATTATACTCCAGAGCTGCACTCACTATTCTGCTGGTGTAGTCACTGTGTAAATACAGTACAGACCAAAAGTTTGGACACACCTCATTTAAAGATTTTTCTGTATTTTCATGACTATGAAAATTGTACATTCACACTGAAGGCATCAAAACTATGAATTAACACATGTGGAATTATATACTTAACAAAAAAGTGTGAAACAACTGAAATTATGTCTTATATTCTAGGTTCTTCAAAGTAGCCACCTTTTGCTTTAATGACTGCTTTGCACACTCCTGGCATTCTCATGATGAGCTTCAAGAGGTAGTCACCGGGAATGGTTTTCACTTCACAGGTGCGCCCTGTCAGGTTTAATAAGTGGGATTTCTTGCCTTATAAATGGGGTTGGGACCATCGGTGGGTTGTGCAGAAGTCTGGTGGATACACTGCTGATAGTCCTACTGAATAGACTGTTAGAATTTGTATTATGGCAAGAAAAAAAGCAGCTAAGTAAAGAAAAACGAGTGGCCATCATTACTTTAAGAAATGAAGTGCAGTCAGTCCGAAAAATTGGGAAAACTTTGAAAGTGTCCCCAAGTGCAGTGGCAAAAACCATCAAGCGCTACAAAGAAACTGGCTCACATGAGGACCGCCCCAGGAAAGGAAGACCAAGAGTCACCTCTGCTTCTGAGGATAAGTTTATCAGAGTCACCAGCCTCAGAAATCGCAGGTTAACAGCAGCTCAGATTGGAGGTCAATGCCACACAGAGTTCTAGCAGCAGACACATCTCTACAACAACTGTTAAGAGGAGACTTTGTGCAGCAGGCCTTCATGGTAAAATAGCTGCTAGGAAACCACTGCTAAGGACAGGCAACAAGCAAAAGAGACTTGTTCGGGCTAAAGAACACAAGGAATGGACATTAGACCAGTGGAAATCTGTGCTTTGGTCTGATGAGTCCAAATTTGAGATCTTTGATTCCAACCACCGTGTCTTTGTGCGACGCAGAAAAGGTGAATGGATGGACTCTACGTGCCTGGTTCCCACCGTGAAGCAGGGAGGAGGAGGTGTGATGGTGTGGGGGTGCTTTGCTGGTGACACTGTTGGGGATTTATTCAAAATTGAAGGCATACTGAACCAGCATGGCTACCACAGCATCTTGCAGCGGCATGCTATTCCATCCGGTTTGCGTTTAGTTGGACCATCATTTATTTTTCAACAGGACAATGACCCCAAACACACCTCCATGCTGTGTAAGGGCTATTTGACCAAGAAGACGAGTGATGGGGTGCTACGCCAGATGACCTGGCCTCCACAGTCACCAGACCTGAACCCAATCGAGATGGTTTGGGGTGAGCTGGACAGCAGAGTGAAGGCAAAAGGGCCAACAAGTGCTAAGCATCTCTGGGAACTCCTTCAAGATTGTTGGAAGACCATTCCCGGTGACTACCTCTTGAAGTTCAAGAGAATGCCAAGAGTGTGCAAAGCAGTCATCAAAGCAAAGGGTGGCTACTTCGAAGAACCTAGAATATAAGACATATTTTCAGTTGTTTCACACTTTTTTGTTAAGTATCTAATTCCACGTGTTAATTCATAGTTTTGATGCCTTCAGTGTGAATGTTCAATTTTCATAGTCATGAAAATAGAGAAAAATCTTTAAATGAGAAGGTGTGTCCAAACTTTTGGTCTGTACTGTACATTACATTACTGATCCTATATTCATCCTGAATTATACTCCAGAGCTGTACGCACTATTCTGCTGGTGCAGTCACTGCGTACATACATTATATTACTGATCCTGATTTACATCCTGTATTATACTCCAGAGCTGCGCTCACTATTGTGCTGGTGGTCTAGTAATGCAGCAAATCTGGGAAGCTACAGAAGTTCATATGAAAAAAGCTCCTCCTGAATGTGTTTGTTTTCTAGAGTGATGGTGAGGGTAGTTCTCACTATATAAGTGTCCTAACACTGTGCGTCTCCTTAAACTGCAGCACAATGCACCCATCACTGGGGTCCAGTGGCCTCCTCCATGCGTGTTCCTTCCTTCTGTGGCTGCTCATTACTGGGAGCCCCCTGACCAAACATCAATACAGAATGACAGATGTCTCAGGAGAATAAATGGCGCAGATGTGTGCTCTCTTGTGAATATCGCTGAAAGGTTCCTTATGCCTGAAAATATCTCAATACTTTCGCCTACACAACCTCAAAACTGAAGGAGGAAGAGAAGCTTTCACTGCTGTACATTGAAGAAAATCCCGGGGCTTTCATCGCCGCCATTTCCTTTTTTTCTTTCTCTCATTTCTTCCCCACTTAAATCTTTTCTAATGAAAACTTCCTCTCCATCTGGCGAAACACATCATTTTGTGCCTTCCTGCTGAGCTAAATGCAGTACACAAATGTTTATAGAGATGGAAGAAAAGGGCACGGATCCAGAACCGCAGCAAGAGATCAGCGAGGAGGGGTAAAGAACTATAGGTTCCAGCATGCCATAGATCACCTGCAGTGCCCACCTCCTCCCTTTTACAATGCACGACTGAGGGTTACGTGCCACAATGTGAAATAGCATCTCGTCCGTTCCGGGGACATCTGCCGGATTAATTCCAGAACACGTTCAATCTTGGCTCGTGGCTTAGAAGATTAACGAAAGAAAAAAAGCTTTAGACCTCGGATCTCAGTAACTGCCATGTATAGATTATATATACTCCACTACTGATATGTGCAGGAAACACAGGATCGGTAAAGGTGGTCCGTTTAGGGAACATGAATGAGGTTGGGATGTTATGTCCCATTGTAAAGACCATCGCGGGCTCCAGCTGATACCTGGGGACCAATGCACTGATCCTCAAACAAACTTTCTGCCGGAGTTTTGGAAGATCGACCCATGGTGGTCCGCTGATCGCTGCAGCAGATTTCAGCCTTAAGGGGGTCTTTTCCATGATAACCCATATTCACACACAGAGTGTTGCAGCTTTTTTTTGTGGTTCACATTTTCCACAGCAGATTTCTTTCAGGATAAATTTTACTGCAGCTTCAGCACAGATTTGCAGAAAAGGACTTGGGATGAGTCTTGTCCGCAGCACCAAAACCCTTGTCAAATCCAGCACGTGGACAGGTAGGACAGGGTGCACGATCAGTGTGGACCCCCAGCAGCAGAATGAATGGACTACAGTGCCATAGGCTCAGCGGCCCATACCTACAAGTGTCAAAAATGGTTCTCAGCACAGGTACAGCACATCCGAGTTTCCAGATTAGTAGATTCTGCATACTGCCCAGCTATTCCCTGGAAATAGGGCATCTTGTTCCTAAACATTTAGTGTCGAAAATGGTGAGAACACGCAACGTAGAGCATAGCTGAGGCTGGTCAAACATTTGACAGAAAGCATAATATTTTTGTTGGATTAGCAGCATTTCCAGATCATCTGATGTCAGATTTATGGATTGACACATATTGCAGAAAAAGTTCATAGTCTGGGATATAAATCAAGGCTTCCTTAGCTATGTGCACAAGTACGGCGAGTACAGAAAATGTTCCTGTGTGTCCAGACTTGCTGTTACATTCCTGAATATCAGGTGCTTTATTAAAGTTTTCTACATTTCTAATGGAATCCTGTTCAGACACAAGGATACAAAGAAGTTCTGGTTTATTACAGTTGCATCCAGTGACAATCCTCTGCACTCCGGATGGATACATTGTAGCTTCTGACACAAGTATCCAATGTCGTGTTCACACCTGCAGCCAGCCCTTAGTTACAGAACACTGCAGAAATGATGGAAAAGTAGTGCTGCACGTTGCGAGATTAGTCTCCCCAAAATTAGGAAAACCACAACTGGTTCTTTTACAAGTTACTGGATCCGACGGGTTCAGTGGCTTCCATTTTCAACCACGACGCAGATGTGAAGCACAAATGGTCAGACCTGGATACAACTGGAACAGACTCTCAGCTGTGAAAAGTATCAGCTCATTATAGGTTTGCTGAATCTGGATCTAAAAAAAAATCTTAAGATGTGTACAACACTATGGAGCAAGTTATCACTATAGAAGCAATGCTGTGTAGATGTCAGTCTTCACTGCAGTTTTTGCTATTCTGTTCATACACCAGAAAGATCAGGATGAACAACGAGTCCATTAAACAGCAGTCCTCCATGCTGAAATCTATGGGGCCCCCTGGAAAGGCCTCTTAAAACTGGACTGGTGCAGCCAACCCTGGGTAGATTATCAATGCTGCAGAGCAACGTGCATAGTTCTGCAGTCTGCGCTCAGCGTCGGACCGCCAGATGTCGACATTATGCGTTCCAAGCTCCTAATCCTCCCTAAACATTGTGTGCCGAAAAACATAAAACTTCTGCAAGGAGACGGAACAAAAGCGGCTAATTTCAAAGAGTCATCAGATGAGAAAACACTATGAAGAGTCACGTTCCACACAGCGGATCCTGCAATGTTATCCTTATATAATGCCCACTAGTGACTCCAAAAACATGGCAGAGCGGCAGAAGCCATTCATCCTGGTGAATATGAGGATAAAATAGTGAACAGATGGAGGGAAGGGGTGAGTCCAGGCGTACAAACACACACGGCACGCCTGACATCAATGTGCTCGCTTTACAGCACTGAGCAAGGCGCTGGAAACGCTCCAAGAGAGCAGACAGTGGCAGAGACGCTCGCGCACTCGAAAAGCAAAACAGACACTTCTTAGACAACAAATGGCGCTTTCATCCTCTGAATTTTGCGGTGGCGCATCACAGACGTTGCAGATGCCATGAAATAAGGAAAAGGCAGGACGAACCGTGAGACTGTGGCGTTTCTGTGAATGTAATATCTACAGTGGAAATAAGTCTACACACCCCAGGGAAATTCCCAGGTTTTTACCATGTTCAAATATTATACCAAGAAGAATAATTTCAGAACTTTGTCCTCTTTTAATGACATCGATGATCTCCACAAATCCAGTGAAAAGAAAAAAATATTTTTGGGTGGAAAAAAAAAAAAGTGATTGCATAAATCTGCACACCCTTACACTAAGGCCGGCCTCACACTCAGCGTATAAAAATACGGTCCGTATTTTACGGCCGTATTACGCCACAAAATTCTCAAAATGGTGATCCGTATGTCATCCGTAGGCAGGGTGTGGCAGCGTATTTTGCGCATGGCATCCTCCCTATGTAATCCGTATGGCATCCGTACTGCGATATTTTCTCGCAGGCTTGCAAAACTGACATCTAATGGATTTATGTGCTCAAATGTTCGTTAAAACATATATACAGTATGTATATATATATATATATATATATATATATATATATATATATATATATATATATATATATATATATATATATCATTGAGACACATATATATATTCTGTATTTATATTTAATTCAGCACGATATATGTGAAAAGCCGGTAATTCAATTGCCAGCTTTTCATTTCTCCTTCACAAACCCGACATGATATGAGACATGGTTTACATACAGTAAACCATCTCATATCCCTTTTTTTTGCATATTCCACACTACTGTTAGTAGTGTGTATGTGCAAAATTTTGGCGCTGTAGGGTTGAATAAATAATAAAGGGTTAAATCGCGGAAAAAATTGGCGTGGCCTCCCGCGCAATTTTCTCCGCCAGAGTGGTAAAGCCAGTGACTGAGGGCAGATATTAATAGCCTAGAGAGGGTCCATGGTTATTGGCCCCCCCCTGGCTACAAACATCTGCCCCCAGCCACCCCAGAAAAGGCACATCTGGAAGATGCGCCTATTCTGGCACTTGGCCTCTCTCTTCCCACTCCCGTCTAGCGGTGGGATATGGGGTAATGAAGGGTTAATGTCACCTTGCTATTGTAAGGTGACATTAAGCCAGATTAATAATGGAGAGGCGTCAATGACACCTATCCATTATTAATCCAATAGTACTAAATGGTTAATAAAACACATTATTTACAAGTATTTTAATGAAATAAAGACACAGGTTGTTGTAATATTTTATTAGACTCTTAATCCACCTGAAGACCATCGCCCTGAAACAAAGTTAAAAAAACAAACAACAATATTCCATACCTTCCGTCGTTATGTCCCACGATGTAAATCCATCTGAAGGGGTTAAATCATTTTACAGCCAGGAGCTGTGCTAAAGCACTCGCTCCTGCCTGTAAAACCCCGGGTACTGAATGGAAAGCAGTTTGATCTGTAGTTACCTTGAGTCGCGGTGATGCTCCCTCTGCTGGATGTTCTCATATTAACTCGAGCGTGGGAATTTTTCCAAGGCTCCAGTTCATGAGGACATCCAGCAGAGGGCGCCTCACCGCAACTCAAGGTAACTACAGGTCACCCTGCTTTCCATTCAGTACCCGGGGTTTTACAGGCAGGAGCGAGTGCTTTAGCACAGCTCCTGGCTGTAAAATGATTTAACCCCTTCAGATGGATTTACTTCGTGGGACGTGACTGATCATCGGAAGGTATGAGATATTGTTGATTTGTTATTTTTACTTTTTCACAGAACGAGGGTCTTCAGCTGGATTAAGAGAATAATAAAATATTACAACAACCTGTGTCTTTATTTCATTAAAGGACTTTGTAATAATGTGTGTGTGTTTTATTAACCATTTCGTACTATTGGATTAATAACGGATAGGTGTCATAATTGCAAGGTAACATTAACCCTTCATTACCCCATATTGAGATATATTAGATATAGATTGACATATACTGCATTGAGAAAAAAGTGAAAAAAAAAAAACGCACAAAAAACGCGCAAAATACCTGTCAAAAACGCAAGTGGATTTCTGGCAGAAATGTCCAGTTTTTGTCAGGAAATTTCTGCAAGAAATCCTGAACGTGTGCACATACCCTTAGGGTTGCTGTCATCCTGAAAGTTGAAATTCCTCTTCACCTTCAAGACCTGAAGGTTTTGATGCAAAATTGACTGATATTTGGACTGTTCATAACTCCCTCCCCTTCACTAAAGCCCTAGTTCCAAATGCAGAAAAGCAGCCCTAAAGCACAATGCTGCACCCACCCTGCCTCACTGTGGGTATGATGAAATTTTGGTGATGCACAGGGTTGGCATTGAGCCAAACGTAACTGTTGGAATTATGGCCAAAAAGTTCCACATTCAGATATGACACGTTTTCTACATGCTCTCAGCAACACATAGCCGGGATAGTAAGTTTATCTTTTTAAGTAAACAGTTCCATCTTGCCATCTCTCTCAATCCATTTGCAGGCCCTCGCTTGGCAAAATAATAAACGCACAAGATACATACCTTCTGATGTCTGATCACGTCCCACAAGGTAATCCATCTGAAGGGGTTAACTAATATTACAGGCACGAGCTGCGATAAACCACTCGCTCGTGCCTGTAATCCCCGGGTGCTGAAAGGAAAGCAGTGATCTATACTTACATTGAGTCGCGGTGAGGCGCCCCTGCTGGATGTTCTCATGAACTGCAGCCTGGGAACTTTTTCCCACGCTCCAGGTCATATGAGGACATCCACCAGGGGGCGCATCACCGCGACTGAAGGAAATGTAGGTCATTGACCTACATTTCATTCATTCGCCGGGGATTACAGGCACGGAGCACAGCTGCATTTGCAGGGCTCCTGCTTGTAAATTATTTTAACCCCTTCAGATGGATTACCTCGTGGGACGTGACGGTTCAGCTGAGGGTATGTATCTTGTGCGTTTATTATTTTGCCAAGCGAGGGTCTGCAAATGGATTGAGAGAGCAATAAATTATTAAAACAACCGCTGTGTTTATTTCATTAAAATACTTTTAAATCATGTGTGTGTGTGTGTGTGTGTGTTTTTTAACCCTTTCATACAATTGGATTAATAATGGATAGGTGTCATAATTGACGCCTCTCCATTATTAATCTGGCTTAATGTCACCTTACAATAGCAAGGTGGCATTAACCCTTCATTACCCCATATCCCACCGCTACACGGGAATGGGAAGAGAGTGGCCAAGTGCCAGAACAGGTGCATCTTCCAGATGTGCTTTTTCTGGGGTGGCTGGGGGCAGATGTTTTTAGCCACGGGGGGCCAATAACCATGGACCCTCTGCTGGCTATTAATATCTGCCCTCAGTCACTGGCTTTACCATTCTGGCGGAGAAAATTGCGCGGGAGCCCACGCCAATTTTTTCCGCCATTTAACCCTTTATTTTAGCAGCTACAGTGCCCATATTTTGCACATACACACTACTAACATTAGTAGTGTGGAATATGCAAAAAAAATGGGGATATGAGATGGTTTACTGTATGTAAACCATGTCTCATATCCTGTCGGGTTTGTGCAGGAGAAATGAAAAGCCGGCAATTGAATTACCGGCTTATCACAGATATCGCGCTGAATGAAATCTAAATACAGACTATATATATATCAATGACACATAAATATATATATATATATATATATATATATATATATATATATATATATATATATATATATATATATATATATATATATATATATGTTTTCCCGAACATTTGAGCAGATAAATCCATTAGATGTCGGTTTTGCAAGCCTGCGCGAAAATCTCGCAGTACGGATGCCATACGGATTACATACGGAGGATGCCATGCGCAAAATACGGTGACACACCCTGACTACGGATCAATATTTTGGGAACATTTCTCCGTATTACGGCCGTAGTACGGACGTATAATACGTGGCATATTGTCTTACGCCAAGTGTGACGCCGGCCTTACATGCAGTAATTCTTCATCATTTTGAAGATCTTTGCTTGCTGCCACTGAATGGAAATATTGTTTCTATTTAGAGACTGAAAACGGAGATCTGATGCTTCTCATGGCTGAGGATTTGCTGCAGTTGAATCTAAACCACAAGACTGCAATGTATCAGTGCAGGTAAGAGCTATCGAGTACAACAAAAAGATTTGCATGACCCTGGCCCAGATACGTCAGTATCGAGAGACCCTGCAAACCTTCTCCTACCTGTGGGCATACCCTATTTGTAGGCACAGCACAACGACATATGATATTTTTATGGTCTGAACATGCATAAGAATGTCCCATTCATTGACAGCAAACACATTTAGATGAGTGAATGGGATGGAAATGATCAAATACAAAAACAATCTGCAACAAAATCTCCGGGAATTAATGGGGAGGGGGTTATTGAAACAAAAAACGGGCAAATCAGTAAGGCAAATGGAAACTGTAGAGTGTAAACACAGCGATAAAGCTGCCGAACTGTGAGAGACACTGTGCCGAGGGTGAAACAGACAGGCGAGTACGGCAGGGGTACTGTATGCAGAATAGATATCAAGCAAGTATACATCCATGATAGAGTGCCAAGGGTTAATCACAGTGGTACTGTTCAAAGGCAGGCAATACCTCCAGGGCAGGGGTGCAGGGAGATACTCTGCAGGGTACAGGTCATTGTGACATGTTCTAGGTCAATACTGAGAAAGGGGCAGGTAACGATCAGCTGCGGAGAAAAACGGATGAGGCTGAGTTGGTAATAAATAAGCAAGGAAGGGATCAGTAACACTGAGTGAGCAATAAGCTGCAGGACATCAGAGACAGCGTGCTAACAGCAGTGTGATGTGAGCATAAGAGGGACAGGGCGCACCGGACACGCGGGGAGGTCCGGAGGCAGGGCGCACCGGACACGCGGGGAGGTCCGGAGGCAGGGCGCAACGGACACGCGGGGAGGTCCGGAGGCAGGGCGCAACGGACACGCGGGGAGGTCCGGAGGCAGGGCGCAACGGACACGCGGGGAGGTCCGGAGGCAGGGCGCAACGGACACGCGGGGAGGTCCGGAGGCAGGGCGCAACGGACACGCGGGGAGGTCCGGAGGCAGGGCGCAACGGACACGCGGGGAGGTCCGGAGACAGGGCGCAACGGACACGCGGGGAGGTCCGGAGACAGGGCGCAACGGACACGCGGGGAGGTCCGGAGACAGGGCGCAACGGACACGCGGGGAGGTCCGGAGACAGGGCGCAACGGACACGCGGGGAGGTCCGGAGACAGGGCGCAACGGACACGCGGGGAGGTCCGGAGACAGGGCGCAACGGACACGCGGGGAGGTCCGGAGACAGGGCGCAACGGACACGCGGGGAGGTCCGGAGACAGGGCGCAACGGTCACGCGGGGAGGTCCGGAGACAGGGCGCAACGGACACGCGGGGAGGTCCGGAGACAGGGCGCAACGGACACGCGGGGAGGTCCGGAGACAGGGCGCAACGGACACGCGGGGAGGTCCGGGGACAGGGCGCACAGGACACGCGGGGAGGTCCGGGGACAGGGCGCACAGGACACGCGGGGAGGTCCGGGGACAGGGCGCACAGGACACGCGGGGATCGGGCGAACAGGACACGGGGGGAGGTCCGGGGACCGGGCGCACAGGACACGCGGGGAGGTCCGGGGAGTGGGGGCTGATCAGTGATGTACATGGAGGATATATAGGTCCGGGGAGTGGGGGCTGATCAGTGATGTACATGGAGGATATATAGGTGGGGATACGGCTGTGTATGCAGGTGGAAACAGTGCTGTATATAAGTGGGGTCTGTGCTATATCTTGGCGGTGATCAGTGCTGTATATGTTGGGAGGATCAGTACTGTATATGTGGGTGGGAGCAGCACTGTACATGAGGGCGCAGTGCTCTATATTTGGATGGAATCAGTGATTTATATAGGGGGGTCAGTATTGTATATGGGGAAGATCAGTGCTGTATATGGGGGGGAATCAGTGCTGTATATGGGGGGGAATCAGTGCTGTATATGGGTGGGAATCAGTGCTGTATATGGGGGGGAATCAGTGCTGTATATGGGGGGGAATCAGTGCTGTATATGGGGGGGAATCAGTGCTGTATATGGGGGGGAATCAGTGCTGTATATGGGGGGGAATCAGTGCTGTATATGGGGGGGAATCAGTGCTGTATATGGGGGGGAATCAGTGCTGTATATGGGGGGGAATCAGTGCTGTATATGGGGGGGATCAGTGCTGTATATGGGGGGGATCAGTGCTGTATATGGGGGGGATCAGTGCTGTATATGGGGGGGATCAGTGCTGTATATGGGGGGGGAATCAGTGCTCTATATGGGGGGGGGGGAATCAGTGCTCTATATGGGGGGGGGGAATCAGTGCTCTATATGGGGGGGATCAGTGCTCTATATGGGAGGGATCAGTGCTCTATATGGGAGGGATCAGTGCTCTATATGGGAGGGATCAGTGCTCTATATGGGAGGGATCAGTGCTCTATATGGGAGGGATCAGTGCTCTATATGGGAGGGATCAGTGCTCTATATGGGAGGGGGGAGGGATTAGTGCTCTATATGGGAGGGGGGAGGGATTAGTGCTCTATATGGGAGGGGGGATCAGTGCTATATATGGGGGGGATCAGTGCTCTATATGGGGGGGGGATCAGTGCTCTATATGGGGGGGGATCAGTGCTCTATATGGGGGGGGGATCAGTGCTCTATATGGGGGGGGATCAGTGCTCTATATGGGGGGGGGATCAGTGCTCTATATGGGGGGGGGATCAGTGCTCTATATGGGGGGGGATCAGTGCTCTATATGGGAGGGATCAGTGCTGTATATGGGAGGGATCAGTGCTGTATATGGGAGGGATCAGTGCTGTATATGGGAGGGATCAGTGCTGTATATGGGAGGGATCAGTGCTGTATATGGGAGGGATCAGTGCTGTATATGGGGGGGGATCAGTGCTGTATATGGGGGGGGATCAGTGTTGTATATGGGGGGGGGATCAGTGTTGTAACTGGGGGGGGGGATCAGTGTTGTAACTGGGGGGGGCTCAGTGTTGTAACTGGGGGGGGATCAGTGCTGTATATGGGGGGGATCGGTCTTGTATATGGGGGGATCGGTCTTGTATATGGGGGGGGATCGGTCTTGTATGTGGGGGGGATCGGTCTTGTATATGGGGGGGGATCGGTCTTGTATATGGGGGGATCGGTCTTGTATAGGGGGGGGATCGGTCTTGTATAGGGGGGGGATCGGTCTTGTATAGGGGGGGATCGGTTTTGTATAGGGGGGGATCGGTCTTGTATATGGGGGGGATCGGTCTTGTATATGGGGGGGGATCGGTCTTGTATATGGGGGGGATCGGTCTTGTATATGGGGGGGATCGGTCTTGTATATGGGGGGGATTAGTCTTGTATATGGGGGGATCAGTCTTGTATATGGGGGGATCAGTCTTGTATATGGGGGATCAGTCTTGTATATGGGGGGGGATCAGTGCTGTAACTGGGGGGGGATCAGTGTTGTATATGGGGGAATCAGTGCTGTAACTGGGGGGGGATCAGTGTTGTATATGGGGGGATCAGTGTTGTATATGGGGGAATCAGTGCTGTATATGGGGGGGGGCGGAATGGTCAGATCAGATCTGTATGTGGCCGACGTGCTCTCTCGCTCCTGATGTGACACTACCAGCGCAGCACTCACCGCTCCGGAGCTCATGGGTCACAGTGAGCAGGTCACCTTCCCGGGAGGGCCCCTCCATGCCCCGTCCGCCGTACACAGACACTAAGCTCACGGGTTGAGGTGGCAGGGATCCCGCGCCGTGTGCCCGCAGCGCTGCCCTCTCCCTCCCGCTCACACCCCGGGAGCCGCTCTGCCCCCCGCCCCGGACCACTACGGCACAGTGCAACCCATCCCACTGCCAACCAGCGCTACCTAACCTGGGCAGGCCTTCGGACGCTCATTGGCTGGCGCCTGGGAGAAGAAGGCAGAGTCTGACGCGCCCCAGAGATTCCCTTCCTCACTCCCTCAAAGCTGACTGACAGAATGGGCGGAGCCACAGTGCGTCAACAAACCCAGCGACGAATCAAGCGCCGGTGTTTGCCTCCACTACCAACAACCTGCTCGATGTTGATTGGACAGTTCACCCAGCTGAAGGCGAGCTGATTGGTTTACCAAACATGTCTGTTCGTGAGACGTGTTCCCGCCTTTTTTATGTCTTTGGTGAAGAATCCTGTCAGGCTATGTGCACAGGTTGCGGATTTCCTGCGAAACCGCAGCGTTTATTACAGTGCAGAAACGCTGTAGATCCCCAAGTGAATGGAAACAAAATCCTGTGCTAAGGCTATGTGCCCACGTCAGGATTTCTGGTAGAAATTTTCCTGACAAAAAACGGACATTTCTGCCAGAAATCCGCATGCGTTTTTACCGCGATTTTACTGCGTTTTTCATGCGTGGTTTTTTTGCGTTTTTTCCCAATGCATAGAATAGCGGGAAAAACGCGAAAAAACTGCAAAATTAATGAACATGCTGCTTTTTTTTACCGCAATGCGTTTTTTTGCGGAAACAAAAACCCATCATGTGCACAAAAATTGCAGAATGCATTCTAAATGATAGGATGCATAATGCATGCGTTTTTAATGAGTTTTTATAGCGTTTTTATCGTGAAAAAACCTGAACATGTGCACATACCCTAATGGTGCGGAAAATTCCGCACTGAAAACGCTGCAGGTTAAGGGTATGTGCACACGTTGCAGATTTGCCTTAGGAATTTCTGCTGCAGATTCTTCCCTCTCTTGCCAGAAAACGTCGGTGCAGTTTTGTTGCGTTTTTTCTGCGGTTTTTGATGCGTTTTTTCCATGCTGATTTGTATGCGTTTTTGAAAGCTAAATAAAGATCGATTATTGACAAAAAAAAAAGATTTGTGATTTAATTTCTTGTCCAACCTCCTCTTTTACGTTTGTCCAACCCACACTCCATTACACACGGTGACCAGAAAAATGCCCACAGGAAAAATGCCCACAGGAAAAATGCCCACAGGAAAATTGTCCACAGGAAAAATGCCCACAGGAAAATTGCCCACACGGAAATTTGCCCACACGGAAAATTGCCCACACGGAAAATTGCCAATTGCAGCATCACAAAGTTTCAGATCCATATTTGAGGAAAATTGCCCAGACAGAAAATTGCCCACGCAGAAAATTGCCCACACAGAAAATTGCCAATTGCAGCATCACAAAGTTTCAGATCCATGATATTTGAGGTGCAAGGTGAAGAATGCCCACAGAAAATTGCCCACAGGCTGAATTATAGGTTAAATGCTCTGTAGGACAGGGGGATAGTATATGCATGTATACATGAGATGCTCTGCAGGGCAGAAGAATAATATATAATAGGTGAGATGCTCTGCAGGACAGAGAATAGCAAAGACCTATAGGTTAAATGCTCTGCAGGACAGGGGAATAGTATGCAGGTATACATGAGATGCTCTGCAGGGCAGAAGAATCTAATATATAATTGCCTAGAATACTACTTCCTGCAATTTGTGCCAACTACCGTGGCTTTGTCCGGAGCTATTGTCCGGAGCTATTGTCCGGAGCTAATGTCCGGAGATAAGTGACGTCACCAGTGTCCTACACCCAGGCAGAGCACAGGGGCCCCAGGCAGCATATGGGGCCCCAGGCAGAGCACAGTGGCCCCAGGCAGAGCACAGGGGCCCCAGGCAGCATATGGGGCCCCAGGCAGAGCACAGGGGCCCCAGGCAGCATATGGGGCCCCAGGCAGAGCACAGGGGCCCCAGGCAGAACATGGGGCCCCAGGCAGAGCACAGGGGCCCCAGGCAGAGCACAGGGGCCCCAGGCAGCATATGGGGCCCCAGGCAAAGCACAGGGGCCCCAGGCAGCATATGGGGCCCCAGGCAGAGCACAGTGGCCCCAGGCAGAGCACAGGGGCCCCAGGCAGAACATGAGGCTCCAGGCAGAGCACAGGGGCCCCAGGCAGCATATGGGGCCCCAGGCAGAGCACAGGGGCCCCAGGCAGCATATGGGGCCCCAGGCAGAGCACAGTGGCCCCAGGCAGAGCACAGGGGCCCCAGGCAGAACATGGGGCCCCAGGCAGAGCACAGGGGCCCCAGGCAGAGCACAGGGGCCCCAGGCAGCATATGGGGCCCAGGCAGAGCACAGGGGCCCCAGGCAGCATATGGGGCCCCAGGCAGAGCACAGTGGACCCAGGCAGAACATGGGGCCACAGGCAGAGCACAGTGGCCCCAGGCAGAGCACAGGGGCCCCAGGCAGAACATGGGGCCCCAGGCAGAGCACAGGGGCCCCAGGCAGAGCACAGGGGCCCCAGGCAGCATATGGGGCCCCAGGCAGAGCACAGTGGCCCCAGGCAGAGCACACACCAAATCGGAGGCCGAGGGGCCCCGCCAACCAAATCGGAGGCCAAGGGGCCCCGCCAACCAAATCGGAGGCCGAGGAGCCCCGCCCACCAAATCGAAGGCCGAGCGGCCCCGCCCACCAAAGCGTAGGCCGAGGGACCCGGCCCCGCCCACCAAATCGGAGGCCGAGGGGCCCCGACCACCACATCGGAGGCCGAGGGGCCCCGCCCACCAAATCGGAGGCCGAGGGTCCCCGCCCACCAAATCGGAGGCCGAGGGTCCCCGCCCACCAAATCGGAGGCCGAGGGGCCCCGCCCACCAAATCGGAGGCCGGGGGTCCCCGCCCTCCAAACCGGAGGCCGAGGGGCCCCGCCCACCACATCGGAGGCCGAAGGGCCCCGCCCACCAAATCGGAGGCCGAGGGTCCCCGCCCACCAAATCGGAGGCCGAGGGTCCCCGCCCACCAAATCGGAGGCCGAGGGTCCACACCATCCAAATCGGAGGCCGAGGGGCCCCGCCCACCAAATCGGAGGCCGACGGGCCCCACCCACCAAAGCGGAGGCCGAGGGTCCCCGCCCACCAAAACGGAGGCCGAGGGTCCCCGCCCACCAAATCGGAGGCCGAGGTTCCCTGCCCACCAAATTGGAGGCCGAGGGGCCCCGCCCACCAAATTGGAGGCCGAGGGGCCCCACCAACCAAATCGGAGGCCGAGGAGCCCCGCCCACCAAATCGAAGGTCGAGGGGCCCCGCCCACAAAAGTGGAGGCCGAGGGTCCCCCCGCACACCAAATCGGAGGCAGAGGGACCCCGCCCACCAAATCGAAGGCCGAGCGGCCCCGCCCACCAAAGCGGAGGCCGAGGGGCCCGGCCCCGCCCACCAAAGCGGAGGCCGAGGGGCCCCGACCACCACATCGGAGGCCGAGGGGCCCCGACCACCAAATCGGTGGCCGAGGGGCCCCGCCCACCAAATCGGAGGCCGAGGGTCCCCGCCCACCAAATCGGAGGCCGAGGGGCCCCGCCCACCAAATCGGAGGCCGAGGGTCCCCGCCCACCAAATCGGAGGCCGAGGGTCCCCGCCCACCAAATCGGAGGCCGAGGGTCCCCACCCACCAAATCGGAGGCCGAGGGTCCCCGCCCACCACATCGGAGGCCGAGGGGCCCCGCCCACCAAATCGGAGGACAAGGGGCCCCACCAACCAAATCGGAGGCCAAGGAGCTCCGCCCACCAAAAGTAAGTGCGGCCCCAAAAGTAAGTGCGCCCCCGGGTGCAAAAGTAAGTGCGCCCCCGGGTGCAAAAGTAAGTGCGCCCCCGGGTGCAAAAGTAAGTGCGCCCCCGGGTGCAAAAGTAAGTGCGCCCCCGGGTGCAAAAGTAAGTGCGCCCCCGGGTGCAAAAGTAAGTGCGCCCCCGGGTGCAAAAGTAAGTGCGCCTCCGGGTGCAAAAAGTAAGTGCGCCCCCGGGTGCAAAAGTAAGCGCGCCCCCGGCCCCGGGTGCAAAAGTAAGCGCGCCCCCCAGTCCCGTGTGTGAAAAGTGCTGCTGTAAAGCTGGTAGCGCTGTTCAAGCACCATGTATTTCCTTCAGGAAATGCCCATCTAATATATAATTGCCTAGAATACTACTTCCTGCAATTTGTGCCAAGAAAGAACATACCAATATACATAGTTATTGATACATATTATTTATTATTTACATTATTGTTCTTAAGCAAAGAACCGTTGTTGTGGCATTTGCCACAACACGCAAAGTTGTTGTCTGATGTCTTTCATCACTCCCCTCATAAGCATGTTCATGGATCCTGTGTAACTGTACCTTAAATAACAAGAATTGTCAAGAGCTGGTGAGTGCAGCCATTTTTTGTTCTTTCTTACTATTATTTATTAATTGTATTATTCTTACATTTGAATAAATAAAGTATATATGGATTCTAGACTCCCGATTCTTTAGAATCGGGCTGCCATCTAGTAATATAGAATTGTAGGTGATATGCTCTGCAGGACAGAGAATAGCAAAGAGATATAGGTTAAATGCTCTACAGGTCAGGGGGATAGTATGCAGGTATAAGGAAAGGAAGGGAATATCCAGCACATCCATCCAGTATAAGCAAAATATCCAAAATTTATTAGAACATTTTAAAAGGGATTAAAAGAAGAGAGAGAAGAGGCCCTCTCTGCCTGATGCGTTTCTGGCGCACCACGGCGCCCTTAGTCATAGGAACTAATACCATATAGATGAACAGGTTTATATATAAGGCTACTTTCACACTAGCGTTAACTGCAATCCGTCACAATGCGTCGTTTTGCAGAAAAAACGCATCCTGCAAAAGTGCTTGCAGGATGCGTTTTTTCTCCATTGACTAACATTAGCGACGCATTGCGACGGATTGCCACACGTCGCAACCGTTGTGAGACGGTTGCGCCGTGTTGTGGCGGTCCGCCGGGAGCAAAAAACGTTACATGTAACGTTTTTTGCCCCCGACGGTCCGCTTTTTCCGACCACGCATGCGCGGCCGGAACTCCGCCCCCACCTTCCCGTACTTCCCCGCACCTCACAATGGGGCAGCGGATGCGCTGGAAAAATGCATCCGCTGCCCCCGTTGTGCGGCGGAGACAACGCTAGCGTCGGTAACCTCGGCCCAACGCACTGCGACGGGCCGAGCCCGACGCTAGTGTGAAAGTAGCCTAACAAGGAAAACAAGGAACCAATCACAGACATGGCAATCAATTACATTGAGGAAAGCTGCAGCTAAACACACGACAAAAAGTTTTTTTCTTTATCGCAAACATATTGAAATTGCATGGATATATACTTTAAATTGCCGCAAAGTCTATCTGTCAGTTCAATATATATAAAAAAGTATGCAGGTATACGTGAGATGCTCTGCAGGGCAGAAGAATAATATAGAATTGTAGGTGAGATGCTCTGCAGGACAGAGAATAGCAAAGATATATAGGTTAAATGCTCTGCAGGACAGGGGGATATTATGCAGGTATACGTGAGATGCTCTGCAGGGCAGGAGAATAATATAGAATTATAGGTGAGATGCTCTGCAGGACAGAGAATAGCAAAGAGATATAGGTTAAATGCTCTGCAGGTCAAGGGGATATTATGCAGGTATACGTGAGATGCTCTGCAGGGCAGAAGAATATAGAATTGTAGGTGAGATGCTCTGCAGGACAGAGAATAGCAAAGATATATAGGTTAAACGCTCTGCAGGACAGGGATATTATGCAGGTATACATGAGATGCTCTGCAGGGCAGGAGAATAATATAGAATTATAGGTGAGATGCTCTGCAGGACAGAGAATAGCAAAGAGATATAGGTTAAATGCTCTGCAGGTCAAGGGGATATTATGCAGGTATACGCGAGATGCTCTGCAGGGCAGAAGAATAATATAGAATTGTAGGTGAGATGCTCTGCAGGACAGAGAATAGCAAAGATATATAGGTTAAATGCTCTGCAGGACAGGGGGATATTACGCAGGTATACGTGAGATGCTCTGCAGGGCAGGAGAATAATATAGAATTATAGGTGAGATGCTCTGCAGGACAGAGAATAGCAAAGAGATATAGGTTAAATGCTCTGCAGGTCAAGGGGATATTATGCAGGTATACGTGAGATGCTCTGCAGGGCAGAAGAATAATAAAGAATTATAGGTGAGTTGCTCTGCAGGATAGAGAATAGCAAAGATCATAGGTTAAATGCTCTGCAGGACAGGGGGATAGTAAGCAGGTATACGTGAGATGCTCTGCAGAACAGAGAATAGTATAGAATTATAGGTGAGATGCTCTGCAGCACAGAAGAATGTCGGCAAAAATTATCCTCAGTGCGGGAAGCTGACGGCGGGGGACGTGACAGACATCGGAATGTGAGTATGTAGTGTTTTTTTTTTTTTAACTTTTACAATGGTAACCAGGGTAAATATCGGGTTACTAAGCGCGGCCCTGCGCTTAGTAACCCGATGTTTACCCTGATTACAAGTGAACACATCGCTGGATCGGTGTCACACACGCCGATCCAGTGATGACAGCGGGTGATCAGCGACCAAAAAAAGGTCCTGATCATTCCCTACGACCAAAGATCTCCTAGCAGGGGCCTGATCGTTGGTCGCTGTCACACATAACGAGATCGTTAGCGGGATCGTTGCTATGTCACAAAAAAGCGTAACGTTGCAACGATATCGTTAACGAAATCGTTATGTGTGAAGGTACCTTTATTCTTCTCTAAGTGCAAAGTCTTTTAACTAGCTTTCTAAGGCTCACTAGAGGACTCACTAACTCCTACGGGTTCACTTTATTGAAATGCAGAACAGGTTTCACCCCCTTTAGGGGCTCACTGTATCTCTCTTTCAATTTCTTTATCCTCAATTTTATTTAAAGTACATCATCCAACATTTCCTATTCTTAACTACATACTATCAGCTATGTATGAACATTATTACTATCTAACTACTTAAGGCAACATTGTTTCTCTTAGGCAAAGTGCTACGAATAAACATTCCCTTTAAGAGGAAATCCAAGTCTTTTCAGAGGTAGTGAAAAATAATCACATCATTCGTATCCAAGTTTACTTAAAGGCAACATGACGTGACAGGATATGAGGGACCCGTTACGAACCCCCGAACGTTGGTCTTGGGTGGGCTACAAGACGACTAATCCTGACCCGGAATTCTGTCGCACCAACGGGTTTTTCTTCAGGTCTGTAAGGCAAAGCAGTTATTTTTACAGCATACTTTAACAGCAGTTTCTGTTAAGAGGCAGTCTCTGTAAAAGCCTCCTGTTGTGATTCGGTTCGTGGGCTCCCCCGGTGGTCTCTTGTGGTACTGGTGTCCTGCAAGCTTTGCCTTCTCAGTTCACCTGTTCCTATCAGGATGTGGGAGTATCCTATTTAACCTTGCTCCTCAGTCATTCTAATGCTGGCCATCAATGTATCCAGAGTGATTCTGTTGCATGTTCCTGCTCCCAGTTTTCTGCTCAGCTAAGTTGGACACTTTAGTCCTTAAGTCTATTTTTGTATGCTTTGTCCAGTTTGCACTTATGTGAATCTCTGCAGCTGGAAGCTCTTGTTGGGCTGAAATTACCACTCCAGTGGCATGAGTTGTCACATGAGTTAAGGTAATTTCAGGATGGTGTTTTGAAGGGTTTTGCAGCTGACCGCGAAGTCCTCTGTTGTATCTTTCTGCTATTTAGTTAGCGGGCCTCTCTGTGCTAAATCTGCTTTCATACTACGTGTGTCTTTTCATCTGCTCTCACCGTTATTATATGTGGGGGGCTGCTATCTCCTGTGGGGACATTCTCTGGACGCAAGCCAGGACTGTGTTTTCTTCTACCAGGGGTAGTTAGTTCTCCGGCTGGCGCGCGGCATCTAGAGAGAACGCAGGAATGCCCCCTGGCTACTTCTAGTGTGGTGTGTAGGTTTAGCATCGCGGTCAGCTCTAGTTTCCATCACCCGAGAGCTTGTCCGTTTATTCTATGCTTCTGATGTTTCCTTGCCATTGGAAACCATAACAGTATGGCCAGCCCCAAATGTTTAATCTATAGGCTGAAGCAGGAGAGAAAAGGAACTGTGTGAAACCTTTTTTTTTTTTTTCCTTCCTCTGAAGTTGCACTCCAGCTCTAATTGCAGTCTCCTGTTTTCCTCTCCTCTTAACCCCTGAATGGCTCAGACTTTATCTGTTGAAATATGGATCCCCAGAGTCTGGCTACCAATTTGTATAATCTTGCCTCTAAAGTTCAGAATATACAAGATTTTTTGTTACATGCTCCTCGGTCTGAACCTAAAATTCCTATACCGGAGTTTTTTTCTGGAGATCGATCTTGTTTTCTAAATTTTAAATACAATTGTAAATTGTTTCTTTCGCTGAGATCTCATTCTGCTGGAGATCCTGCCCAGCAAGTAAAAATTGTTATTTCTTTACTGCGGGGTGACCCCCAAAATTGGGCATTTTCATTGGCACCAGGGGATCCTGCGTTGCTCAATGTGGATGCGTTTTTTCTGGCTTTGGGGTTGCTTTATGAGGAACCAAATTTGGAGATTCAGGCTGAGAAAGCCCTAATAGCCCTCTCTCAGGGGCAAGATGAAGCCGAAATATATTGCCAAAAATTTCGAAAATGGTCTGTGCTTACTCAGTGGAATGAGTGCGCTCTGGCGGCAATTTTCAGAGAAGGTCTCTCTGATGCTGTAAAAGACGTCATGGTGGGGTTTCCTGCGCCTACTGGTCTGAATGAGTCCATGACAATGGCAATTCAGATTGATCGGCGTTTACGGGAACGCAAACCTGTGCACCAGTTGGCGGTGTCTTCTGAAGAGGCACCACAGAGTATGCAATGTGATAGCTTTCTGTCCAGAAGCGAACGACAGATTTATAGGCGCAAAAATCATTTGTGCTTCTATTGTGGAAATTCTACTCATGTTATATCAGCATGCTCTAAACGAACAAAGAAAGTTGATAAATCCTCTGCTATTGGCACTTTGCAGTCCAAGTTTATTTTGTCTGTAACTCTAATTTGTTCGTTATCTTCTATTGTTGCGGATGCGTATGTGGATTCTGGCGCCGCTTTGAGTCTTATGGATTGGTCCTTTGCCAGGCGCTGTGGGTTTGATCTAGAGCCTCTGGAAGTTCCTATACCTTTAAAGGGTATTGATTCTACACCATTGGCTAGTAATAAACCACAATACTGGACACAAGTGACTATGCGTATGACTCCAGACCATCAAGAGGTGATTCGCTTCCTTGTACTGTATAATCTACATGATGTGTTGGTGCTGGGATTGCCATGGTTGCAAACTCATAATCCAGTCCTTGACTGGAAAACAATGTCTGTACTAAGCTGGGGATGTCAGGGAAATCATGGGGACACATCTTTGGTCTCCATTGCTTCATCTATTCCCTCTGAAATTCCTGAGTTTTTGTCTGATTATCGTGAGGTTTTTGAGGAATCTACTCTTAATTCTCTTCCTCCTCACAGAGATTGCGATTGCGCCATAGATTTGATCCCTGGCAGTAAATTTCCTAAGGGTCGTCTATTCAATCTGTCTGTACCTGAACATGCTGCCATGCGAGAGTATATTAGGGAGTCCTTGGAAAAGGGACATATTCGTCCTTCTTCGTCTCCTCTTGGAGCGGGGTTCTTTTTCGTAGCTAAAAGCGATGGTTCTTTGAGACCTTGTATTGATTATAGACTCTTGAATAAGATCACAGTCAAGTATCAGTATCCTTTGCCATTGCTGACAGATTTATTTGCTCGCATTGAGGGGGCGAAGTGGTTCTCTAAGATTGATCTTCGCGGTGCGTATAATTTGGTGCGAATTAAGCAGGGGGATGAGTGGAAAACCGCATTTAATACGCCCGAGGGCCATTTTGAGTATTTGGTGATGCCTTTTGGTCTGTCAAATGCCCCTTCGGTCTTTCAGTCTTTTATGCACAATATTTTCCGTGAATATCTGGATAAATTTATGATTGTGTATTTGGACGATATCTTGATTTTTTCGGATGACTGGGAATCTCATGTTCAACAAGTTAGGAGGGTTTTTCAGGTTTTGCGGACCAATTCTCTGTTTGTTAAAGGTTCAAAGTGTGTTTTTGGGGTTCAGAAGATTTCTTTTTTGGGGTACATTTTTTCCCCCTCTTCTATTGAGATGGATCCTGTGAAGGTTCGGGCTATTTGTGACTGGACGCAACCGACTTCTCTTAAGGGCCTTCAGAAATTTTTGGGCTTTGCTAACTTTTATCGTCGATTCATAACTGGTTTTTCTAGCGTTGTCAGGCCTTTGACTGATTTGACTAAAAAGGGTGCTGATGTTGCAGATTGGTCTCCTGCTGCTGTGGAGGCCTTTCGGGAGCTTAAGCGCCGTTTTTCTTCTGCTCCGGTGTTGTGCCAGCCTGATGTTTCTCTTCCTTTTCAGGTGGAAGTTGATGCTTCCGAGATCGGAGCGGGGGCGGTTTTGTCGCAGAAAAGTTCAGATTGTTCAGTGATGAGACCTTGTGCGTTCTTTTCTCGAAAATTTTCGCCCGCCGAGCGAAATTATGACATCGGTAATCGGGAGCTTTTGGCGATGAAGTGGGCATTCGAGGAGTGGCGTCATTGGCTTGAGGGTGCTAAACATCAGGTGGTGGTCTTGACTGATCACAAAAATTTGATTTATCTTGAGTCGGCCAGACGTCCGAATCCTAGACAGGCGCGGTGGTCGTTGTTTTTCTCCCGGTTTAATTTTGTGGTTTCGTATCTGCCAGGTACTAAGAATGTGAAGGCGGATGCCCTTTCTAGGAGTTTTGAACCTGATTCCCCTGGTGATTCTAAACCTACGGGTATACTTAAGGATGGGGTGATATTGTCTGCTGTCTTCCCAGACCTGCGACGTGCTTTACAAGAGTTTCAGGCGGATCGGCCTGATCGTTGTCCGCCTGGTAGATTGTTTGTGCCGGATGAGTGGACCAATAGAGTCATCTCGGAGGTTCATTCTTCTGCGTTGGCAGGTCATCCGGGAATTTTTGGTACCAGAGATTTGGTGGCTAGGTCCTTCTGGTGGCCTTCCCTGTCTCGGGACGTGCGTACTTTTGTGCAGTCTTGCGATGTTTGTGCTCGGGCCAAGCCTTGTTGTTCTCGGGCTAGTGGGTTGTTGTTGCCCTTGCCTGTTCCTAAGAGGCCTTGGACACACATCTCTATGGATTTTATTTCTGATCTCCCTGTTTCTCAGAAGATGTCCGTCATTTGGGTGGTGTGTGACCGCTTTTCTAAGATGGTTCATTTGGTGCCCTTGCCCAAGCTGCCTTCCTCATCTGAGTTGGTGCCCCTGTTTTTTCAGAATGTGGTTCGGCTGCATGGTATTCCGGAGAATATCGTTTCCGACAGGGGATCCCAGTTTGTGTCCAGATTTTGGCGGGCGTTTTGTGCCAGGATGGGCATTGATTTGTCTTTTTCGTCTGCATTTCATCCCCAGACAAATGGCCAGACGGAACGTACTAATCAGACCTTGGAGACTTATTTGAGGTGTTTCGTGTCTGCTGATCAGGATGACTGGGTCTCCTTTTTGCCGTTGGCTGAGTTTGCCCTTAATAATCGGGCCAGTTCTGCCACTTTGGTCTCCCCTTTCTTTTGCAATTCAGGGTTCCATCCTCGTTTTTCATCTGGTCAGGTGGAGTCTTCGGATTGTCCTGGAGTGGATACCATGGTGGATAGGTTGCATCGTATTTGGGGCCAGGTGGTGGACAATTTGGAGTTGTCCCAGGAGAGGACTCAACGTTTTGCTAATCGCCATCGTCGTGTTGGTCCTCGTCTTCGTGTTGGGGACTTGGTGTGGTTGTCCTCCCGTTTTGTCCCTATGAGGGTCTCTTCTCCTAAGTTTAAGCCTCGGTTCATCGGTCCTTATAAGATTTTGGAAATTCTTAACCCTGTGTCTTTTCGTTTGGACCTCCCAGCATCCTTTGCTATCCATAATGTCTTCCATCGGTCATTATTGCGGAGGTATGAGGTACCACTTGTGCCTTCTGTTGAGCCTCCTGCTCCTGTGCTGGTTGAGGGTGAATTGGAGTACGTGGTGGAGAAAATCTTGGACTCCCGTGTTTCCAGACGGAGACTTCAATATCTGGTGAAATGGAAGGGCTACGGTCAAGAGGATAATTCTTGGGTTACAGCTTCTGATGTTCATGCTTCTGATTTGGTCCGTGCCTTTCATAGGGCTCATCCAGGTCGCCCTGGTGGTTCTTGTGAGGGTTCGGTGCCCCCTCCTTAAGGGGGGGGTACTGTTGTGATTCGGTTCATGGGCTCCCCCGGTGGTCTCTTGTGGTACTGGTGTCCTGCAAGCTTTGCCTTCTCAGTTCACCTGTTCCTATCAGGATGTGGGAGTATCCTATTTAACCTTGCTCCTCAGTCATTCTAATGCTGGCCATCAATGTATCCAGAGTGATTCTGTTGCATGTTCCTGCTCCCAGTTTTCTGCTCAGCTAAGTTGGACACTTTAGTCCTTAAGTCTATTTTTGTATGTTTTGTCCAGTTTGCACTTATGTGAATCTCTGCAGCTGGAAGCTCTTGTTGGGCTGAAATTACCACTCCAGTGGCATGAGTTGTCACATGAGTTAAGGTAATTTCAGGATGGTGTTTTCAAGGGTTTTGCAGCTGACCGCGAAGTCCTCTGTTGTATCTTTCTGCTATTTAGTTAGCGGGCCTCTCTGTGCTAAATCTGCTTTCATACTACGTGTGTCTTTTCATCTGCTCTCACCGTTATTATATGTGGGGGGCTGCTATCTCCTGTGGGGACATTCTCTGGAGGCAAGCCAGGACTGTGTTTTCTTCTACCAGGGGTAGTTAGTTCTCCGGCTGGCGCGCGGCATCTAGAGACAACGCAGGAATGCCCCCTGGCTACTTCTAGTGTGGTGTGTAGGTTTAGCATCGCGGTCAGCTCTAGTTTCCATCACCCGAGAGCTTGTCCGTTTATTCTATGCTTCTGATGTTTCCTTGCCATTGGAAACCATAACAGCCTCCTATGTAAAACCAGTAGAAAGCACCCTTAAGAAGGTGCAAACTATGTACAAGCAGTTTGTGAACCATTCACCGTCCATGATTCAAATGTACAAAACTACTACCCTCATCCACAAAGCACTCCATGGCTCAGCACCACCCTACATCTCCTCTCTTGTCTCAGTCTACCAACCTACCCGTGCCCTCCGCTCTGCTAATGACCTCAGGTTAGCATCCTCAATAATCAGAACCTCCCACTCCCGTCTCCAAGACTTTACACGTGCGGCGCCGATTCTTTGGAATGCACTACCTAGGTTAATACAATTAATCCCCAATCCCCACAGTTTTAAGCGTGCACTAAAAACTCATTTGTTCAGATTGGCCTACCGCCTCAACGCATTAACCTAATTATCCCTGTGTGGCCTATTAATAAAAAACAACAACATAATCACGTTCCTCCATCATGTTCTCATACACTTTATGCAGTTAATAGCCTCTGTGTCTGTACTGTTACATACTTAGGCAGTTAACTGGTTCATGCAGCTTTACATGAACACCCGAGCCTTACACTATGGCTGGTCCAAATAACTAAAGCAATTGTTACCATCCACCTCTTGTGTCTCCCCTTTTCCTCATAGATTGTAAGCTTGCGAGCAGCAGGGCCCTCATTCCTCCTGGTATCTGTTTTGAACTGTGATTTCTGTTATGCTGTAATGTCTGTTGTCTGTACAAGTCCCCTCTATAAGTTGTAAAGCGCTGCGGAATATGTTGGCGCTATATAAATAAAATTATTATTATTATTATTATTATGTTCTTTTTTAAAACAGTGATGAACTTATGCAAAACATAGGATCACTTTAAACAGGGGATCCCTTTAAAAGTTAACCCTGGACGGGTTCAAGCAGCAAAGAAAAAGCAGTTTTTAACTATTTACAAGCCATGGTTTCGAGGTTTATTTAAACCACTCTGGAGGTAGTACCGGCGGGGGTAGTCCTTTTGGGGTATTGGCTACCGCCTGGTACTACATAGGGAGGTCCCTCGTTCCACTTTGGGGTCTGGAGTACCCACAGTTTTTCGTTCAGGAGCAGCCAAAGCACAAGACATCACTGGAGTCAACTCTTTAGCCACAACAGTGGCAGTAGTTGCAACAGTACATGTAGTTGTCCTGATGATGGTGCACGTCGGAGTAACAGTTGTTGTCTTTATGGTAGCAGTAGTTTGGACGCCAGGGGGTGCCGTTGCCACAGGGGACAATTTAACTGGAGCTTTGGTAGAATGTGCCACAGGGTCTCTCTTTTTGTGCACATTTAAGGCGAACCAGCACTTTTCACCAAAATGTCTGGTGTAAGTAACGGTGTCTCCTGGGTAAAGGTCTCGGTCTGGGTGGCCTTCCCAGAGGTGGGACTCCACATCCCTCCGGTTCACAAAAACCTCTGCATACAGGCCCTGCTCCTTGATGAAGCCCCATTCCCCTCGAAGCTTGAAGGTTACAACTGTGCCATGCTTACGCGGGGCCTGGTGGGTGGTGCGGTCCTTGCGGGCCTGGGCCTTGACGGCTAGGTCTCGCTGGTCATGAGCCTTGCGTTGGGCCTGGTATCTCTTGTCTTCCTCCTCCCACTTACGGGCAAGCTGGGTCTGATAGTCCTCCCAACTGAGAACCTCCACTGTCTCTCCCTTCTGGGTTGCGGCCCCGGGGAACCCCATAAAGTCAGACCCAGGATTCACCCAGCGGTACACAGTCCATTCGGCGTACACCTCACCCGACAAGGGGACGGGCGCTATCGGGGCCTTTAAGAACTGCTCCATACCCGTGGTCTGGTCCCAGTGTTCAAGGCGCTGGAGTCTATGGGTCCCGCGGGGAGGCGGCGCTGCGACGGGGCCTATCAGGAGACCTTCCGTCACCGGGGCAGGGTCGGCGTGCTTACCAGCCGCAGCGGCGTCCTCCACGTCAGCTGGCTCCACCGGCGGTGTCGTCCGTGATGGTGTCGGCGACGGCTCCTGGAGTGGTGCAGGGAGCGGTGTCGGTGGGTCCTCCGCGGCCGTCATCTGGTGCGGAGCCTGGGCCTTCACCCGCAGCTGCAGGAGCTGATCAATTAGTTTGTCCACTCCGGCCTGAAAGTCAGCATCAGCGGTGGAGGCCTGGTTTCCGTGCCCCTCCGGGTAGCTGGGGGAGTCCTCTGCTCCGACCCCACGCTCTGGTTCTGGGCAGCTTGCCATGGCATCCTCCATGTGGCTGGCCTCTTCCTGGTCTTTTTCCTGCTCTCCTTCTGGGGCGGTTTCGTTTTTACTGTCTCCGCCCGCCATTGAGGATCAGGAGGCGGATCTCGGCTGCTGACAGACACGTCCTCAAGATACAAAGATATTTAGACTGGGCGGCCATTTTTTTTTGCGCTTCTCAATTCGTTCACGCCCACAACTCCACGCCCTTCTTCTTTTTCTGCCCTCCTCGTGGCGCTGTAATGGCGGGAATTTTGGCAGCAAATGGCAATACACAGTCTTTAAGCAAATCACAGTTCAAATACAGTTCTGGCACAGTTCTTAGGCACACATGACCCGATTTTCAGGCTTAAGTAGATCCTGTTCGTGACGCCAAAGTAGGATTGCCCCCACGCAAGGGCAATAGGGTACTCGGCACCGGGTCCTTCGGTTCGGGGAATGTCACGGTGGCCCGACCCGGTCCGTGGTCCTTTGAGGGACGTCCAATAAAGGAATAGAGCTTTTATGGTTTTGGGAAAGGTCTTTAAAGGGGAAGTTCGTGACGCCACCTGTGATATTCGGTCAGGGTGACTGACACTGCGGTAAGGGGTCTACTGGGGTGATGTTATGGCAGCTAGATGGTATACCTTCCCACAGGTGAGGTGTTTCAGCAGGGCTTCCCAGATGTGTAGATGATGATGGTGGATGATGTAAGGCGCAGGGAAGTTTCTTTACCTTTTACTGAAGACTTCAGCATCCACAGTCCAGGGTACAGACCACAGGGTAGGTAGAGTCCGGCAGGTCCGAAGGCACATCCAGAGTCCCCTTATCCAGGTGGAAATCAGTAGCCTTCCTACTAGCGCCTGTGTGTTGTAGTCCCTCCCTGCTGAGCAACTCGGTAAGGTCCTCACAACTCTTGTAGATGTTCTAGATGTTATTTCTTCCTCTCTGTCCCCCAGATGGTATAGATAGGTCAAACCCCTATGACTGATGGCCTGAGGCTTGTTTATAGGGACCCTAGAGACGCCCCGACCCCCACAAGTTGCCACTGTGTCTTCTTAGGTGTCACGATTCACACCGTGACTGTCAAGATCCCTTAGCCGCTGCCCACAATATGTCACGGATTGGGGTGACTTTAGACCAGCAGACGGCTATCACGTGTGCAGGGGGCTTATCCTAGTTATCCCTCCACTGCCACAATGTGATGAAAAAAAAACACACACGAGGCTATTGACCTCTTGTTTACAGCAGGGGCTTATTTTAGGTATCCCACTGCTCTTCAGTATACCATGAACTGCAGGGATTTGTGTATATCCCGCTTACAGTTCCACCTAAACCTTGCAGCTCTCTGGCGCCCCACTTTCTGTCAGGTCAGATTAGGTACTGCACCTAGGGTGATTATTCGCCAGAAAGGCTGCCTGCTATGTACTGGCTATTGGGCGCGCTGCAGCGACGCGATAACTACTCCCGCTCAACGCAGGAACAATAATTATCAAGCCGCAGTCGCTGCAATGTCACCCAAAGGCCTGCACACGGTAGTGCCGCCACCAGCTCCGATTAAACAGGTCCGGAGCTAACCCCAAAACAGTAGCGTAATTCCCTTCAGAGACAGGGTACGGTTTAGGGCAGGAAGAACGAACTAGTATTAAATATTATACCCCATAAATGATTTTTAGGCAGTGTTTATAAAATATTTTACAAAGATGTTACAAATGAGACAATTGCAAATATGTACAAGGTAATTATAAAAATAAAAGGATTAAATGAAGAAAAGGTAACACTCACATATTCTCAGATCATTGCATTGCAGGCAACAGGCTAGGAGAACTTTCCATCTATCCCAGTGCATTTGCACTCGCAGTCTGGTCGCTTCAGGTAAAAACTCACAACTCCCCCCTGGAAGCCTGCCAGCAACTTTATAACCTACAGCCTGTGACCTCACAGAAAGGGCTGGTTTTTCCAACCCCTCCTCTCTCGTCAGGGTTACTCACTGTGCATTAAATATATCTGATGCCCGTAACTTCGCTCCAGAACATGTCATAAACGTACCATACCCAGCATTCATCTCGTATTATCGCGGGCATTCCGATGAGATCAAATATGTCCTATTATTTACAGAGCAATCCCTACTTCTTCACCCGATGGAGCTACAAGCCTGTGATTAGAGTGATGCGTAGATCCTCCGAGTGTGATTATGACGATATATTTTGGTGTTCGTATTTTAAATCGTTTGCCTAATATCTTGCAAAAACAGAACAAAGGACTTTCATGATTCTAGAACCTTCTAGTCCAGTGATAGCTGGACAAGAGCTTACGCGGCAGGAAATGCCGGTCGTAAATGCCTTTCTTCAATAAAACTCCCCTCTCACATACATTGGCAAGGCAGCTCTTGGCTGAGTGAAAGGGAAGGGGTTTTTTTTAACCCACAGCTTGCTAGCAACAGAACTAAACTTATATGATATTTCATACCATATTGTGACATTAGGTATTAAGGTCGGGCAGCCAACTTGGAATTGACTGTCCTGCCGGTCTCTGAAGTAAAGCGTAGAGTCAATTACTCCCTCGGTGTTCCGGCCACCGGCTACGCGCCTCAGGAGGCAGCCTATTTCAGGGCAGAACTCTTCCTGGTGTTTTCTCCTTGTGCTGTGACTTTGTTTCTCACTCTCTACAATACAATTCTCTTCGTGTCCCTTCTTAGGATTCTGCAGCACGTGGGGCAGGCGCAGCTCCGTAGCTTTCTGTCCCGCTAGGCCTCTGTCAGGATCCCACCCTTGACAGGGACCCTCTGTCTGCAGCTCCGATATTCCTCCTTTCCCCCTGTCTGCCTGACAGGTGTTGCCTGGGAAAAGCCCCGCCAGCGTCTCTCTAACTTTCTATTCAGCCCACCAGTTTTACCCTTCTGTGAGGAGTGCCCTAAAAGATAGGAGCAAGGCTCCCCCTGGTGGTCTGGAGTGTGAAGTGTAGTGTAGTGCCATCAGACGTAATATCACTCCTCCTGGTGGAAGAATGACATTACTGCAACGACCAGGACTCTGGGGCGCTGCACATACAACATATGACAGTACATACAACATACAACATATGACAGAACATACAACATATGACAGTACATACAACATATGACAGTACATATAACATACAACATATGACAGAACATACAACATATAGCATACATACATATAGACATACAATACATACATACAGTACATTCATAGATTACATACAATACATACAGACAGACATACAGTACATATAACATAGAGTACATACTCACCATCACTTGTCACTTTGTTCCCTGAAGCCAGTGTCACCTGTAAACAATATTAACCCCTTCATGACCCAGCCTATTTTGGCCTTAATGACCTTGCCGTTTTTTGAAATTCTGACCAGTGTCCCTTTATGAGGTAATAACTCAGGAACGCTTCAACGGATCCTAGCGATTCTGAGATTGTTTTTTCGTGACATATTGGGCTTCATGTTAGTGGTAAATTTAGGTCGATAATTTCTGAGTTTATTTGTGAAAAAAATGGAAATTTGGCAAAAAATTTGAAAATTTCGCAATTTTCACATTTTGAATTTTTATTCTGTTAAACCAGAGAGTTATGTGACACAAAATAGTTAATAAATAACGTTTCCCACATGTCTACTTTACATCAGCACAATTTTGGAAACATTTTTTTTTTTTGCTAGGAAGTTATAAGGGTTAAAATTTGACCAGTGATTTCTTATTTTTACAACAAAATTTACAAAACCATTTTTTTTAGGGACCACCTCACATTTGAAGTCATTTTGAAGGTTCTATATGGCTGAAAATACCCAAAAGTGACACCATTCTAAAAACTGCACCCCTCAAGGTGCTCAAAACCACATTCAAGAAGTTTATTAACCCTTCAGGTGTTTCACAGCAGCAGAAGCAACATGGAAGTAAAAAATGAACATTTAACTTTTTAGTCACAAAAATGATCTTTTAGCAACAATTTTTTTTATTTTCCCAGCGGTAAAAGGAGAAACTGGACCACGGACGTTGTTGTCCAATTTGTCCTGAGTACGCTGATACCTCATATGTGGGGGTAAACCACTGTTTGGGCGCACGGCAGGGCTCGGAAGGGAAGGAGCGCCATTTGACTTTTTGAATGAAAAATTGGCTCCAATCTTTAGCCCACACCATGTCACGTTTGGAGAGCCCCTGTGTGCCTAAACATTGGAGCTCCCCCACAAGTGACCCCATTTTGGAAACTAGACCCCCCAAGGAACTTATCTAGAAGCATAGTGAGCACTTTAAACCCCCAGGTGCTTCACAAATTGATCCGTAAAAATGAAAAAGTACTTTTTTTTCACAAAAAAATTATTTTAGCCTCAATTTTTTCATTTTCACATGGGCAACAGGATAAAATGGATCCTAAATTTTGTTGGGCAATTTCTCCTGAGTACACCAATACCTCACATGTGGGGGTAAACCACTGTTTGGGCACATGGTAAGGCTCGGAAGGGAAGGAGCGCCATTTGACTTTTTGAATGAAAAATTATCTCCATCGTTAGCGGACACCATGTCGCGTTTGGAAAGCCCCTGTGTACCTAAACATTGGAGCTCCTCCACAAGTGACCCCATTTTGGAAACTAGACCCCCCAAGGAACTCATCTAGAGGCATAGTGAGCACTTTAAACCCCCAGGTGCTTCACAAATTGATCCGCAAAAATGAAAAAGTACTTTTTTTTCACACAAAATTTCTTTTAGCCTCAATTCTTTCATTTTCACATGGGCAACAGGATAAAATGGATCCTAAAATTTGTTGGGCAATTTCTCCTGAGTATGCCGATACCTCATATGTGGGGGTAAACCACTGTTTGGGTGCACGGCAAGGCTCGGAAAGGGAGGCGTGCCATTTGACTTTTTGAATGGAAAATTAGCTCCAATCGTTAGCGGACACCATGTCGCGTTTGGAGAGCCCCTGTGTGCCTAAACATTGGAGCTCCCCTACAAGTGACCCCATTTTGGAAACTAGACCCCCCAAGGAACTTATCTAGATGCATAGTGAGCACTTATAACCTCCAGGTGCTTCACAGAAGTTTATAACGCAGAGCCGTGAAAATAAAAAATGTGTTTCCTTTCCTCAAAAATATATTTTTAGCCCAGAATTTTTTTATTTTTGCAAGAGTAACAGGAGAAATTGGACCCCAAAAGTTGTTGTCCAGTTTCTCCTGAGTACGCTGATACCCCATATGTGGGGGTAAACCACTGTTTTGGCACACGTCGGGGTTCGGAAGGGAAGTAGTGACGTTTTGAAATGCAGACTTTGATGGAATGCTCTGCGGGCATCATGTTGCGTTTGCAGAGCCCCTGATGTGCCTAAACAGTAGGAACTCCCCACAAGTGACTCCATTTTGGAAACTAGACCCCCAAGGGAACTTATCTAGATGTGTGGTGAGCACTTTGAACCCCCAAGTGCTTCACAGAAGTTTATAATGCAGAGCCGTGAAAATAATAAATGTTTCCTTTCCTCAAAAATATTTTTTTAGCCCAGAATTTTTTATTTTTGCAAGAGTAACAGGAGAAATTGGACCCCAAAAGTTGTTGTCCAGTTTCTCCTGAGTACGCTAATACCCCATATGTGGGGGTAAACCACTGTTTGGGCACATGCCGGGGCTCGGAAGGGAAGTAGTGACGTTTTGGAATGCAGACTTTGATGGAATGGTCTGCGGGCATCATGTTACGTTTGCAGAGCCCCTGATATGCCTAAACAGTAGAAACCCCCCCACAAGTGACCCCATTTTGGAAACTAGACCCCCCAAGGAACTTATCTAGATGTGTGGTGAGCACGTTCAACCCCCAAGTGCTTCACAGAAGTTTACAACGCAGAGCCGTGAAAATAAAAAATCATTTTTCTTTCCTCAAAAAAGATGTTTTAGCAAGCAATTTTTTATTTTCACAAGGGTAACAGGAGAATTTGGACCCCAATATTTGTTGCCCAGTTTGTTGTGAGTACGCTGATACCCCATATGTGGGGGTAAACCACTGTTTGGGCGCACGTCAGGGCTCGGAAGGGAAGTAGTGACATTTGAAATGCAGACTTTGATGGAATGGTCTGCGGGCGTCACATTGCATTTGCAGAGCCCCTGATGTGCCTAAACAGTAGAAACACCCCACAAGTGACCCCATTTTGGAAACTAGACCCCCGAAGGAACTTATCTAGATGTGTGGTGAGCACTTTCAACCCCCAAGTGCTTCACAGAAGTTTATAACGCAGAGCCGTGAAAATAAAAAATAATTGTTCTTTCCTCAAAAATTATGTTTTAGCAAGTAATTTTTTATTTTTGCAAGGGTAACAGGAGAAATTGGACCCCAACAGTTGTTGCCCAGTTTGTCCTGAGTACGCTGGTACCCCAAATGTGGGGGTAAACCACTGTTTGGGCGCACGTCGGGGCTTGGAAGGGCGGGAGCACCATTTGACTTTTTGAACGCAAGATTGGCTGGAATCAATGGTGGCGCCATGTTGCGTTTGGAGACCCCTGATGTGCCTAAACAGTGGAAACCCCTCAATTCTAACTTCAACACTAACCCCAACACACCCCTAATCCTAATCCCAACTGTAGCCATAACCCTAATCACAACCCTAACCCCAACACACCCCTAACCACAACCCTAACCGCAACACACCCGTAACCCTAATTCCAACCCTAATCCTAACCCTAATCCCAACCGTAACCCTAATCCCAACCCTAACCACAACTGTAACCCCAACACACCCCTAACTCTATCCGTAACCCTAACCACAAGCCTAATCTTAACCCTATTTCAAACCCTAGCCCTAATTCCAACCCTAACTCTAATTCCAACCCTAACCCTAAGGCTATGTGCCCACATTGCGGATTCGTGTGAGATTTTTCCGCACGATTTTTGAAAAATCTGCAGGTAAAAGGCACTGCGTTTTACCTGCGGATTTACAGCAGATTTCCAGTGTTTTTTTGTGCGGATTTCACCTGCGGATTCCTATTGAGGAACAGGTGTAAACCGCTGCGGAATTCGCACAAAGAATTGACATGCTGCGGAAAATACAACGCAGCGTTTCTGCACGGAATTTTCCGCACCATGGGCACAGCGGATTTGGTTTTCCTTAGGTGTACATGGTACTGTAAACCTGATGGAAAACTGCTTCGAATTCGCAGCGGCCAATCCGCTGCGGATCCGCGGCCAATCCGCTGCCAATCCGCTGCGGATCCGCGGCCAATCCGCTGCGGATCCGCGGCCAATCCGCTGCGGATCCGCGGCCAATCCGCTGCGGATCCGCGGCCAATCCGCTGCGGATCCGCTGCCAATCCGCTGCGGATCCGCGGCCAATCCGCTGCGGATCCGCTGCCAATCCGCTGCGGATCCGCGGCCAATCCGCTGCGGATCCGCTGCCAATCCGCTGCGGATCCGCGGCCAATCCGCTGCGGATCCGCTGCCAATCCGCTGCCGATCCGCGGCCAATCCGCTGCGGATCCGCTGCGGATCCGCTGCCGATCCGCTGCGGATCCGCGGCCGATCCGCTGCCATTCCGCTGCGGATCCGCGGCCAATCCGCTGCGGATCCGCTGCGGATCCGCGGCCGATCCGCTGCGGATCCGCGGCCGATCCGCTCTGTGTGCACATGCCATAACCCTACCCCTAACCCTACCCGTAACCCTAACCCTACCCCTAACCCTACCCCTAGTTCTAACCCTAGTTCTAACCCTAACCCTAGTGGGGAAAAAAAAAAAAAAAAATTCTTTATTTTATTATTGTCCCTATGGGGGTGATAAAGGGGGGGGGGTTATTTATTATTTTTTTTATTTTGATCGCTGTGATAGAACCTACCACAGCGATCAAAATGTACCTGTAAGGAATCTGCCGACTGGCAGATTCGGCGGGCGCACTGAGCATGCGCCCGCCATTTTCCAAGATGGCGGCGCCCAGGGAGGAGACGGCCGGACACCGGGAGGATCGGTAAGTATGAAGGGGTGGTGGGGGGGTGGATCGGAGCACAGGGGGGGTGATCGGAGCACAGGGGGGGGGATCTGAGCAAGGAGGGAGCGGACAGCAGGACGGGGGAGCCGGCAGGCGGACGAAGGGGACCGGAGGACTAACGGAGCACTGGGGGGGCGATCGGTGGGTGTGGGGGGGGGCACTTTAGTATTTCCAGCCATGGCCGATGTTATTGCAGCATCGGCCATGGCTGGATTGTAATATTTCACCAGTTTTTTAGGTGAAATATTACAAATCGCTCTGATTGGCAGTTTCACTTTCAACAGCCAATCAGAGCGATCGTAGCCACGGGGGGGTGAAGCCACCCCCCCTGGGCTGAAGCACCACTCCCCCTCTCCCTGCAGATCGGGTAAAATCGGAGTTAACCCCTTCACCCGATCTGCAGGGACGCGATCATTCCATGACGCATACGCTGCGTCATAGGTCGTTTTGGCACCGACTTTCATGACGCAGCGTATGCGTCAAAGGTCGTTAAGGGGTTAAAATAACAAACAATATACTCCCTGATCCGCAGAAATCCAAGAGTGTCCCACGACGATCTCCCGTGGAGAGCAGTAGCATCAGCTGATGCGACCGCTCTCTAGGGGCTCCAGGAATACAATGACGGGAGGGAGGTATCCTTCCGCACTGTATTCCTCTCACTTTTGGCACTGCTGTGTGAGAAAGTTCCCACGCAGCAATGGCATAAAGTGAGACCCTGAACTAAGGTAACCTCAGTGATACACTGCAGGAGCCATTGTCTCCTGTCTGATGTCACTGTTCTATAGGGGAGATCGTCGTGGGACACTCGTTATTAATTGGACTGCGTCAGACAGGGAGTATACAGTTTATTATTTTACGCTTTTTGCAGGCACTCAAGTATAGTAAGTATGGTTAAATTAAGAATAATAAAATACTTTTTTTCTGGCTGTGTCTTTATTTTTTTTAACTCTTTCACTACGCTAGGATTAATAATGGATAGGCGTCTTATTGATGCCTCTCCATTATTAACCTGGCTTAATGTCACCTTACAATAGCAAGGTGACATTAACCCCTTATTAACCCATATCCCACCGCTACTCGGGAGTGGGAAGAGAGGGGCTAAGTGCCGGAATTGGCGCATCTTACAGATGCGCCATTTCTGGGGTGGCTGCAGACTGGTATTTGTAGCCGGGGGGGGGGGCCAATATCCATGGCCCCTCTCTAGGCTATGAATATCAGCCCGCAGCTGTCTGCGTAGCCTTTCTGGCTTTAAAATATAGGGGGACCCCACATCATTTTTTTTGGGGTCCCTCTATTTTAATATCCAGTAAAGGCTACGCAGACAGCTGCGGGCTGATATTCATAGCCTGGAAAGGGGCCATGGATATTAACCCCTTCCCAGGCTACAAATATTGGCCCCCGGCTGTCGGCTTTCCCCCTCTGGCGCAGAAAATTGTGCGGGAGCCCATGCCGTTTTTTTTCCTGTTTTTTCTCTTTATGTTCATTAACCCCTTTACCCCCAAGGGTGGTTTGCACGTTAATGACCGGGCCAATTTTTACAATTCTGACCACTGTCCCTTTATGAGTTTATAACTCTGGAACGCTTCAACGGATCTTGGCGATTCTGACACTGTTTTCTCGTGACATATTGTACTTCATGATAGTGGTAAAATTTCTTCGATATAACTTGCGTTTATTTGTGAAAAAAATGGAAATTTGGCGAAAATTTTGAAAATTTCGCAATTTTCCAACTTTGAATTTTTATGCCCTTAAATCACAGAGATATGTCACACAAAATACTTAATAGGTAACATTTCCCATATGTCTACTTTACATCAGCACAATTTAGGAACCCAATTTTTTTTTTGTTAAGGAGTTATAAAGGTTAAAAGTTGACCAGCAATTTCTCATTTTTACAACACCATTTTTTTTTAGGGACCACATCTCATTTGAAGTCATTTTGAGGGGTCTATATGATAGAAAATACCCAAGCGTTACACCATTCTAAAAACTGCACCCCTCAAGGTGCTCAAAACCACATTCAATAAATTTATTAACCCTTCAGGTGTTTCACAGGAATTTTTGGAATGTTTAAATAAAAATTAACATTTAAATTTTTTTTACACAAAATTTATTTCAGCTCCAATTTGTTTTATTTTACCAAGGGTAACAGGAGAAAATGGACCCCAAAAGTTTTTGTACAATTTGTCCTGAGTACGCTGATACCCCATATGTGGGGGTAAACCACTGTTTGGGCGCACCGCAGAGCTCGGAAGGGAAGGAGCACCATTTGACTTTTCAATGCAAAATTGACTGGAATTGAGATGGAACGCCATGTTGCGTTTGGAGAGCCCCTGATGTGCCTAAACATTGAAACCCCCCACAAGTGACACCATTTTGGAAAGTAGATCCCCTAAGGAACTTATCTAGATGTGTGGTGAGCACTTTGACCCACCAAGTGCTTCACAGAAGTTTATAATGCAGAGCCGTAAAAATACAAAATCATATTTTTTCACAAAAATTATCTTTTCGCCCCCAATTTTTTATTTTCCCAAGGGTAAGAGAAGAAATTAGACCACCAAAGTTGTTGTGCAATTTGTCCTGAGTACGTCAATACCCCATATGTGGGGGTAAATGACTGTTTTGGCGCATGGCAGAGCTCGGAAGGGAAGGAGCACCATTTGACTTTTCAATGCAAAATTGACTGGAATTGAGATGGAACGCCATGTTGCGTTTGGAGAGCCCCTGATGTGCCTAAACATTGAAACCCCCCACATATGACACCATTTTGGAAAGTAGACCCCCTAAGGAACTTACCTAGATGTGTTTTGAGAGCTTTGATCCCTCAAGTGTTTCACTACAGATTATAACGCAGAGCCGTGAAAATAAAAATTCTTTTTTTTTTTTCACAAAAATGATTTTTTAGCCCCCAGTTTTGTATTTTTCCAAGGGTAACAGGAGAAATTGGACCCCAAAAGTTGTTGTCCAATTTGTCCTGAGTATGCTGATACCCCATATGTGGGAGGGAACCACTGTTTCGGCGCATGGCAGAGCTCGGAAGGAAAGGAGTGCCATTTGGAATGCAGACTTAGATGGATTGGTCTGCAGGCGTCATGTTGCATTTGCAGAGCCCCTGATGTACCCAAACAGTAGAAACCCCCTACAAGTGACCCCATATTGGAAACTAGACCTCCCAAGGAACTTATCTAGATGTGTTGTGAGAACTTTGAACCCCCAGGTGTTTCACTACAGTTTACAACGCAGAGCCGTGAAAATAAAAAATCTTTTTTTTCCAACAAAAATGATTTTTAGCCCCCCAAATTTATATTTTCCCAAGGGTAACAAGAGAACTTGGACCCCAAAAGTTGTTGTCCAATTTGTCCCGAGTACGCTGATGCCCCTTATGTTGGGGTAAACCCCTGTTTGGGCGCACGGTAAAGCTCGGAAGGGAAGGAGCACTGTTTTACTTTTTCAATGCAGAATTGGCTGGAATTGAGATCGGACGCCATGTCGCATTTGGAGAGCCGCTGATGTGCCTAAACAGTGGAAGCTCCCCAATTCTAACTGAAACCCTAATCCAAACACACCCCTAACCCTAATCCCAACGGTAACCCTAACCACACCCCTAACCCTGACACACCCCTAACTCTAATCCCAATCCTAATCCCAACCGTAAATGTAATCCAAACCCTAACTCTAACTTTAGCCCCAACCCTAACCCTAACTTTAGCTCCAACCCTAGCCCCAACCCTAACCCCAGCCCTAACCCTAACCCTAGCCCTAACCCTAGCCCTAACCCTAATGGGAAAATGGAATAAATACATTTTTTTTATTTTATTATTTTTCCCTAACTAAGGGGGTGATGAAGAGGGGTTTGATTTACTTTTATAGAATTTTTTATAGCGGATTTTTATGATTGGCAGCCGTCACACACTAAAAGACGCTTTTTATAGCAAAAAAGTTTTTGCGTCTCCACATTTTGAAACATATAATTTTTCCATATTTTGGTCCACAGAGTCATATGAGGTCTTGTTTTTTGCGGGACGAGTTGACGTTTTTATTGGTAACATTTTTGGACACGTGACAGTTTTTGATCGCTTTTTATTCCGATTTTTGTGAGGCAGAATGACCAAAAACCAGCTATTCATTAATTTCTTTTGGGGGAGGCGTTTATACCGTTCCACGTTTGGTAAAATTGATAAAACAGTTTTATTCTTCGGGTCAGTACGATTACAGCGATACCTCATTTATATCATTTTTTTATGTTTTGGCGCTTTTATACGATAAAAACTATTTTATAGAATAAATAATTATTTTGGCATCGCTTTATTCTGAGGACTATAACTTTTTTCTTTTTTCTTTGATGACGCTGTATGGTGGCTCGTTTTTTGCGGGACAAGATGACGTTTTCAGCGGTACCATGGTTATTTATATCCGTCTTTTTGATCGCGTGTTATTCCACTTTTTGTTCGGTGGTATGATAATAAAGCGTTGTTTTTTGCCTCGTTTTTTTTTTTTCCTACGGTGTTCACTGAAGGGGTTAACTAGTGATATAGTTTTATAGGTGGGGTCGTTACGGACGCGGCGATACTAAATATGTGTACTTTCATTGTTTTATTCTTTTTAGATAAAGAAATGTATTTATGGGAATAATATATATACCGTATATTTTTTTTCTTTATTTAGGAATTTATTTTTTTTATTTTTTTTTACACATGTGGATTTTTTTTTTTTACTTTTTTACTTTGACCCAGGGGGGGGACATCACAGATCGGTGATCTGACAGTTTGCACAGCACTCTGTCAGATCACCGATCTGACTTACAGCACTGCAGGCTTACCAAGCGCTTGCTCTGAGCAGGCACCTGGTAAGCCACCTCCCTCCCTGCAGGACCCGGATGCCGCAGCCATCTTGGATCCGGGCACCTGCAGCGAGGAGGAGGTAAGAGACCCTCGCAGCAACGCGATCACATCGCGTTGCTCCGGGGGTCTCAGGGAAGCCCGAAGGGAGCCCCCTCCCTGCGCGATGCTTCCCTGTACCGCCGGCACACCGCGATCATGTTTGATCGCGGTGTGCCGGGGGTTAATGTGCCGGGGGCGGTCCGTGACCGCTCTTGGCACATAGTGCCGGATGTCAGCTGTGATAATCAGCTGACACCCGGCCGCGATCGGCCGCGCTCCCCCCCGTGAGCGCCGCCGATCGCGCTGGACGGACTATCCCGTCGGTGGTCATACGGGCCCACCCCACCTAGACGGGATAGTACGTGCAATGTCAGAAAGGGGTTAATCAACATCGGCCTATCTATGGATATATCTATCTATAGATATACTGTATCTATAGATACATACAGTAGATGTTTCTATCCATATATCTATCTGGCTAATTTCACACATCAGGTTTTTGCCGTCAGGCACAATCCGGCGAGTTTTGAAAAAACTGATCCGTTTTTTTTTCTGCTGGATCCGTTTTTTCTCATAGAGTTGTATTAGCGCCGGATTGCACCTGATGGCCACATGTTTCATCCGTTTTTTGCCGGATCCGTCAAAAAAGCTGTTTCCGCCGGACGTAAAACACATACAGAGGAACATTTTTTCTGTTCGGTGAAAAAACGCACAGCGACAGATCCGGCGAAAAACGTATGACACTGAGATGTGAAATGATGAATCCGGCCTCCGAATCCATTTTTTCATGCATGCTTCCATTCAAATCATGCACATTTTCCGTTCGCTCTCTCTTTTTAAAAAAAAAAACAAACGGATCAGTTGCATCAGTTTTTCACTATTTGCATCGGATCCGTTTTTTCCAAAATTTGCCGGATCCTGTCTGACAGAAACAAACTGATGTGTGAAAGTAGCCCAACTATCCATATATGTATCTACATCTATCCATCTCATTCCTTCTATCTATCTCAGGCCGGGGTCACACTTGGCGTAGGAAACAACGGTCCTTTTTTTACGGGCGCAATACGCAGAAATGTTCCCAAAACAGTGTTCTGTATGTAATCCGTTGGCAAGGTTGGCAAGACTTTCATTGGCGGAATGTTTGCGCAATACGCTGACAAACGCAGCATGCTGCGATTTTCTACGCCCGTGCGACTGCGAAATATACGGCAGATAGAAGCTGCCCCATAGAGAATCATTGGTCCGTGTGCAATGCGTTGTTTTTGCGTCCGTAAAACTCTCTAGTGTGACGCCGGCCTCATTCCTTCTATCTATCTATCTCATTCCTTCTGTCTGTCTGTCTGTCTGTCTATCTGTGTGTAATGGAGTGTGGGTTGGACAAATGTAAAAGAGGAGGTGGACAAGAAATTACATCACAAATCTTTTTTTGTCAATAATAGATCTTTATTTAGCTTTCAAAAACGCATACAAATCCGCATGGAAAAAACACATCAAAAACGCATCAAAAGAGAGGGAAGAATCTGCAGCAGAAATTCCTAAGGCTAATCCGCAAAGTGTGCACATACCCTCACAGAGTCACAAGCTTGATTTTCTGGCACATAAAGTTTGTCTTTTCCTCTGGCAAGTCTGTAAACATATAGCACACATTGCAGCACACAACATGGGTAATCTCCTTCTCCATGTTGAACAAAGTAAATTTCTGTGAAATCGCTGTAAAGCCGGCTCACAGTTTGATGATTTCCTCCAAGCAGCTTGATCCAGCTACACCCAAAGATCCTCAGACTCGCGGCGACTCTTCACTCTTCCCAGAATGCACTAGGAATATGCAAATTATCTCCCTCGAGCTTCAATTTTTGGTTTCAGAGGTTTGGAAAGGAGGGGTAGAGTAGTAGACAGGGATGAGGAGAAGATTTAGAGAGGTGCAGCACTATAGAAAGAGTGGGTAGGATAGTAGACAGGGATGAAAAGATGTATGGTGGTGCAGCACTGTGGAGAGGATGGGTAGGGTGGTAAACCAATGATGAGGAGAAGTAGGGAGGTGCAGCACTGTGGAGAGGAAGGGAACAGTGGTAGACAGGGATTGAGGATGAGATGTAGAGTGGTGCAGCATTGTGGATAGGATAGGTAGCGTTGTAGGGTGTTGCAGCATTGTGGAGAGGACGGGTAAGGTGATAGACAGGGATGAGGAGGAGGTCTAGGGTGGTGCAGCACTGAGGAGAGGATAGGTAGGGTGGTAGACAGGGATAAGGAGGAAATGTAGAGTGTTGCCTCACTGTGGAGAGGACATTAGGGTGGTAGACAGTTGAGGACATGTAGTGCGGTGCATCACTATGTAAAGGACGAGTACGGTGGTAGACAGGGAGGAGTAGGAGATGTAGGGCGTTGCAGCATAGACTGCTTTGTGAAGCTCTTACAGATGCGCCATTTCTGGGGCAGCTGTGGGCTGTTATTTGTAGCCGGGGGGGGGCAAATATCCATGGCCCCTTCCTTGGCTATGAATATCAGCCTGCAGCTGTCTGCGTAGCCTTTCTGGCCAAAAAATATAGGCGGACCCTACGTAATTTTTTTTTGGGGGTCCCCTATATTTTATAGCCAGAAAGGCTACGCAGACAGCTGCGGGCTGATATTAATAGCCTGGGAAGATCCATGGGTATTTTAACCCCTTCCCTGGCAACAAATATTGGTCCGCAGTTGTCTGCCTAGCCTTTCTGGCCAAAAAATATAGGGGGACCCTATGTCTTTTTTTTGGGGGGCCCCCTATATTTTATAGCCAGAAAGGCTACACAGACAGCTGCGGGCTGATATTAATAGCCTGGGAAGATCCATGGGTATTTTAACCCCTTCCCTGGCAACAAATATTGGTCCGCAGCTGTCTGCCTATGCCTTTCTGGCCAAAAAATATAGGGGGACCCTACGTCTTTTTTTTTGGGGGGGGGCCCTATATTTTATTGCCAGAAAGGCTACGCAGACAGCTACGGGCTGATATTAATAGCCTGGGAAGATCCATGGGTATTTTAACCCCTTCCCTGGCAACAAATATTGGTCCGCAGCTGTCTGCCTAGCCTTTCTGGCCAAAAAATATAGGGGGACCCTACGTCTTTTTTTTTTTTTTTTTTTTTTTTGGGGTCCCGTGTGTGGGATCCGTGTGATGTCCGTGTGTCTGCTTTTGTGTCTGTGTGCTGTGCGTGTTTCCGTGTTCGTATACAGCCAGTAGCGTAGCTACTGGGGGGGCAGAGGGGGCCATCGCCCCGGGCCCTGTCACATGAAGGGGCCCACCGGGAGCCAGGGCAGGGCCACTTCTGTGTTGAGGCAGAACACCGCATAGGAGCAGAGCAGTATACTGTCTGCTCCCGTCTGACGGAGACTCTGCAGGCTGCTAGCACAGTGACCGGCTGCAGTCTCCCTCCTGCAGTGAATGGTGTCGCCCGTCTGACCTGATCATGAAGCTTTTCCTGGCTGCAGTTTTCTTCACTCTGTGCACGCTGGGATTGGCTCAGGCACGCTGGGTCCTAGTGCCCACAACTTGCATTTCACTCACACTTCCTGGTCCTGCCTACAGTGCACTGCAAACGTTATCAGTAAGTGGGGATGGAACATTTTAGGTTTATTAAATTCAGGTATGTCACTATGAGACTATTGGGGTATTGTGGGGGCTGAAAGTGAGTGAGGGGGGACAGGACACTGGGGGGTGAATGTAAGACCATGGGGGTGTTGTGAGGGCAGAAGGTGGGACAGGGCACTGAGGGGTGGATGTGAGACGATGGGGGTATTGGGGCTGAAGTGGAGGAGGGGGACATGTCACTGGGGGCTGAATATTATAATGTTTTGTTATGATATTATATGTGATCCATCACATGTAATATTTGCTGTCTGGGGAGGCTGGAGATGGGGGGGTAGGGGGCTTTTGATACGTACCACCTGGGTCTTTTATGAGTATTAGTATAAGGAGCCCCCATACAGTAACCAAGAGCTGCATCACATTTACAGCACCACTCCAGCATTATTGTTTATTTCACTGCTGGAGCGGAGCTGAAAATCCCCATCCCCTGCCCCCTGTCTGATACTCACCTTCTGGCGTTTTCATCTGTTTTTGTCTCTGCTCGGCTCCGTCTCCTGCAGTTTGTGGCCTGTCCGAGGCTCCAGTGTTTCATGGAGCAGCGCAGAGGTCTCTAATCAATGTGAGTCTGTGGGAGCCTCGTTCTGGCCTCTTTCTCACTCTCAGGCTATGTGCACATGGTGCGGATCCGCAGCAGTTTTCCATCTGGTTTATAGTGCCATGTAAACCTATGGAAAACCAAATCTGCAGTGCCCATGGTACGGAAAATACCGCGTGGAAACGCTGCATTGTATTTTCCGCAGCATGTCAATTCTATTTGCGGATTTCGCAGCGTTTTACACCTGCTCCTGTATAGGATTCCGCAGGCGGTAAAACGCAGGTGAAATCTGCACAAAAAACACAGGAAATTCGCGGTAAATCTGCACACGAATCCGCAACAAGTGCACATAGCCTCATAATCTTACATTGAGCGCTTGTGACATAGCTTCTAACTTCTGGCCAGTCAGAAGCTGCACTCACAAGTTTGAGTGCCACAAAATAGTGAATACGCCGGAGGATGAGTAAATGACCGGGGCATCCAAATCATGACAGGGAGCTGTGGGTCCATCATACTGTGTGTAAGGGAGCTGCGGGTCCATCATACTGTGTATAAGGGAGCTGTGGACACATCATACTGTGTATAAGGGAGCTGCGGGCTCATCATACTGTGTATAAGGGAGCTGCGGGCCCATCATACTGTGTATAAAAGAGCTGTGGGCCCATCACACTGTGTACAACAAAGAGAGAGTGGCGGGCACCACACAGCAATAATAGGTCAGGGATCAACCACGTGCATATAATACCATGAAAGAACTAAACAAAGAACAAAGATATGCACAAAAGTGGGATCAACCATCAATATTAAATTTTATTACATATTCAATCAAAAAAGGACAACAACAAAGACACATAGTATAAAAACATTTAAAAGAAAAGACCAACCCAGGCATTAAATTTTTTTTTTTAAAGGGGAGAGAAAAATCCTAAACCCTATGGTATATTGCAGGTCTGCCCTAATCCCAATAGATTCAATAGCCGTAAGACTGATTGTGCACGCCACGGCCTCTTCACAGGTGATTCATATTTCTTGTTTATATGTATATATAAGGGACACACTTTGGACATATCCTTTACAACCTTCCCCTGATGAAGACGCTCTAGCAGCGTCGATACGCGTGGGGCCTCAGTTCTCCCCCCTTATGGACCTTTTCTGGTAATATCTACATGCACCTTAGCTTTGCCATTTGCACAACTTGGATACCCTCCTGGCCATGCTTATATGCACAAGGCTTAGGGCAAACATCTTAGGCTATTGAATCTATTGGGATTAGGGCAGACCTGCAATATACCATAGGGTTTAGGATTTTTCTCTCCCCTTTTAAAAAAAAATTTTTTTTACCTCTTATATGGTCTGCTCCTGTTTTATATGTTTAACATGTTTGTGGTTTATTAGTATCTATGCAAATTGGTAGCTTAAGGCTGAGGTTGGCTGGCAGGATAGGCTGTTAACTATTTGATTTCATGTATCGCCTATCTGTATCCACTCTGTATGCCATTATGCCATATAGGACTATTTAGGGGGGACCTGGGTTGGTCTTTTCTTTTAAATGTTTTTATACTATGTGTCTTTGTTGTTGTCCTTTTTTGATTGAATATGTAATAAAATTTAATATTGATGGTTGATCCCACTTTTGTGCATATCTTTGTTCTTTGTTTAGTCCCATCACACTGTGTATAAGGGAGCTGCGGGCCCATCATACTGTGTATAAGGAAGCTGCGGGCCCATCATACTGTGTATAAGGAAGCTGTGGGCCCATCATACTGTGTATAGGGAACTGTGAAGGCATATTGTGCATATGGGAGCTGTGGACCCACCGTACTGTGTTTTTATGGAACTGTGAAGGCATTAAATTGTGCATATGGGAGCTGTTGGCCCATTACACTGTATATAGGGGAGCTCTGGGGGGCATTATACTTTCTATAATGGAGTTCTGTTAGCATTATACTGATACTGTGTAAAGGGGAGCATTGGGCTCATACTATCCATAGGGGAGCTGTGGGAACATCATACTGTGTAAAGGGGAGCAGTGGGAACATCATACAGTGTATAGGGGAGTTATAGAATCATCATACTGTGTATAGGGGAGCTGTGGGGGCCTTAGACTGTGTATAGGGAAGCTTTAAGCTCACCATACTGTGTATAATGGAGCAGTACATGGGGGAACCTAGGGACATTATTAAATGTTAAGTGGGCACTTAAGCATTATTGTTATAGAGGCACTCAGAGTATTGTGACCATCAAAGTTGCATATGGTCACAATATGGCGGTAAAGTCTATGTTCGTTTTTGTATATAGATTTATTTTCAATAACAGTAGGGTCATATTCTGACGTTCCCCTACAGTATATTCACAATTAGAGTGTGCAACCGTAGCTGTAATCAGCTTTAGCTGGTTAGGGGCCCACTCAGATGTTTCGCCCCCCCTAAGTTGAAATCCTAGCTACGCCTCTGTATACAGCAACAATTAAATGTTAACACGATGACAGGAAAAATGCACACGGACAGCACACGGATGGCACACAGACAGCATCCGTGTGTGGTACGCGTTTACACGGACCCATTGACTTTATGGGTCCGTGTGATCCGTGCGCTCCCACAAACACAGACATGTCTCCGTGTTTTGCAAACGGACACACGGTGCGTGATATCACACTGACATCTGCAGAGACACATTTATTTTAATGTGTCTACGTGTTTCATTGTCTCCGGTACGTGAGGAAACTGTCACCACACGTACCCGAGCCACTGACGTGTGAAACTGGCATAATTTGGTGTTTGCCTTGCTTGTTTGACTTTGGGTTAGGGTAGGGGTGATATTAATATATACCCAAATTTTTTTACATTTTTGCTGTAAAGGAAACCTCAAACCTCCAACATGGAAGTAGAGCTAAGCCCACCAGCATCAGGGGCTTATCTACCCATTCTGGTATACTGTAGATAAGCCCCCGATGTATCCTCAAAGATGATCAAAAGAGGTTAGATTATACACACCCAGGGGCGGTACCGGTCCGATGGGCGTCGCGGTCTGGTCCAGCGTCTCCCATCTTGTTATGATGACGTCCTCTTGTATTCATGCTGCGGCTCTGGCGCAGGCGTACTTTATCTCCCTGTTGAGGGCACAGCAAAGTACTGCAGTGCGGAGGTGCCGGGCCTCTCTGACCTTTCACGGCGCCTGCGCACTGCAGTACTTTGCTCTGCCCTCAACAGGGAGATAATGTACGCCTGCGCTGGAGCCGCAGCGTGAATACAAGATGACGTCATCACAACAAGATGCGAGACGCTGGACCGGACCGCGACGCCCATCGGACTGGGACTGCCCCTGGGTGTGTATAATCTAACCTCTTTTGATCATCTTTGAGGATACATCGGGGGCTTATCTACAGCATTACAGAATGCATTACAGAATACTGTAGATAAGCCCCTGATGCTGGTGGGCTTAGCTCATCTTCAATTTTGGGGGTGACAGGTTCCCTTTAAGATTACTTAGCAGTTGGATATAGTATGTAATGACACTATTCTATTCATTGTAGGTTCGTGATATACCTGCTATTTGGGATGCCGCAGGTGTGTCCTATAAAGACAAATATTATCGTGACCATTGCTGGACCAAGATTTTGAGGGACCTTTATCCCGAGTGGGATTCCCTGTCCATTGCCAGCCAATTGGAAATTGTTAATTATGTTACCGATTAGTATTAGAGTTTATTATAAATTTACTTTGACAATATATATATATATATATATATATATATTTATTTTTTTTTTCCTTAGAAAAACATGTAAAGCAAAGATGGAGGTCGGTGAGGGACCGGTTTAACAAATTTATAAATTCCTGTGACCGAAGTGGATCATCCCCAAGCCGTAAAACATTCCCCTTTTATGACGAGCTGTAATTCCTGATGACAGGCCGGACTTTGCGGAGGTATGTTATAAACCACTAATATATGTAGCCTCATCAATGTTGCCATGTGGTGTAGCACAGTTGGCTGCGTATTGAACGCTGTGTCCTGCCGCAGCGTTCAATACACAGCATCCAGATGTTATACCATAGTGAAGAGAGGATTTTCAGAAATCCTGTCTGCACTATGATTCCAAAGATGGAGTTGTGAGACCTATGGCACCATACCATGTCTATTTATCTTGTGTTGGCACTTTGACTGCGCAAGATAACTAGCACATTGTGTGGATAGCATGTGGTGATAACGCATGTGTTAAATGAAAACATGCATTATCAGCACACATGCAGAAAAGTGAACAGCGTTTTGGACGAAGCAGCCTTTATGCTGTCCCAAAAATGTTGCTCCTCCGCAGCGGTCATAATTAATTATTTTTTTCCTTTTCTCACACAGGACTGAGGGCAACCTTTCCCGCCTCCTGTGGATGACACCTCCGAAGATGAAGCAGGCGGTTCTTCTGGAGCGGGAGGGATAATTTCTCCATCTGTTACCACAGCTTCTGCTGGTGCCACATGTTCAGCAGCTGCTGCAGGCACATCAACTTCAGCAGCTGTTGGATCATCTGGTTCAACAGAAGCTGTGGTAACGGAGAAGAGAGCTGCCTATCCGGTGGCAAGAGAGTCCAGTAAAAAAAAAAAAAAGAGGATAAAACTGAGCAGATTGCTAGTGACACACTTGATTTACTGAAAAAATCCTCAACTGAGGACCAATGTGATTTTTTTGCTTTGACCATTGCACGCAAGGCTCGGTCACTGCCACCGGATAGGCAGTCTCTCTTTATGTCTATGTGCCAAACGTCCCTCACCGCTTTGGAGGACCCTGCTCCAATTCAGTCTTAGGCCGGTTTCACACGTCAGTGATTCCGGTACGTGAGGTGTCAGTTTTCTCACGTACCGGAGACACTGACTCACGTAGACACATTAAAATCAATGTGTCTCTGCACATGTCGGCGTGTTTTCACGGACCGTGTGTCCGTTTGAAAAACATGGAGACATGTCAGTGTTTGTGGGAACGCACGGATCACACGGACCCATTAAAGTCAATGGGTCCGTGTAAAACACGTACCGCACACGGATGCCTTCCGTGTGCCGTCCGTGTGCCATGCAGGAGACAGCGCTACAGTAAGCGCTGTCCCCCCAGCTTGTGGTGCTGATGCCGCCATTCATTTCTTCTCCAGCAGCGTTCGCTGGAGAGAAGAAATGAAAATTTTTTTTTTGTTAAAATAATGTTCCCGGTAATAAAACCCCCTCCCACCCCCTGTGCGCCCGCCCGCTGGAAAGAAAATACCCAGCTCCCTCGATGCATCCTCTCAGCGTCGCAGCTCGTCCTGTATGAGCAGTCACGTGGTACCGCTCATTACAGAGATGAATATGCGGCTCCACCTCCCATAGGGGTGGAGCCGCATATTCATCTCTGTAATGAGCAGTACCACGTGACCGCTTATACAGGACAGGCTGCGACGCTGAGAGGACGCATCGAGGGAGCTGGGTGAGTATTTTCTTTCCAGCGGGCGGGCGCACAGGGGGTGGGAGGGGGTTTTATTACCGGGAACATTATTTTAACAAAAAAAAAAAAAAGGTTTTTCATTTCTTCTCTCCAGTGAACGCTGCTGGAGAGAAGAAATGAATGGCGGCTTCAGCACCAGATGCAGGGGACAGCACTTATCTCTAGCGCTGTCTCCTGCACAGTCCATGTGGTACCCAGTCGGCATACGGGCGGCACACGGCTGCTGCACGTGTGCCACACTCATGTGCCACGTGAGCACACAGACACGGATAACTCTGGTACCGATTTTTCCGGTACTGGAATTACTGTACCTGGACGTGTGGGACAGGCCTTAGGAGGATGTTTTGATGGGGGTTTTTGGACTCTTTCGGCCACGACCGAAACCCAGGGAACCACAAGCTACAACGCCTTCCTACAACCAACCGGCCATAAATTATTCGGAAGGCGGAAACACACGCCTGGGACCATCTCCAAATCCAAATTTCTGTACAGACCCAGCTAGCTCCTATGGGTATTCGCAGGAATACACCTACTTGCATTAAGATGCAATTGTTTTTCCAAAAATTTATAGTTTCACAGGGCACGTTGCCGCCCAATTCTGTTTTTCATATTGAAAAAATATTGACAACTGTTTGTCAAAATTTATTTGTTTGTTAAATAAATTAATGTTGATAAAATGTCATCTCTGATTTTTATATACTTAACGTAGTTAGCGGACAAGGCCTCTATGTTGGACGGTGTCATGGGTATATGAGCGCTGGACTATGGGATGGAGATAGTGTGATGGGTGTATGGGCACTGGACAATGGGATGGAGAAGAATCAATCATTAAACATTTTCTACAAACAACACTTATTTGATTGAAAAATAACCACATGAAAGTAACAATTAATTTTTTTTATTAACCAGAAATAATAATTAATTTTTTTGTTCCCAAAAAAATAACAATAAACAAAATTGAATATCGATCTTGAATTCGATTAATAGGGATCTTGACTTCTTCTAGCTTTTGGTATAGATCTTGCCATCTTTTATTGGTCGGTCAATGTTCTTCCATCCTTCTCTGCTGCTCAGGTGTCATGATCTCTGCAAGCAGAGATCATAGCAAGCCTATAGAGGGACAAGCTCTCGGAAGATGGAACTATACTGACCATGAACTAAGCCTGCCGCGCAACTAGAAATAGCCAGGTAGCATTTCCTATTTATCGCTAGATGCCCAGCTCTGGCCTAAGACCTAAATAGCTAGCAGAGGGAAATATAAGACCTGGCTCACCTCTAGAGAAATATTCCAAAGAAGACAGTAGCCCCCCACATATAATGACGGTGAGTTCAGATGAAACAACAAACGCAGCAGGAAAATAGTCTTAGCAAATTTGAGGTCCGCTTACTAGATAGCAGAAGACAGATAGTATACTTTCATGGTCAGCAGAAAAACACTAACAAAACACCATCCAGAGATTACCTTAAACTCTGGCATTAACTCATAACGCCAGAGTAGCAATCCCTGATCAACGAGAGCTTTCAGACACAGTAACAAAACTTCAGCTGTGAACTGGAACAAATAGGCAAAACAAAACATGGACAAAAGTCCAACTTATCTAGTAGTTGTCTAGAAGCAGGAACAAGCACTGAGAGGCATCAGATAACATTGTTGACCGGCAAGAAACCACCAGAGAAATGAGCTTAAATAGCGACACCCACTACTGATGGAACCAGGTGAAACAGGAAAGAGGATGACAAGTCCAATTCCACAAGCGGCCACCGGGGGAGCCCAGAATCCAAATTCACAACAGTACCCCCCCCTCAAGGAGGGGGCACCGAACCCTCACCAGATCCACCAGGGCGACCAGGATGAGCCCTATGGAAGGCACGAACAAGATCAGAAGCATGAACATCAGATGCATTGACCCAAGAATTATCCTCCTGGCCGTAACCCTTCCAGTTGACCAGATACTGGAGTTTCCGTCTGGAAACACGAGAGTCCAAAATTTTCTCCACAACGTACTCCAACTCACCCTCAACCAACACCGGAGCAGGAGGCTCAACTGAAGGTACAACAGGCACCTCATACCTGCGCAATAACGACCGATGAAAAACGTTATGAATGGAAAAGGACGCAGGGAGGTCCAAGCGGAAAGAAACAGGATTAAGAATCTCCAATATTCTATAAGGGCCGATAAACCGAGGCTTAAACTTAGGAGAAGAGACCCTCATAGGGACAAAACGAGAAGACAACCACACTAAATCTCCAACACAAAGCCGAGAACCAACACGACGATGACGGTTGGCAAAACGCTGAGTCTTCTCCTGGGACAACTTCAAATTGTCCATAACCTGCCCCCAGATGTGATGCAATCTCTCCACCACCGCATCCACTCCAGGACAATCCGAGGATTCCACCTGACCGGAGGAAAATCGAGGGTGAAACCCCGAATTACAGAAAAACGGGGACACCAAGGTGGAAGAACTGGCCCGATTATTGAGGGCGAACTCTGCCAATGGCAAAAAAGCAACCCAATCATCCTGGTCAGCAGAGACAAAACACCTCAGATATGTCTCAAGGGTCTGATTAGTCCGCTCGGTCTGGCCATTAGTCTGAGGGTGAAAAGCAGATGAAAAAGACAAATCTATGCCCATCCTAGCACAGAATGCCCGCCAAAATCTAGACACAAATTGGGTACCTCTGTCAGAAACAATATTCTCAGGAATACCGTGCAATCGGACAACATTCTGAAAAAACAGAGGAACCAACTCAGAAGAAGAAGGCAACTTGGGCAGAGGAACCAAATGGACCATTTTAGAGAAACGGTCACAGACCACCCAGATGACAGACATCTTCTGGGAAACAGGCAGATCTGAAATAAAATCCATCGAGATGTGTGTCCAAGGCCTCTTAGGAATAGGCAAGGGCAACAGCAGTCCGCTAGCCCGAGAACTACAAGACTTGGCCCGAGCACAAACGTCACATGACTGCACAAAGACTCGCACATCTCGTGACAGGGAAGGCCACCAGAAGGATCTTGCCACCAAATCCCTGGTACCAAAAATTCCGGGATGACCTGCCAATGCAGAAGAATGTACTTCAGAGATGACTCTGCTGGTCCAATCATCCGGAACAAACAGTCTATCAGGCGGACAACGATCCGGTCTATCCGCCTGAAACTCTTGCAAGGACCGCCGCAGATCAGGGGAAACGGCCGACAAAATTACTCCCTCCCTAAGGATACCTGTGGGTTCAGAATTACCAGGAGAGTCCGGGTCAAAACTCCTAGAAAGGGCATCTGCCTTAACATTCTTAGAACCCGGTAGGTATGACACCACAAAATTAAAGCGAGAAAAAAATAAAGACCAGCGCGCCTGTCTAGGATTCAGGCGTCTGGCAGTCTCAAGATAAATCAAATTTTTGTGGTCAGTCAATACCACCACCTGATGCCTAGCCCCCTCGAGCCAATGGCGCCACTCCTCAAACGCCCACTTCATGGCCAAAAGCTCCCGATTCCCAACATCATAATTCCGCTCTGCGGGCGAAAATTTGCGAGAAAAGAAGGCACAAGGCCTAATGACGGAGCAGTCGGAACCTTTCTGCGACAACACTGCCCCAGCTCCGATCTCCGAAGCGTCAACCTCAACCTGAAAAGGCAGATTCACATCAGGCTGACGCAACACAGGGGCAGAGGCAAAACGGCGCTTAAGCTCCTGAAAGGCCTCTACAGCATGAGGGGACCAATTAGCAACATCAGCGCCTTGTCTGGTCAAATCAGTCAGTGGTTTAACGACATCCGAAAAACCAGCAATAAATCGGCGGTAAAAGTTGGCAAAGCCCAAAAATCTCTGAAGACCCTTAAGAGAGGAGGGCTGAGTCCAGTCACAAATAGCTTGCACCTTGACGGGATCCATCTCAATGGAAGAGGGAGAAAAAATATACCCCAAAAAGGAAATTTTCTGGACCCCAAAAACGCACTTAGACCCCTTCACACATAAAGAATTAGACCGCAGAACCTGAAAAACTCTCCTGACCTGCTGGACATGAGAGTCCCAGTCATCAGAAAAAATCAGAATATCATCCAGATATATTATCATAAATTTATCCAGAAAATCGCGGAAAATATCATGCATAAAAGACTGGAAAACTGAAGGGGCATTAGAAAGACCAAAAGGCATGACCAAATACTCAAAGTGGCCCTCGGGCGTATTAAATGCGGTCTTCCACTCATCCCCCTGCCTGATCCGCACCAAATTATACGCCCCACGAAGATCAATTTTAGAGAACCACTTAGCACCCTCTATACGAGCAAACAAATCAGTAAGCAATGGCAATGGGTATTGATACTTAACAGTGATCTTATTCAGAAGCCGATAATCAATACATGGTCTCAAAGAGCCGTCTTTTTTTGAGACAAAGAAAAACCCAGCTCCCAAGGGAGAAGAAGATGGACGAATATGTCCCTTTTCCAAAGACTCCTTTATATATTCCCGCATAGCAGCATGTTCCGGCACAGACAAATTAAACAAACGACCTTTTGGATATTTACAACCCGGTATCAAATCTATGGCACAATCGCACTCACGGTGCGGAGGTAACGACCCAAGCTTGGGTTCGTCAAAGACGTCTTGATAATCAGAGAGGAACTCAGGGACTTCAGAGGGAATGGACGACGAAATAGAAACCAAAGGTACGTCCCCATGAATACCCTTACATCCCCAGCTCAACACAGACATTGCTCTCCAGTCCAAGACTGGGTTGTGAGACTGCAACCATGGCAATCCCAGTACCAAATCGTCATGTAAATTATACAGCACCAGGAAACGAATAATCTCCTGGTGATCCGGATTGATACGCATGGTTACTTGTGTCCAGTATTGTGGTTTATTATTAGCCAATGGGGTGGAGTCAATCCCCTTCAGAGGAATAAGAGTCTCCAAAGGCTCTAAATCAAAACCACAACGATTGGCAAAGGACCAATCCATAAGACTCAGAGCGGCGCCAGAGTCAACATAGGCGTCCGTGGCAATGGATGACAAAGAGCAAATCAGGGTTACAGACAAAATAAACTTAGACTGAATGGTGCCAATGGAAACAGACTTATCAAGCTTCTTTGTACGCCTAGAGCATGCTGATATAACATGAGTAGAATCCCCACAATAGAAACACAATCCATTCTTCCGTCTAAAATTCTGTCGCTCGCTCCTGGACAGAATTCTATCACACTGCATACTTTCTGGCGTCTTTTCCATAGACACCGCCAGATGGTGCACCGGTTTGCGCTCCCGCAGACGCCTATCAATCTGAATAGCCATTGTCATGGACTCATTCAGACCTGCAGGCAAAGGGAACCCCACCATAACATCCTTAACGGCATCAGAGAGACCTTCTCTGAAAGTTGCCGCCAAGGCGCACTCATTCCACTGAGTAAGCACAGACCATTTACGGAATTTTTGGCAGAAAACTTCAGCTTCGTCTTGCCCCTGAGATAGTGCCATCAAAGTTTTTTCTGCCTGAAGTTCCAAATGAGGTTCCTCATAAAGCAAGCCCAAGGCCAGAAAAAACGCATCCACATCGCGTAACGCAGGATCCCCTGCTGGCAATGAGAAGGCCCAATCTTGAGGGTCACCCCTGAGCAAGGAAATCACAATCCTAACCTGCTGAGCAGGGTCTCCAGCTGAACGAGACTTCAGGGACAAATAAAGCTTACAATTATTTCGGAAATTCTGGAAGCTAGCTCTATTCCCTGTGAAGAACTCCGGCAAAGGAATTCTCGGTTCAGATACCGGAGCATGTACCACAAAATCTTGTAAATTTTGTACTTTCGTGATGAGATTATTCAAACCCGCAGTTACACTCTGGAGATCCATTATTGTCAGGTGCACACAGAGTATACAGAGATTAGGAGGAGAGAGAGAAAAAAGACTGCAGCAAGGCAGACTGGAGGAGAAAAAAAAAAAAAAAAAAATTCCAGCAGACTTCTTATAACTCTCCTTTCTCAACCTGGGTCTTTAACACTTTAATGGCCGGTCAAACTGTCATGATCTCTGCAAGCAGAGATCATAGCAAGCCTATAGAGGGACAAGCTCTCGGAAGATGGAACTATACTGACCATGAACTAAGCCTGCCGCGCAACTAGAAATAGCCAGGTAGCATTTCCTATTTATCGCTAGATGCCCAGCTCTGGCCTAAGACCTAAATAGCTAGCAGAGGGAAATATAAGACCTGGCTCACCTCTAGAGAAATATTCCAAAGAAGACAGTAGCCCCCCACATATAATGACGGTGAGTTCAGATGAAACAACAAACGCAGCAGGAAAATAGTCTTAGCAAATTTGAGGTCCGCTTACTAGATAGCAGAAGACAGATAGTATACTTTCATGGTCAGCAGAAAAACACTAACAAAACACCATCCAGAGATTACCTTAAACTCTGGCATTAACTCATAACGCCAGAGTAGCAATCCCTGATCAACGAGAGCTTTCAGACACAGTAACAAAACTTCAGCTGTGAACTGGAACAAATAGGCAAAACAAAACATGGACAAAAGTCCAACTTATCTAGTAGTTGTCTAGAAGCAGGAACAAGCACTGAGAGGCATCAGATAACATTGTTGACCGGCAAGAAACCACCAGAGAAATGAGCTTAAATAGCGACACCCACTACTGATGGAACCAGGTGAAACAGGAAAGAGGATGACAAGTCCAATTCCACAAGCGGCCACCGGGGGAGCCCAGAATCCAAATTCACAACACTCAGGCTGCTCAACACCAGCACAGGAGTATTGCCAGTGCACGGCACCTTCAGGACTCATAAAGTAGTCAGTGAAGGATTCTCTCACATGCACACCCGAGTTGGATGGCCTTCCCAGACCCACGTTGACCACTGGATTAAATACTGGCTGCTGGTACTCCACATCTACGTCAGTGTTGTACTCACGAGCGTAGTTGTGGAGTACACAGCAAGCCTTAATCACAGTGTCAACGGTGTCAGTATCCAGCTGGATGGGTGTGTGAAAGATCCTCCACTGACTAGTCATGATCCCAAAGGTGCATTCCACATATCTGCGTGCACGACTCAGCCGATAATTAAAAATCCTTTGCCGGGCATTCAGTCCCCTTCGTGGGTATGGGCGCAGCAGGGTTGTCGTTAAGGGAAACGCCTCATCCGATACCATCACAAAGGGTACTGGATGTGTGGAACACGGCAAAGGTCTTGGGACTGCGAGCGTTCCGCCATCTTGAAGAATTTGCATCCCAATCTGTGACGTTCGCAACACCCGAGAATCCCCAGTACTACCATAGGCACCAACGTCAATGGCAACAAATTTGTAATGGGCATCAGCCACCGCCATCAGGACCACTGAAAAATACTTCTTATAATTAAAGAAGCGTGATCCTGATCGTGGTGGCTGCTGAACCCTTACATGTTTACCATCGACTGCACCTATGCAGTTTGGGAAATTGGCCACAGACTGAAAGCCTGCTGCAACCTGCAGCCAAGTCTCCTCGGTTGGGGAAGGCATCATTATGGGCTGCAACTTCTGCCAGATGACGGTACATGTGCACCTCACAATTTTAGAGATGGTGGATTTACCAACCCTAAATTGGAGGTGCAGGGATGTATAGCTCTCTCCTGTGGCCAAAAATCTGCAAAGCAACAAAAATGAATATTAGAAATGTCACACAAAAATACAATGAAACATGTCAGCAGTTATGGGCGCTATAATATGCGTCCAGCACCTTTCATGTTTTATCTAAAGCATTCTATAATGCTGCCCATAGCAACCCGGCACTACACAAAGGGTATCAATAAATAAACCACCAGTCACATCAGATGGGACTTGCAGGTCCGTGTCCAGCCACTCCAATGTTTAGCCAACGACGCCGCCCTCCTGCTTGCTTCAACGCACTAATCCGGTCTGTTGAGGGCAGAAGTAAGTCCTGCAGTGAGCGAAGACAAGGAAAGGAGAGAGGCCCAGCGCATGCTCATCTGCGCACTTAGCTCTATCCTCATCAGGACAATAAAGTACGTTTGCGCAGAAGCGTGGTATCGCAAGAAGGGAGGCGCACAACCTGGACACAGCAAGATGGGATAACATTACACGATAGATCATACCCGTGTGTGGGGTGCTATCTCCACTGACCCAGGGCCTTAATTATAGAATGCTGTAGATCAGGCATAAAATACAGTGGGCACATCTGCTAGCAAGCAAAAATGTTTACAGTTTCCTGGTCTGTTTTAAACATGATATATACGGTACCGTAAAACACAGTACCAGAGATATCCATGTCCATGTGTGTGTGCGGCCCATGTGCTGAATCCTTCCCACACGGATGGCTAGCAGGGATCAATGCAATACAGTAAGCGCAGTTAGCGGCGGCAGGTGATGAAGACAAATCCCATTCTTCCCGGATGGCGCTGAAATCATGCAGAGCAGGGAAGAATGCTGACAGCATCTTCATCACCTGCCGCCAGGGAACAGCGCTTCCTGTAGCACTTCTTCACCAGTGCAATGTGTGTCACACAGAGGACATTTTTATCTGTGTTCTCCGTGTGCACGTGTGCGGGACACTTTGTTGAACATGCAAATGGAAAAAAAGAGCATGTCCGCGTGTTGTGCCCGCAGTCATACGGCAGACGAAAACGCGCTGACATGTGCATAGATGACTGTGTCTAAGTTTGTCAGTGTCTCCGGGACATGTGAAAACTTTCATCACACATACCGGACACACTGACATGTGAAAGAGCCCTACTGACATTCAACCCAAAAATTAGTTACTTACCACAAGGTGATGAGCAGCCTTTCGTCAGCAGAGATGGCCTTCCTCATAAAAGTGTCATGCAGCGTGAGATGGGGCGAAACTATTGCCAGAAGTCGGTCGAACGCTGGGTTGGATAGACGGCAGAATGAAATGAACTTTTCCGGGTATCTGAAAATGTAAAAAGAAAAAAAATGGTTACGTAACATATCATAACATTTGTGGGAAAACATTAATTTGTCTTTTCATGTATTTCAACTTACTTCCTCAAATCACTGTAAAGGACATAAAAGTGGCCCTTTTGTGCACGTTCAGCGACAAGCGGGTGCACCCAGAGTCTTTTCCGTAAACGTCTTCTCTCCTGCTGCTGCCTCTAAAATAAAAACAAATATATATATTTTTTATAACACAACACTGTGAAAAATAATTAAAAAAAAAAAAAAAAAAGATGTCGGTAAAGCGCTGCGGAATATGTTTAGCGCTAAAAAAAACAAAAAAAATGCACTTCAGCTTACCTGCTGTCTATGATTATTCAAGATTTGCAGCAGCAACCCCAGCATAAGGGTATGTGTCCACGTTCAGGATTGCATCAGGATTTGGTCAGGATTTTTCATCAGTATTTGTAAGCCAAAACCAGGAGTGGGTGATAAATGCAAAAGTGGAGCATATGTTTCTGTTATACTTTTCCTCCAATTGTTCCACTCCTGGTTTTGGCTTACAAATACTGATGAAAAATCCTGACCAAATCCTGATGCAATCCTGAACGTGGACACATACCCTTTAAGTATCCGATGCAGCCTGCGGAGCTGTATCTGCGGCATACTTTGGTTACTTCCACTCATTTTTATGTTTGCACAAAATGGAGGATGAAAGAAGAAGGGGTTGGACAAGGAAATTACATCATTTATTATTTTTTTTGTTACTGAAGTTTGTCAAGTTTCAAAAGATTTATTTATGTCAAAAACGCTGACAATCTGCATAGAAAACCGCACTGAAAACCGAACCTGCGTTTTCTGCCAAGAGCTGCGGATTTTAGTGCAGAAAAATCTGCAGGCAAATCTGCAACGTGTGCACATAGCCTAAGAATGCTGGGTAACATTGCCTGCGAGTGCTGTGATAGCAGCCATATCTCTTACCACCCAGCTTTTCCAGAAACAGATATAACAGCGGCACAGAAATAGAACTTGAATAGAGGGCGGTTGTAGTTTTTACCTGTGCATGCAGTTATGTTGTGAACCTACAGTGCCATCATTGTGGTTTTCATGTCTCTGAATTTCCATGCAATACATTTTGTATTTTTTTTTCTGACAAAGATAAATGGTCTGACCTTTCCCGGCGCCTGCACACTGCAGTACTTTGCTCTGCCCTCAACAGGGCAGACAAAGTACGCCTGCGCTGGAGCCACAGCATGAATACAAGAAGAGGACGTCATCGTAAGAAGATGGGAGGCCCCGGACCGGACCACAACGCCCATCGGACCGGACCGCCCCTGGGTGAGTATAATCTAATTTCTTTTTCTCATCTTTCAGGATACATCGGGGGGCTTATCTACAGCATTACAGAATGCTGTAGATAAGCCCCAGATGCCGGTGGGCTTGTCTCATCTTCGATTTTGGGGGTGCCAGTTTCCCTTTAACACTACTTTTGGGTGACCTTATGCCACTCCTGGTACAAAAATTTAAGCAGTTGTTCTTTGTTTGATGGCTTGTGATTATCCATTTTCCTCTTGATTATATTCCAGAGGTTTTCAATGGGGTTCAGGTCTGGAGATTGAACTACCCATGAAAGGGTTTTGATGTGGTGGTCTCTTAATTTTTGCCAGAGCTATATAAGTATTTATCTGGAACCCTAAACTTCTGTGCAAAGGACCAAGTTCTTCTAACACAGCTAATGTTTTATTACATTCTGTAGGTGCTCAGGCATCAAAGAGTGTAGCCATCAGATTGTTACAGATACCTCCAATTGTGTTCATTGAGAGGTGTGATACTGGCCAAATTAAGAGGTAATACTTTTAATAGTTTCTTTAAGGCCGGTGTCACACTTACCGTATGAAAAATTGGTCCGATTCTCTCACCCGAGAATCGCAGCAATGTTCTCCGTTTGGTGATCTGTATGTAATTGCAGCGCCCCAGAGACCTGGTCGTTGCAGTACTGTTGCTCCGCCACTAAGGGGGGCTATGGTACGTCTGATGGCACTGAAGGAGTTCATCTGACCAGGTATCACAGACACCAATACACTTCATAGTCTGGCCTCCAGGGGGAGCAAAGGGCACTATGCATTAGGCCACTCCTCACAGTCTGGTAAAACTGGGGGTTAGATAGAAAGTGAGACAGAAAGCTGACTGGGTTGGAACCAGGCAACATCCTGTGGCAGAGGGTGTTGCAGGGGAAGATTCAGGGGGGTCCCTGTCAGGGGTGGGATTCTGACAGAGGCCTAGCGAACAGAAAGAACGTTACGGGACCGCGCCTGCACTTCATCGCGGCAGTACCCCAAGAAAGGACAAGAAGCGAGGTTTATTGTGCTGAGTGAGAAACGAGATCAACGCAACAAGGAGAAACACCAGTAGGAGTCGTGCTGTAAGATCGAGGCAACATCCTACTGAGGCGTGTAGCCGGTGGCCGGAAACGCAGAGGAAGTACTGGCTCCAAGCCTTACTTCAAACCAACGGCAGGACAGTCAGTTATAGGCGGGCTGTCTCACCTAAATCACCTAAGCAGACATAGGGGGCAACAGTGGGAGAGGGGCGACTCTAGGGTCCCGGAAGAACTCCAGGCCTACCCGTCATACGGGTGCGTCCTAGCCATATCATCTGGGAGACGGAGAAGAACATCAGAATCAGTTGTGAGGGAACATCAGAAACAGACACAACAGTTGTGAGGACTATCCCGTGGTGCTCAGCAGGGAAGGACTACAACACACAAGCGCTAGAAGGAAGGCACAGATTTCCACCTGCAAAGGGAACTCTGGAGGTGCCATCGGACCGGCCGGTCTCAGCCAGCCCTGTTAACAGTACTCTGGATTGAGGATCCTGAAGCCTTCAGTAAAGAGGTAAAGAGACTGCAACCCTGTGTCCTCGTTATTCATCGCACCCTGCACCACACATTATCACTCTCAACTTTCATTGGACACCCCTCAGCAGGGTCACGGACCGGGTCTAGCCACCGTGACAATCCCAGAACCGAGACAGAGAGGCCCGGTACCGGGTACCCCACGGCCCTGCGACAGTGGGGGCGCTCCATAATCGTTTGCAATGAGATGATGGGATTTCTTTGCATCTAAGTATCCGTGTGACATCCGTATGTGGCATGCGTATGGATTTACATTTTTCACTGCTTTTCCTCATTGAATTTAATGGCTCAATGGGCTGAAATGAGAAAAATGTGTGCGTATTTCTCGCAAGTCACACTGATGGTCCGTGTGGTGTCTGATTTTTTTCTCGCACCCATAGACTTGTGCGGAGCGCCCCCACACCGCTGCAGGGCCGAGGGGTACCCGGAGCCGGGCCTCTAGGTCTCAGTCCTGGGGTTGTCACGGTGGCTAGACCCGGTCCGTGGCCCTGTCCGTCAGTGGGGGACGTCCGGTGAAATAGGTGGTGATAACGGTGGTGTAGCGGTGCAGTTGTGGGGTGCAGGTCGCGGTAAATAACGAGGACACCAGGTTGCAGTCTCTTTACCTCTTTACTGGAGATCTCTGAGTCCTCAGTCCAGAATACGGTTCACCAGGCTGCGCAAGTCCGGCCGGTCCAATGGCACCTCCAGAGTTCTCTTCACAGGTGGAAATCAGTGCCTTCCTACTTAGCGCTGTGTGTTGTAGTCCTTCCCTGCTGTGCTCACGGAAAGTACCCCACAACTGTTGTGTCTGTTTCTTAAGTTCCCTCACAACTCGATTAGATGTTCCTCTCTTATTCCATCCCTCCCTGTTATTCAGGTTGGAACGGCACCCGTTTGTCAGGTAGGCCTGGAGTTCTTCCGGGACCCTAGTGACGCCCCTCTCCCGCAATTGCCCCCCAAGACTTCATAGGTGATATGTGGTAGACAGCCCGCCTGAGACTGACTGTCCTGCCGCTGTTTGGAGTATGGCTTAAAGCTGTATATTATTCCACTCCCTCGGCGTTCCGGCCACCGGTAATGCGCCTCAGCAAGGTGCTGCCTCTTTCAACAAAACCCCTGCTGGTATTCTCCGTCTGCTTGATCTCGTTTCTCACTCAGCACAATCTATCTCGCTTCTAGTCCTTTCTTGGGCACCGCCGCTATGCTGAGCAGGCACGGTCCCGTTACGTTCTTTCCAATGCCAAGCCTCTGCCAGGATCCCACCCCTGGCAGAGACCCTACTGTCTCTTCCTCCACAACACCCTCTCTCACTAGGTGTTGCTTCATTCAATCCAGTCAGCGTTCTCTCTAACTTCCTGCCTGACCCCCAGTTTACCCACTATGGTGGGGAGTGGCCTAATGAATAGCACCCTTAGCTCCCCCCGGAGGCCCTGCTGTGAAACATATTGGTGTCTGTGATACCTGATCAGAGGAACTCCTTCAGTGCCATCGAACGCACCATGGCTCCCCTTAGTGGCGAAGCCACAGTACTGCAACGACCAGGACTCTGGGGCGCTGCACTTGCATTGGCGGTGATGTGAGCTTCCCCATAGATTAACATTGGTCCGAGTGTTATGTGGTGTTTTCTCGCATAGCACTCGTCCGTATTATACGCTAGTGTGACTTCGGCCTTAGGGACATAAGCCCTAAACTAACCCAATGGGTATATTTCACTTAAAAAATCCTCATGCATAAACTCTGCGTGAACATACCTTAAGGTTCACATAGATATACACAACAGATTGTTTTATTCATCTCAATGGGGTTTACGGAAATCCATGAGCTGCCGCAAATCTATTCTTATTCAGAAAATTAGAACTGATTTTCATTTGCATAAATTTCTACAAAAATCAGCGCATGAATATTTACCCTAAATGCTGAGCAAAGTGTTCTAGTGATTGTCAGCCAGACTAATTCCACATATGCCTGGCTGCACATTTTTTCCTCTTAGAAGATGGACACTGTAACAGAAACAACAAAGACCAGGACAGGCCGGAACGAGCCGCCCCCCTCCCCCCGCGGCCTAAGTGAAGGCCATCATGACATGGATTAGGAGAGGAGGAGGGTGGGCGTTTTGTAGGGAAATTAATGGGGGTGGCTTGACTCAAGGGGGGGTAGTGTAGAGGGCAGGGGGTGGGGGCTGGCAGTTTCCCGCTCACCTCTCCTGGAAGCGACATGGCCAGCTTGGACGCCGTGCTAGAGAGCCTGAGGGCGGCTGCAGCTTCGCGCCCTGCTGGGTGGCTGGAAGCGCAGGTGGCTCACCTTGTCGGCGGCGGCGGTGGAGGGTCGGTATCTGCGGTCCCTCCTTTGGATCGACGAGCTCGGCGGTCGCGGCCCCCCGAGCGGCTGTCACCTGATTCCGGGCCGTGTGCCCCCCGCAGGCGAAGGAGCCCCTCACGGGACCCTCCGGGCCGGGCGCCGGTGAGTGCAGCGGTTGTCCGGCCCCGGCCTGGGAGGAATCCGAACGCTAGACGGGGCACAGCGGCGGTAGCAAGGCCCTCACCTCGTGGCGCGGTGGGGGCGGAGCCAAGACGCGCCGGGCAGCGTCTGGGGCCTGCAGCATCGGGAGGCCGCGGCGGTGATGTGCCTGCCGCGCGGCCTGCTTCGGCTAGATCAACCAGGTCTGGAGGTTCGTTGGCGGTGACGAGCGCGGGTGGCCTGAGGCAGGATGACGCCGGGCTGGCCTCTGCAGCGGCTGCGGGGGGTTCCCCTGTTCCTGGGCCACGAGGACGCCGGCTTGCGGCTACTGCGACGGGCGCGGCGGACATCGGGCGGCGCATGTCAAGCTCCTCCACGCAGACGGCGGGATCTCCAGGCGGGGGGAGTCCAATTCATAGGCACCCTCCATCAGCTGCTTTCCAGAGTGCCTCAGAGGGTCAGCGCCGAGGACACACGGTGGACGGGCCGGTGGTGGAGTGGCCAGCTCAGGGACGTCTGGAGGCCAGCACTCCGGCTGGAGGGACCACAGATTCCTCGCAGCCCGGTGAGTATGCGTCTGTGTCTCGTTCTTGTCCTTCAGATGCGTGGTCACCTGCAGTGAGTGGGGGTCAGGGGGTGCCGGGCGTTGCTGTGGGGTCCGGTTTGGCAGGTGGCGGAGAAGCGGTTGGGGTTAGGGAGCTTTTGGCTAATGTTCAGAGCCTGCTAGCGAGGTTGGATCGGGGGGTGGGTCCGCAGAGTCATTTGGGAGCCTGGTCAGGGGGGCTACCGGGACAGAGTAGTGCGGCTGTGGTGCAGGCCTTGGTTGCGGAGCCGGTGTCCGTTTCGGTGCAGACGGAAAAGGAGAAGGAGTGTAGGATCCATTTGGACGATCGGGCCCATGGGGAGGTATACGTGTGTTTTGAGGGCCCGTTGGGTGCCCATCTTAAGAAAGAGGTAAGGGAAAAGATAAGTAAGGACGAATACGTGGAAATTTTTTCTTTGCTTCCTCTTGAAAAATTTAATCTTGATAAGGCAAAGAAAGAGGATACCAAAAAAGAGGAGGAAGAAAAACGGCGGTGGCGTTTGATTCCTCAGACGTTTACTAATTGGCTTCAGGCTTTCGCTATCCTGGCCAGTGTGATAGGCGAGAAGGCTCCCGAGAATTGCTCGGGGTTATTTTGTTACATGGACTCTATCAGTGAAGCACATAGGGTGTATGGCGGTCAAGCATGGCTCAGATACGATGAGCAGTTTAGACAGCGAAAAGCGGTTCGGCCGGCTATTAGGTGGGACCAAAAAGACATCGGTCTCTGGTTGAGGGTTATGGCGCAATACAGGTTTGGCCATCCCTTTCCTGGGGGGGCCGGAGGTTCCGGCCATGGTTCCCAGTCAGGTGCTGGAGGGTCGTCAGGCAACGCCAGTCAGACAGGCGGACAGAAGCTGGGAGTGTGCTGGCAATTCAACGAAGGACAGTGCAAATTTGGAGTCAATTGTAAGTTTAAACATTTGTGCTCGCACTGTAGCGGCTCCTCTCATGGTGCCGCAAAGTGTTTCAAAAAGAGTAAAGGAAAGGCCGGTTCCGGTAATTCCCATGGGGGAGACGCCAGTGATAGTGGGAAGGATGGCCCCTTATCTAAATAGATACCCTGATAGGGAAAAGGCGTCTTTGTTATTGTCAGGTTTTACGGAAGGTTTTGTTATTCCGGCTCCGTCTTTTGCGATTCCGTGTGTTAAGAAAAATTTGCGGTCAGCGTTGTTGCATGCTGACGTAGTGTCGGAAAAATTGAGTAAGGAGGTGGCGTTGGGGCGTATGGCGGGTCCGTTTGAACTGGCTCCGTTTGAGGATTTAGTGGTCTCTCCGTTGGGAGTAGTTCCTAAAAAGGAGGTTGGAAAGTTTCGCCTCATTCAACACTTGTCCTATCCCAGGGGTCGATCAGTGAATGATGGCATCGATCCGGATTTGTGTTCTGTGGTGTACGCATCTTTTGATGAGGCGGTGGTGTGGGTGCAAAAATGCGGAAGGGGCGCCCTTCTTGCCAAGACGGATATAGAATCTGCCTTTCGTTTGCTGCCTGTCCATCCATCTAGCGTTAGACTTCTAGGTTGTTTTTGGGATGGCCGATTTTTTGTTGACAGATGTTTGCCCATGGGCTGTTCTTTATCTTGTGCCTTGTTTGAGGCTTTTAGTTCATTTTTGGAATGGGTGGTACGTGACGTTTCAGGGTGCGATTCGGTTTTGCATTATTTAGACGATTTTTTGTGTGTCGGCCCGGCTGGGTCTGATCGTTGTTTCAGGATTTTGAGGGCAATTGAATGGGTGGCCTTTCGCTTTGGCGTTCCGCTGGCTCCTGGTAAGACCGAAGGTCCGAGCACGTGCTTATGTTTTTTAGGTATCGTCATTGATACTGTTTTGGGGGAGTTTCGGTTGCCGGAAGACAAGCTGGCTGGTCTTAGGGACGGTGTGCGGCGGGCTGGTCGCCTGCGCAAGTTGCCGTTGCGAGATTTGCAGTCATTGCTAGGTAAACTGAATTTCGCTTGTCGGGTCATGCCGATGGGCAGAGTTTTTTCTAGGAGGCTGGCGAGCGCTACTGCGGGAGTTACGGCTCCTCATCATTTTGTACGTCTATCTGCTGAGCATAAAGATGATTTGGTGGTGTGGAGTGAATTCTTGGAGACTTATAATGGCAGGTCATTGTTTATTGAGAAGGTAATTGACAACGAGTCTTTGGAGTTGTTTACTGATGCCGCAGGCGGGTCGGGCTTTGGAGCGTATTTTCAAGGACAATGGTGCGCGGCTGAGTGGCCGGCGACTTGGTTTTCTGCGGGCCTAGTTCGTAACGTCGCACTTTTGGAAATTTTTCCCATTTTGGTTGCAGTGCATTTGTGGCAAGGGGTTTTTCGAAACAGGAGAGTTCGTTTTCACTGCGATAACATGGGGGTCGTTTACTCGATCAACAGTTTGTCTGCATCATCACCTCCGGTGGTGTGTGTGTTACGGCAGTTGGTGCTGTTGTGTTTGAATTTGAATGCGCACGTAACGGCGTCGCATGTACCGGGGGTCCATAATGGCATTGCTGACTCTCTTTCTCGTTTACAGTTCGATCGTTTTCGCTTATTGGCTCCGGAGGCGCAGACGGTTGGTTTGGAGTGCCCTGCGGAACTTTGGCAGGTGGTATCCGGGACGCAGAGGCATTGATTAAGGCATCGTTGGCTCCTAGAACCTGGGAGGCTTATCAGTCTATTTGGCAGGAGTGGGAGGTTTTGTTTCCAGCGGGTTTTTGCGGGGTTAGTCAGCAGTATCAGGTGGGTATCTTGTTGTCGTGGTTGAGCCGTGGTGCGGCGGGTGGATGGTCTTCTTCCAAGGTGTCAAGGGTCTTAGCGGCTTTGGCATTTGGTTGCAAATTGCGGGGTATGGTTGATGTTACCAAGTCCTTTTTGGTGCAGCGGGCGGTGAAAGGCTTTCGACGGAGGCCGGAGAAATTGGATTCTAGGCGGCCGGTTTCCTTTTCACTGTTAGAAAGGTTGGGGGAGGCATTGTCATCTGTTTGTTTTTCAGTTTTTGAGCTTTGCTTGTTTCGGCTAGCTTTTTCGCTGGCCTTTTTTGGGGCCTTCCGCGTGGGTGAGTTGGTGTCACCTAATAAACTTGTGTCAGGGGGTTTGTTGGCGAGGGATGTGTTCTTGGCCGATGGGAGTGTTGAGCTTTGGCTGCGACGATCTAAATCAGATCAGGAGGGTCGTGGTAGCAGAATTGTTTTGGGCTTAGTCGCGGGTTCAGCTATGTGTCCTGTGGCATGTCTGCGCGAGTTTTGGGGTCTTCAACCTAGGCGTGATCAATCTTTGCTATGTCATCAGGATGGCTCTTGCTTGTCTCGTCATCAATTCTCGGCGGTTTTTAAAAAGGCGATTGCGTTTTTGGGTTTGGATGGGGCGGGTTTTGCTTCCCATTCCTTTCGCATTGGGGCCGCGACTGAAGCTGCAATTGGGGGATTGGGTGCTTCCGCCATTCAACGGATCGGCAGATGGCGCTCGAGCAGGTTTCGTAGTTATGTGCGGCCACAGGGAGTGGTCGAAGGGTTGTGTTAAGAGTTATGATGGCAGCGTCCGTTTGGGTGCAGGCACAATTTTAATTGTGTTTTGTTTTTTCAGGTTCCCGGGCATTATTGGTGTGGATTTTCGGACACTCCTATGTGCATTGGGGAGCCCTGCGCGCGGACATGCGGACGGCGGGCCGACAGCTCGGTTTTGATCGCAGTGTTGCATTACTACGGTGGTTGGGTTTTCGGGGGATGCTTTGGAACCGAGTGTTGCGGGAGATCCACAATAGCGTGATTTTGGATAAAGCCCCGGATGTATTAGTTTTGCATGTAGGGGGTAATGACCTAGGGGTTCGGCCTTTTCGGGAACTGATAACCGATATTAAGCAGGACTGCTTGCGGTTATGGGTGTTGTATCCGGGTTTGACCATCGTATGGTCTGACATTGTGCCGCGTAAACGTTGGAAACATATGCGGTCTTTGGAGAAGCTTGATAAGGCTCGGATAAAAGTGAACAGGTCGGTGTCTGCTTTTGTGTCTCGAAATGGGGGAGTGGCAGTGAGACATTTCGAACTGGAAACTGGTAAAGGTGGTTATTGGTTGGCTGACGGTGTTCATCTTAATGCCGTGGGGATGGATTTTTGGTCTCTTGCTTTGCAAGAAGGGATTGAACGGGCCATGGCTTTGCGGTCTGGTGGGGTCTCAGGCCTTTGAGGTTTTCAAAGGCCTTTCGTTGTGGCGGCTGGGGGGAGTCCTTGGAGTTGGTTAAAATTGGTTCGGGGGGGTTCATTGGTATAGGGCTCCCCTGTTTTTGGTGTTTAATATTTTTCGGATCTGGTGAATGGTGGTGGGGAGTTCCGGCAGGGGGGCTCGGATCTCCAGATTTAACGTGAACAGTGAACCCACTTGTGGGTTTTTGGTGCTCCCGAGCCAGGTTTACAACGGCTGGGAGTAAAAAATCATTGGTTTTTAGTTATGTTCACGTTATGGGTTGTTAAAATCACCAGATTCGTGTGGGGCTCCAAGGACTTCTCCTAGTTTTAAATAAAAGGAGTGTAATGTTTTACATTTATTGTTAATTGTTGTTATGTTAATAAAAGAGGCTGCTGTGGCCTATATTATTCCAACTAAAATTTGGTCTCAGTCGTTAATTGGGGTACGGGGTGGGGTGGGGGGAATAATGTGCGGGTGTCATTTGCTAGTTCGCGGATCGTCTTCGACTATACCAGTGTCAAGGACAGGCCGGAACGAGCCGCCCCCCTCCCCCCGCGGCCTAAGTGAAGGCCATCATGACATGGATTAGGAGAGGAGGAGGGTGGGCGTTTTGTAGGGAAATTAATGGGGGTGGCTTGACTCAAGGGGGGGTAGTGTAGAGGGCAGGGGGTGGGGGCTGGCAGTTTCCCGCTCACCTCTCCTGGAAGCGTCCCTCCCTCCCGCCCTTAATATTTTGGTTATTTGGGGTGACACGATGAGTGGGGAATGTTAGTTTTATTTAGTTTTGGTAATGTTGGGTCATTGCGGCCTAGGCGGCTGGGGGGAGTCCTTGGAGTTGGTTAAAATTGGTTCGGGGGGGTCCATTGGTATAGGGCTCCCCTGTTTTTGGTGTTTAATATTTTTCGGATCTGGTGAATGGTGGTGGGGAGTTCCGGCAGGGGGGCTCGGATCTCCAGATTTAACGTGAACAGTGAACCCACTTGTGGGTTTTTGGTGCTCCCGAGCCAGGTTTACAACGGCTGGGAGTAAAAAATCATTGGTTTTTAGTTATGTTCACGTTATGGGTTGTTAAAATCACCAGATTCGTGTGGGGCTCCAAGGACTTCTCCTAGTTTTAAATAAAAGGAGTGTAATGTTTTACATTTATTGTTAATTGTTGTTATGTTAATAAAAGAGGCTGCTGTGGCCTATATTATTCCAACTAAAATTTGGTCTCAGTCGTTAATTGGGGTACGGGGTGGGGTGGGGGGAATAATGTGCGGGTGTCATTTGCTAGTTCGCGGATCGTCTTCGACTATACCAGTGTCATGAGTACTGTATTTAATTGGTTCTGTCAGTCGCCATTTTTGTCTGTTATGTGACAGATCCATTTCTTTAAGGCCACGTTCACACGTTCAGTGTTTTGTCAGTATTTTACATCAGAATTTGGCAGCCGAAACCAGGAGTGGGTGATAACTACAGAAGTGGTGACGTGTTTCTATTATACTTCTTCTCTGATTGATCCTTTCCCGATTTTGGCTTACAAATATTGATGTGATCCTATCTACACCTGTTCACTTTTAGGCCGTCAAGATTCAGTATTTTTTTTAGTTTCCCAAAGACCACTCTTTTATTTTTAAGTTTATATAAGGGCTTGATTGTGACAATGCGGTTGTCCTGTTTAAAAGATTATTACTCTGTAGGTTCAGGGACACACAAAAAAACTGAGCTCCTAGGGTGTGCGCAGTCTTTTAGGCTATGTGCACACGTTGCGGATTGGCGGCTGCGGATTCGCAGCAGTTTTCCCTGAGTTTACAGTACCATGTAAACCTATGGAAAACAAAATCCGCAGTGCACATGCTGCAGAAAAAAACTGCGCGGAAACGCTGCGGTTTATATTCCGCAGCATGTCAATTCTTTGTGTGGATTCTGCAGCGGTTTACACCTGCTCCATAATAGGAATCCGCAGGTGTAAAAACACAGGTGGAATCCACACAAAAACCGCAGAAAATCCGCTGTAATTTCGCAGTAAATCCGCAGTGCGTGTGCACATAGCCTAAATCTCAGGTTATGTGCACACGCTGTGGAAAGGTGTGCGGATTTTTCCGCTCTGATTTTGGTAATTCCGCAGGTAAACCGCACTGTGGATTTACCACGTTTTTTTCCACGGATTCCACCTGCGGTTTTACACCTGCGGATTCCTATCATGGAGCAGGTGTTAACCACAGCGGAATCCACACCAAGAATTGACATGCTGCAGAATATAAACCGCTAAGTTTCCGCGCAGTTTTTTCCGCAGCATGTGCACTGCGGATTTTGTTTTCCATAGGTTTGCATTGTACTGTAAACTCAGAGAAAACTGCTGCAAATAAGCAGTGTCAAATCCGCAGTGTGTGCACATAGCCTCACTTGTCTGTGGGTTGTTTTTTTTTTTTTTTTATACCCCTGAGCTTATGAAGTAATTTTTGAAATGTGACAACCCTTTTAACCCCTTAATCCCATATGACGTACTATGCCGTCAAGGTGACCTGGGACTTAATTCCCAGTGACGGGATAGTACGTCATATGCGATCGGCCGCGCTCTCGGGGGGAGCGCGGCCGATCGTGGCCGAGTGTCAGCTGACTATCGCAGCTGACATCCGGCACTATGTGCCAGGAGCGGTCACGCCCCCAAAACATTAACCCTCGGCACACTGCGATCAAACGTGATCGCAGTGTTCCGGCGGTATAGGGAAGCATCGCGCAGGGAGGGGGCTCCCTGCGGGCTTCCCTGAGACCCTCGGAGCAACGCGATGTGATCGCGTTGCTCCGAGCGTCTTTTTCCTGCTCTCCCTGCAGGCCCCGGATCCAAAATGTCCGCTGGGCTGCATCCGGGTCCTGCAGGGAGGTGGCTTACCAAGTGCCTGCTCAGTGCAGGCGCTGGTAAGCCTGCAGCACTGTAAGTCAGATCGCTGATCTGACAGAGTGCTGTGCAAACTGTCAGATCAACGATCTGTGATGTCCCCCCTGGGACAAAGTAAAAAAGTAAAAAAAAAAATTTCCACATGTGTAAAAAATAAAAATAAAAATAAAAATTCCTAAATAAAGAAAAAAAAAAACTATTATTCCCATAAATACATTTCTCTATCTAAATTAAATAAAAAAAATATAAAAGTACACATATTTAGTATCGCCGCGTCCGTAATGACCCGACCTATAAAACTTTCCCACTAGTTAACCCCTTCAGTGAACAACGTAAAAAAAAAAAAAAAACGGGGCAAAAAACAACGCTTTATTATCATACTGTCGAACAAAAAGTGGAATAACACGCGATCAAAAAGACAGGTATAAATAACCATGGTACCGCTGAAAACGTCATCTTGTCCCGCAAAAAACGAGCCACCATACAGAATCATCAGCGAAAAAGTAAAAAAGTTACAGTTCTCAGAATAAAGCGATGCCAAAATAATTATTTTTTCTATAAAATAGTTTTTATCATATAAAAGCGCCAAAACATAAAAAAATGATATAAATGAGGTATCGCTGTAATCGTACTGACCCGAAGAATAAAACTGCTTTATCCATTTTACCAAACGTGGAATGGTATAAACGCCCCCCCAAAAGAAATTCATGAATAGCTGGTTTTTGGTCATTCTGCCTCACAAAAATCAGAATAAAAAGCGATCAAAAAATGTCACATGCCCGAAAATGTTACCAATAAAAACGTCAACTCGTGCCGCAAAAAAACAAGACCTCACATGACTCTGTGGACCAAAATATGGAAAAATTATAGCTCTCAAAATGTGGAGACGCAAAAACTTTTTTGCTATAAAAAGCGTCTTTTAGTGTGTGACAGCTGCCAATCATAAAAATCCGCTATAAAAAAAGTTATAAAAGTAAATCAAACCCCCCTTCATCACCCCTTTAGTTAGGAAAAAATAATAAAATGAAAAAAATGTATTTATTTCCATTTTCCCGTTAGGGTTAGGGTTAGGGCTAGGGCTAGGGTTAGGGTTAGGGCTAGGGCTAGGGTTAGGGCTAGGGCTAGGATTGGGGCTAGGGTTGGGGCTAAAGTTAGGGTTAGGGCTGGGGCTAAAGTTAGGGTTGGGGCTAAAGTTAGGGTTAGGGTTGAGGCTAAAGATAGGGTTAGGGTTTGGATTACATTTACCGTTGGGATTAGGGTTGGGATTAGAGTTAGGGGTGTGTCAGGGTTAGGGGTGTGATTATGGTTACCGTTGGGATTAGGGTTAGGGGCGTGTTAGGATTAGGGTTTCAGTTAGAATTGGGGAGTTTTCATTGTTTAGGCACATCAGGGGCTCTCCAAACGCGACATGGTGTCCGATCTCAATTCCAGCCAATTCTACGTTGAAAAAGTAAAACAGTTCTCCTTCCCTTCCGAGCTCTCCCGTGCGCCCAAACAGGGGTTTACCCCAACATATGGGGTATCAGCGTACTCAGGACAAATTGGACAACAACTTTTGGGGTCCAAGTTCTCTTGTTACCCTTGGGAAAATAAAAATTTTGGGGGCTGAAAATAATTTTTGTGGGAAAAAAAAAGATTTTTTATTTTCACGGCTCTGCATTGTAAACTGTTGTGAAACACTTGGGGGTTCAAAGTTCTCATAACACATCTAGATATGTTCCTTGGGAACTAGTCTAGTTTCCAATATGGGTTCACTTGTGGGGGGTTTCTACTGGGTACATCAGGGGCTCTGCAAATGCAATGTGCCGCCTGCAGACCAATCCATCTAAGTCTGCATTCCAAATGGGGCTCCTTCCCTTCCGAGCTCTGCCATGCGCCCAAACGGTGGTTCCCCCCCACATATGGGGTATCGGCGTACTCAGGACAAATTGGACAACAACTTTTGGGGTCCGATTTCAACTGTTACCCTTAGGAAAATACAAAACTGGGGGCTAAAAAAATAATTTTTATGGAAATGTTTTTTTTTCCACCGCTCGGCGTTATAAACTGTAGTGAAACACTTGGGGGTTCAAAGCTCTCAAAACACATCTAGCTAAGTTCCTTAGGGGGTCTACTTTCCAAAATGGTGTCACTTGTTGGGGTTTTTAATGTTTAGGCACATCAGGGGCTCTCCAAACGCTACATGGTGTCCCATCTCAATTCCAGTCAATTTTGCATTGAAAAGTCAAACGGCGCTCATTCCCTTCTGAGCTCTGCCATGTGCCCAAACAGTCATTTATCCCCACATATCAGGTATCAGCGTACTCAGGACAAATTGCCCAACAACTTTTGGGGTCCAATTTCTTCTCTTACCCTTGAGAAAATAAAAAATTGGGGGCGAAAAGATCATTTTTGTGAAAAAATATGATTTTTTATTTTTACAGCTCTGCATTATAAACTTCTGTGAAGCACTAGGTGGGTCAAAGTGCTCACCACACATCTAGATAAGTTCCTTAGGGGGTCTACTTTCCAAAATGTGGTCATTTGTGGGGGGTTTCAATGTTTAGGCACATCAGGGGCTCTCCAAACGCCACATGGCGTCCCATCTCAATTACAGTCAATTTTGCACTGAAAAGTCAAATGACGCTCCTTCCCTTCCGAGCTCTGCCATGCGCCCAAACAGTGGTTTACCCCCACATATGGGGTATCAGCGTACTCAGGACAAATTGTACAACAAATTTTGGGGTCCATTTTCTCCTGTTACCCTTGGTAAAATAAAGCAAATTGGAGCTGAAATAATTTTTTTGTGAAAAAAAAGTTAAATGTTCATTTTTATTTAAACATTCCAAAAATTCCTGTGAAGCACCTGAAGGGTTAATAAACTTCTTGAATGTGGTTTTGAGCACCTTGAGGGGTGCAGTTTTTAGAATGTGTCACACTTGGTTATTTTTTATTATATAGACCCCTCAAAATGACTTCAAATGTGATGTGGTCCCTAAAAAAAAATGGTGTTGTAAAAATGAGAAATTGCTGGACAACTTTTAACCCTTATAACTCCCTAACAAAAAAAAAATTTGATTCCAAAATTGTGCTGATGTAAAGTAGACATGTGGGAAATGTTACTTATTAAGCAACATTTTTGCCAAATTTCCGTTTTTTTCACAAATAAACACAAGTTATATCAAAGAAATTTTACCACTATCATGAAGTACAATATGTCACGAGAAAACAATGTCAGAATCGCCAGGATCCGTTGAAGCGTTCCAGAGTTATAACCTCATAAAGGGACAGTGGTCAGAATTGTAAAAATTGGCCCGGTCATTAACGTGCAAACCACCCTCGGGGCTTAAGGGTTTAATTATCTACTTTTATTAACTTCTTGGGGCATGGGAGGTGGCAATTTTTTTTTACGATTATATTTTTTCTATAAATAACATTATAGATATATTAATTATTCATTCTGCATATAAAATTGGCAGGTATTTTTTTTAAAGGTACATTTTTGTTGCGCTTTTAACTAAACCAAGTATGCTTTTTAATGTCTGACTATCACTAGAAATGTCACAAGTGTTCACATTCACTTATTCACATAAATGCATTGCAGACATACACACTGTGCTTAGTTTTATAATGTATACATGCGATTTGTACACCTTAGGGTATGTTTCCACGGTCAGGAAATGCTGCGGGTTGGACGCTGCGTACATCCGAAGCCTCCAGATGTTACAGCATAGTGGAGGGGATTTTATGAAATCACATCTCCACTATGCATGTAAGGACGCCTCTGACTTCCCTGTGTAAACGGACATGCGGCGCGTCTTTCCAGACCGCAGCATGTCTATTTATCTTGCGGAGATGCGGTGATTCCGCACGGTTCAATGAACACATGCGGAATCACCGTGCGTACAAAAGCGCTGCCAAAACTGAGTGTGGAAATATACCCTTCTACACACAGAAGTAAGATGGATCTCTGGCAGCAAGCGCCATGAAGAAGATGGGACCCCCAGTCACCATCACAGAACAGCAGTGGAGGAAGGTATTGTGATATCATCAATTATAAGGCAGGGTAGAGGGGGCAGGGAGAGCACAGCTGTGTGGGGCAAACAGGAAAAAACAGCTTTTGTTGGGATGGAGGACAGGAGAGAGTCAGGATAGAGACATAAACAGGAAACTCCAGTACTCACTTCAGGCCAGCACTGTGTTCCTCCTGAGCCTCCCCTCCCACCTCCTGACAGTGCCGACGACAGAGCTTAGAGTTTGGCAGACAGCAGTGCCGCAGACAGAGGCCGTCATTCGCTTCCATTAGCACTTTCTTCAGGAGCAGTGATGGCACGCATGCTCCATCAGCCTGACCCAGTCCGCGCTGGTGGACGGGGCTTAACGCTGTGAAGCTCCAGGAACAGCATAGTGAGTGCAGATGGGGGAATGGCTGTGCTGAGCCTCCCCCCTACATCCTAGCTAGCCAGAGAGGGAAGAGATCCAGCCCGCACACTCCTATGCTGTAGCTGAGCCTCTGATTCCCACCCTACATATACACGGCAATACAGGGGCTCAGCTTTTCTCTCCTCTTCTGTTAAGTGGGGATGGGCGTGGCTTAAATCGTGCATGCAGCGATGCTGAGAAGCCAGACACTGTCAGAGTCAGGGGCCCACCGGGGGATCCACCGATTTCCCAGTTGGCCAGTCCGAGCCTGTGTGGATGGTAACCTTATTGTTATGATCCGGTCCAGGTTTTGAGTCCTGTCTGCCCTTTTCCCGGGATGATCATGTCAAGGGTTAACTTTGCTCTCCCTCTTTCTGGGTTCAGGTTTGCTATTTAGCTCAGTTGCATCCTGCAGGCGGTGTCAGTTATATTTTCTGCCTTCGGCGTGAGTATCTGTTGTGAACTGTGTTTCTGGGCTCCCTCTGGTGGTCACTAACGGTACTGTGTTAGGCATGTCTTGTTGTAGGCCTGGGCTCCAGCTGGGTCATTAAGCAGCGGGTGTTCCCTATTTAGGTCTCCTCTGGACTCAGTCTCTTGCCTGGCATCGTTGTATCCAGTCCTATAAGGTTTCCTCCTGATTCCTTTCCGTCTGTCTCATGCAAGAAAAGCTAAGTCCGTTTTGAATACTTTGGATCATTTGCATTTTTCAGTGTTTTTGTCCAGCTTGCTTAATATGTGATTTTCTGGCTCGCTGGAAGCTCTGGGGTGCTGATATTCTCCCTCCGCACCGTCAGTCGGTGTGGGGGTTCTTGAAATATTCAGCGTGGATGTTTTTGCAGGGTTTTCTGCTGACCGCATAGTTCACTTTCTATTTTCTGCCTATCTAGACTAGTGGGCCTCACTTTGCTGAATCTAGTTCGTCTCTGCGTTTGTGTTTTCCTCTTGCCTCACCGTTATTATTTGTTGGGGGCTTTCTATATCTTTGGGGTTCAAATTCTCTGGAGGCAAGTGAGGTCTTATTTTCCCTCTAGGGGTAGTCAGTTCTCCGGCTGGCTCGAGACGTCTAGAATCAACGTAGGCACGTTCACCGGCTACTTCTAGTTGTTGTGTTAGGATCAGGTATGCGGTTAGCCCAGTTTCCACCTCCCTAGAGCAGTTCCTATGTTTTTTGTTTACCTTGCCGGAATACCAGAGATCCTCTACCACTGGGATCATAACAGAATGCCAGGACAAAAGAAAATGTTTATTGCATCGCAGAAGTGGGATTAAAAAGAAGTTCTGAGTTGTTTTTTTTTGTTTTGTTTTTTTTTTGTGTGTTTTGCTGCAGGTTGCCTTGCTTCTTCTATCCCCTTTTTCTCTGAGTGGCTTGAGCTCTGCTGCAGATATGAATGTCCAGACTCTGACTTCTAGTGTGGATCAGCTTGCTGCTAGGGTGCAAAGCATTCAGGATTTTGTTATCCATAGCCCTATGTCTGAACCAAAAATACCTATTCCTGAGCCGTTTTTTGGAGATAGATCTAAGTTCCTGAATTTTAGGAATAATTGCAAATTGTTTCTGTCTCTGAAACCTCGTTCCTCTGGTGATTCCGCTCAGCAAGTTAAGATTGTTATCTCCTTCTTGCGCGGCGACCCTCAAGATTGGGCCTTCTCTCTGGCGCCAGGAGATCCTGCATTGGTGAATGTTGATGCGTTTTTTCTGGCGCTTGGTTTGCTTTATGAGGAGCCTAATCTTGAAAGTCAGGCTGAAAAGATGTTGCTGGCTATCTCTCAGGGTCAGGACGAAGCTGAGGTGTATTGTCAAAAATTTCGGAAATGGTCCGTGCTTACTCAATGGAATGAGTGTGCCCTGGCCGCAAATTTCAGAAATGGTCTTTCTGAAGCCATTAAGAATGTGATGGTGGGGTTTCCTATCCCTACAGGTCTGAGTGATTCAATGGCTCTGGCCATTCAAATTGATCGACGTTTGCGGGAGCACAAATCTGCTAATCCTTTGGCAGTGCTGTCTGAGCGGTCACCTGATTCTATGCAATGTAACAGAATTCTGACCAGAGCCGAGCGGCAAAATCATAGACGTCAAAATGGGTTGTGTTTTTACTGTGGTGATTCAACACATGTTATCTCAGCATGCTCTAAGCGCTTAAAAAAAATTGTTGCTAATCCTGTCGCCATTGGTACTTTTCAGCCTAAGTTTATTTTGTCTGTGACTTTAATTTGTTCATTATCTTCTTACTCAGCTATGGCTTTTGTAGATTCTGGTGCTGCTCTGAGTCTGATGGATTTGTCGTTTGCCAGGCGCTGTGGTTTTGTCCTGGAGCCTTTGGAAAATCCTATCCCTCTTAGGCTAGGTTCACATTGCGTTAGGGCAATCCGTTTAGCGCTAGCGCTTGCGGATTGCGCTAACGCAATGATTTTGTAGGGGCCGCATTTAGGGGTCGCGCTAACGTCCCCGCTCTCGCAGATCCCCGATCTGCGAGAGCGGGGAACGGACCTCGGGCGCGCCGCGGACGCTGCAAGCAGCGTCCGAGGCGCGCTACAAAAGAACGGCACATCGCTAGCGCGAGCCGAAAAAGGCACGCGCTAGTGATGCGCTACAGGCGAAATTTACATTGCTGTCAATGGGTGCGCTAACGGACCCGTTGCACGGCGTTAATTGCGACATTTTCGCCGTGCAACGCTGTCCGTTAGCGATCACCCACTAACGCAATGTGAACCTAGCCTTAGAGGAATTGATGCTACGCCATTGGCAGAGAATAAACCTCAGTATTGGACGCAAGTGACCATGTCCATGACTCCTGTACATCAGGAGGTGATTCGTTTTCTGGTACTGCATAAAATGCATGATGTTATTGTTTTGGGTCTGCCATGGTTACAGGCCCATAATCCAGTTTTGGATTGGAAAGCTATGACTGTGTCAAGTTGGGGTTGTCAGGGGATTCATGGCGATTCTCCATTGGTGTCTATTGCTTCTTCTGCTCCTTCTGAGATCCCTGAGTTTTTGTCAGACTATCAGGATGTATTTAGTGAGCCCAGGTCCAGTGCCCTTCCTCCGCATAGGGACTGTGATTGTGCTATAGATTTGATTCCTGGTAGTAAATTTCCTAAGGGACGACTCTTTCATTTATCTGTGCCAGAGCATGCCGCGATGCGGAGTTATATAAAGGAGTCTTTGGAGAAGGGACATATTCGCCCATCCTCTTCTCCTCTTGGTGCGGGATTCTTTTTTGTGGGCAAGAAAGACGGGTCTTTGAGACCTTGTATAGATTATCGTCTTCTGAATAAGATCACGGTGAAATTTCAGTATGCTTTGCCATTGTTGTCCGATTTGTTTGCTCGGATTAAGGGTGCCAGTTGGTTCACCAAGATAGATCTTCGCGGTGCGTATAACCTTGTGCGCATAAAGCAGGGAGATGAATGGAAAACAGCATTTAATATGCCCGAGGGTCATTTTGAGTACCTGGTGATGCCTTTTGGACTCTCTAATGCTCCTTCTGTGTTTCAGTCCTTCATGCATGACATCTTCCGGAAATATCTGGATACATTTATGATTATTTATCTGGATGATATTTTGTTTTTTTCTGATGATTGGGAGTCCCATGTGAACCAGGTCAGGATGGTGTTTCAGGTTCTGCGTGAGAATGCTTTGTTTGTGAAGGGTTCAAAATGTATCTTTGGGGTACAGAAGGTTTCTTTTTTGGGGTTTATTTTTTCCCCTTCTACAGTGGAGATGGACCCAGTCAAGGTCCGTGCCATTCATGACTGGACTCAGCCCACGTCTGTTAAGAGCCTGCAGAAGTTCTTGGGCTTTGCTAATTTTTACCGTCGTTTTATCGCTAATTTTTCTAGCGTGGTTAAACCTTTGACGGATATGACCAAGAAGGGTTCTGATGTTGCTAATTGGTCTCCTGCGGCCGTGGAGGCCTTTTGGGAGCTGAAGCGTCGGTTTACTTCAGCGCCAGTCCTGTGCCAGCCGGATGTCTCTCTTCCCTTCCAGGTTGAGGTTGATGCTTCGGAGATTGGGGCAGGGGCCGTTTTGTCGCAAAGAAGTTCTGATGGCTCCGTGATGAAACCATGCGCCTTCTTTTCAAGAAAATTTTCGCCTGCTGAGCGGAACTATGATGTTGGTAATCGGGAGTTGTTGGCTATGAAGTGGGTATTTGAGGAGTGGCGACATTGGCTCGAGGGAGCTAAACATCGTGTGGTGGTCTTGACTGATCATAAAAATCTTATTTATCTCGAGTCTGCCAAGCGCTTGAATCCTAGACAGGCTCGTTGGTCGTTGTTTTTCTCCCGTTTTGACTTTGTGGTCTCGTACCTGCCTGGTTCGAAGAACGTGAAGGCTGATGCACTTTCTAGGAGTTTTGTGCCTGACTCTCCTGGAGTCTCGGAGCCGGTTGGTGTTCTCAGAGAGGGAGTGATTTTGTCTGCCATTTCCCCAGATTTACGACGAGTGCTGCAGAAATTTCAGGCGGATAGGCCTGATCGTTGCCCACCGGAGAGACTGTTTGTCCCTGACAGATGGACCAGCAGAGTTATTTCTGAGGTTCATTCCTCGGTGTTGGCGGGGCATCCTGGGATTTTCGGTACCAGAGATTTGGTGGCTAGGTCCTTTTGGTGGCCTTCCTTGTCACGGGATGTGCGTTCTTTTGTGCAGTCCTGTGGGATTTGTGCTTGGGCTAAGCCTTGCTGTTCTCGTGCCAGCGGGTTGCTTTTGCCCTTGCCTATCCCGAAGAGGCCTTGGACGCACATTTCCATGGATTTTATTTCGGATCTTCCGGTATCTCGGAAGATGTCTGTCATCTGGGTGGTGTGCGATCGTTTTTCTAAAATGGTCCATTAGGTGCCCTTGCCTAAGTTGCCTTCTTCCTCTGATTTGGTGCCTTTGTTCCTTCAGAATGTGGTTCGTTTGCACGACATCCCTGAGAATATTGTGTCTGACAGAGGATCCCAGTTTGTGTCCAGATTCTGGTGATCCTTTTGTGCTAGGATGGGTATTGATTTGTCTTTTTCGTCGGCTTTTCATCCTCAGACTAATGGCCAGACCGAGCGAACTAATCAGACGTTGGAGACTTACTTAAGATGTTTTGTTTCTGCTGATCAGGATGACTGGGTTACCTTTTTGCCACTGGCCGAGTTTGCCCTTAATAATCGGGCTAGTTCTGCCACTTTGGTTTCACCCTTTTTCTGCAACTCTGGTTTTCATCCTCGTTTCTCCTCGGGTCAGGTTGAGCCTTCTGACTGTCCTGGGGTTGATTCTGTGGTGGATACGTTGCAGCGGATTTGGAACCATGTGGTGGACAATTTGAAATTGTCACAGGAGAAGGCCCAGCGTTTTGCCAACCGTCGCCGCGGTGTGGGTCCCCGACTTCGTGTTGGGGATTTGGTTTGGTTGTCTTCTCGGCATGTTCCTTTGAAGGTCTCCTCTCCTAAGTTTAAGCCTCGCTTTATCGGTCCTTATAAGATTTTGGAAATCCTTAACCCGGTGTCTTTTCGCTTGGACCTTCCAGCGTCATTTGCTATTCATAATGTGTTCCATAGGTCCTTGTTGCGGCGGTACGTGGTGCCTATGGTTCCTGCTGTTGAGCCTCCTGCCCCGGTTTTGGTTGAGGGCGAGTTGGAGTACGTGGTGGAGAAGATTTTGGATTCTCATATCTCCAGACGGAGACTTCAGTATTTAGTTAAGTGGAAGGGCTATGGTCAGGAGGATAATTCCTGGGTTGTCGCCTCTGATGTTCATGCGACTGATTTGGTTCGTGCCTTTCACGCTGCTCATCCTGATCGCCCTGGGGGTCTTGGTGAGGGTTCGGTGTTGTGAATTTGGATTCTGGGCTCCCCCGGTGGCTACTGGTGGAATTGAACTGGTGTCTTCATCTTCTCCTTTCACCTGTTCCCATCAAGATGTGGGAGTCGCTATATAACCTTGCTGCTCTGTTAGTTGCTTGCCGGTCAACAATGTTATCAGAAGCCTCTCTGTGCTTGTTCCTGCTCCTAGACAACTACTAGATAAGTTGGACTCTTGTCCATGTTTGTTTTTGCATTTTGTTCCAGTTCACAGCTGTAGTTTCGTTACTGTGTCTGGAAAGCTCTTGTGAACGGGAATTGCCACTCTGGTGTTATGAGTTAATGCCAGAGTTTTAAAGTAATTTCTGGATGGTGTTTTTGATAGGGTTTTCAGCTGACCATGAAAGTGTCCTTTCTGTCTTCTGCTATGTAGTAAGTGGACCTCAAATTTGCTAAACCTATTTTCATACTACGTTTGTTATTTCATCTCAACTCACCGCCAATACATGTGGGGGGCCTCTGTCTCCTTTCGGGGTATTTCTCTAGAGGTGAGCTAGGACTAATATTTTCCTCTGCTAGCTTTATTTAGTCCTCCGGCTGGGCTGGGCATCTAGAATCAACGTAGGCATGCTACCCGGCCACTGCTAGTTGTGCGTTAGGTTTAGTTCATGGTCAGCTCAGTTCCCATCTTCCAAGAGCTAGTTCCTATATATGCTTATGCTATGTTCTCTTGCCATTGAGATCATGACAGTTTGACCGGCCCGCAAAGTGTTAATTGTTTGGGCTGAAGCAGGAGAAAAAGAAGTGTTGAAGGGAAATTTTTTTTTTTTTCTCCTCAGAGTTTTGCTGCCTAGCCCTTAATTGCTGTCTAGCTGCTTCTTACCTCCTCTTAACCCTTGAATGGCTCTGTGTCCACCTGTTTGTAATGGATCTTCAGAGTGTAACTGCAGGTTTGAATAATCTCGCCACGAAGGTACAAAACTTGCAAGATTTTGTTTGTCATGCACCTGTATCTGAGCCGAGAATTCCTTTGCCGGAATTTTTCTCGGGGAATAGATCCGGGTTTCAGAATTTTCGAAATAATTGCAAATTATTTTTGTCTCTGAAATCTCGCTCTGCCGGAGACCCTGCACAGCAGGTCAGGATTGTGATTTCCTTGCTCCGGGGCGACCCTCAAGACTGGGCTTTTTCATTGACACCAGGGGATCCTGCATTGCTCAATGTGGATGCGTTTTTTCTGGCCTTGGGGTTGCTTTATGACGAACCTCATTTGGAGCTTCAGGCAGAAAAAACTTTGATGTCCCTATCTCAGGGGCAAGATGAAGCGGAAATTTACTGCCAAAGATTCCGTAAATGGTCTGTGCTTACTCAGTGGAATGAGTGCGCCCTGGCGGCGACTTTCAGAGAGGGTCTCTCTGATGCCATTAAGGATGTTATGGTGGGGTTCCCTGTGCCTGCGGGTCTGAATGAGTCCATGACAATGGCTATTCAGATCGATAGGCGTTTGCGGGAGCGCAAACCAGTGCACCATCTGGCGGTGTCCACTGAGAAGTCGCCAGAGAGTATGCAGTGTGATAGAATTCTGTCCCGAAGCGAGCGGCAGAATTTTAGACGGAAAAATGGGTTGTGTTTCTATTGTGGTGATTCTACTCATGTTATATCAGCATGCTCTAAGCGCACTAAAAAGCTTGGTAAATCTGTTTCCATTTGCACCTTACCGTCTAAATTTATTCTATCTGTGACCCTGATTTGCTCTTTGTCATCTATTACCACGGACGCCTATGTCGACTCTGGCGCCGCTTTGAGTCTTATGGATTGGTCCTTTGCCAAATGCTGTGGGTATGATTTAGAGCCTTTGGAGACTCCTATTCCTCTGAAGGGGATTGACTCCACCCCATTGGCTAATAATAAACCACAATACTGGACACAAGTAACTATGCGTATTAATCCGGATCACCAGGAGATTATTCGCTTTCTGGTGCTGTATAATCTACATGATGATTTGGTGCTAGGATTGCCTTGGCTGCAATCTCACAACCCAGTCCTCGACTGGAGAGCTATGTCTGTGTTGAGCTGGGGATGTAAGGGGGCTCATGGGGATGTACCTGTGGTTTCCATTTCATCATCCATTCCCTCTGAAATTCCTGAGTTCCTGTCTGACTATCGTGACGTCTTTGAAGAATCCAAGCTTGGTTCGTTACCTCCGCACCGAGAGTGCGATTGTGCCATAGATTTAATCCCGGGTAGTAAATACCCAAAGGGTCGTTTATTTAATCTGTCTGTGCCTGAACACGCTGCTATGCGAGAATATATAAAGGAGTCCTTGGAAAAGGGACATATTCGTCCATCGTCATCTCCCTTAGGAGCCGGTTTTTTCTTTGTGTCAAAAAAAGACGGCTCTTTGAGACCATGTATTGATTATCGGCTTTTGAATAAAATCACTGTTAAATATCAATACCCATTGCCGTTGCTGACTGATTTGTTTGCTCGCATAAAGGGGGCCAAGTGGTTCTCTAAGATTGACCTTCGTGGGGCGTATAATTTGGTGCGAATCAGGCAGGGGGATGAGTGGAAAACCGCATTTAATACGCCCGAGGGCCACTTTGAGTATTTAGTGATGCCTTTTGGTCTTTCTAATGCTCCGTCAGTTTTCCAGTCCTTTATGCATGATATTTTTCGCGATTATTTGGATAAATTTATGATTGTGTATCTGGATGATATTCTGATTTTTTCGGATGACTGGGACTCTCATGTCCAGCAAGTCAGGAGGGTTTTTCAGGTTTTGCGGTCTAATTCTTTGTGTGTGAAGGGTTCTAAGTGTGTTTTTGGGGTACAGAGGATTTCCTTTTTGGGATATATTTTTTCCCCCTCTTCCATTGAAATGGATCCTGTCAAGGTTCAAGCTATTTGTGATTGGACGCAGCCCTCTTCTCTTAAGAGTCTTCAGAAATTTTTGGGCTTTGCTAACTTTTATCGTCGATTTATTGCTGGTTTTTCGGATATTGCTAAGCCATTGACCGATTTGACTAAGAAGGGTGCTGATGTTGCTGATTGGTCCCCTGATGCTGTGGAGGCCTTTCGGGAGCTTAAGCGCCGTTTTTCCTCTGCCCCTGTGTTGCGTCAGCCTGATGTTGCTCTACCTTTTCAGGTTGAGGTCGACGCTTCTGAGATCGGAGCTGGGGCAGTGTTGTCGCAGAAAAGTTCTGACTGCTCCGTGATGAGGCCTTGTGCCTTCTTTTCCCGTAAATTTTCGCCCGCTGAGCGGAATTATGATGTTGGGAATCGGGAGCTTTTGGCCATGAAGTGGGCTTTTGAGGAGTGGCGCCATTGGCTTGAGGGGGCCAGACATCAGGTGGTGGTATTGACTGACCACAAAAATTTGATTTATCTTGAGACCGCCAGGCGCCTGAATCCTAGACAGGCGCGCTGGTCATTATTTTTCTCTCGGTTTAATTTTGTGGTGTCATACCTACCGGGTTCTAAGAATGTTAAGGCGGATGCCCTTTCTAGGAGTTTTGAGCCTGACTCGCCTGGTAACTCTGAGCCCACAGGTATCCTTAAGGATGGAGTGGTATTGTCAGCCGTTTCTCCAGACCTGCGGCGGGCCTTGCAGGAGTTTCAGGCGGAGAGACCTGATCGTTGCCCACCTGATAAACTGTTTGTTCCTGATGATTGGACCAGTAGAGTCATCTCTGAGGTTCATTCTTCTGCGTTGGCAGGTCATCCTGGCATTTTTGGTACCAGGGATTTGGTGGCAAGGTCCTTCTGGTGGCCTTCCCTGTCACGAGATGTGCGAGGCTTTGTGCAGTCTTGTGACGTTTGTGCTCGGGCCAAGCCTTGTTGTTCTCGGGCTAGTGGATTATTGTTGCCCTTGCCTATTCCTAAGAGGCCTTGGACGCACATCTCGATGGATTTTATTTCAGATCTGCCTGTTTCTCAGAAGATGTCTGTCATCTGGGTGGTGTGTGACCGTTTTTCTAAGATGGTCCATTTGGTTCCTCTGCCCAAGTTACCTTCTTCTTCCGAGTTGGTTCCTCTGTTTTTTCAAAATGTTGTTCGTTTGCATGGTATTCCTGAGAATATCGTTTCTGACAGAGGGACCCAATTCGTGTCTAGATTTTGGCGGGCATTCTGTGCTAGGATGGGCATAGATTTATCTTTTTCGTCCGCTTTCCATCCTCAGACGAATGGCCAGACCGAGCGGATTAATCAGACCCTGGAGACATATCTGAGGTGTTTTGTGTCTGCTGACCAGGATGATTGGGTTGCTTTTTTGCCATTGGCGGAGTTCGCTCTCAATAATCGGGCCAGCTCTGCCACTTTGGTGTCCTCGTTTTTCTGTAATTCGGGGTTTCATCCTCGATTTTCCTCTGGTCAGGTGGAATCTTCGGATTGTCCTGGAGTGGATGCTGTGGTGGAGAGATTGCATCAGATCTGGGGGCAGGTGGTGGACAATTTGAGGTTGTCCCAGGAGAAGACTCAGCTTTTTGCCAACCGCCACCGTCGTGTTGGTCCTCGGCTTTCTGTTGGGGATTTGGTGTGGTTGTCTTCTCGTTTTGTCCCTATGAGGGTCTCTTCTCCTAAGTTTAAGCCTCGGTTTATCGGCCCGTATAAGATATTGGAGATTCTTAACCCTGTTTCCTTCCGTTTGGACCTCCCTGCATCCTTTTCTATTCATAACGTTTTTCATCGGTCATTATTGCGCAGGTATGAGGTACCGGTTGTGCCTTCCGTTGAGCCTCCTGCTCCGGTGTTGGTTGAGGGTGAGTTGGAGTACGTTGTGGAGAAAATCTTGGACTCTCGTGTTTCCAGACGGAGACTCCAGTATCTGGTCAAGTGGAAGGGATACGGCCAGGAGGATAATTCTTGGGTGAATGCATCTGATGTTCATGCCTCCGATCTGGTTCGTGCCTTTCATAGGGCCCATCCTGATCGCCCTGGTGGTTCTGGTGAGGGTTCGGTGCCCCCTCCTTGAGGGGGGGGTACTGTTGTGAATTTGGATTCTGGGCTCCCCCGGTGGCTACTGGTGGAATTGAACTGGTGTCTTCATCTTCTCCTTTCACCTGTTCCCATCAAGATGTGGGAGTCGCTATATAACCTTGCTGCTCTGTTAGTTGCTTGCCGGTCAACAATGTTATCAGAAGCCTCTCTGTGCTTGTTCCTGCTCCTAGACAACTACTAGATAAGTTGGACTCTTGTCCATGTTTGTTTTTGCATTTTGTTCCAGTTCACAGCTGTAGTTTCGTTACTGTGTCTGGAAAGCTCTTGTGAACGGGAATTGCCACTCTGGTGTTATGAGTTAATGCCAGAGTTTTAAAGTAATTTCTGGATGGTGTTTTTGATAGGGTTTTCAGCTGACCATGAAAGTGTCCTTTCTGTCTTCTGCTATGTAGTAAGTGGACCTCAAATTTGCTAAACCTATTTTCATACTACGTTTGTTATTTCATCTCAACTCACCGCCAATTCATGTGGGGGGCCTCTGTCTCCTTTCGGGGTATTTCTCTAGAGGTGAGCTAGGACTAATATTTTCCTCTGCTAGCTTTATTTAGTCCTCCGGCTGGGCTGGGCATCTAGAATCAACGTAGGCATGCTACCCGGCCACTGCTAGTTGTGCGTTAGGTTTAGTTCATGGTCAGCTCAGTTCCCATCTTCCAAGAGCTAGTTCCTATATATGCTTATGCTATGTTCTCTTGCCATTGAGATCATGACAGTTCGGTGACCCCTCCTAAAGGGGGGGGTACTGTTGTGAACTGTGTTTCTGGGCTCCCTCTGGTGGTCACTAACGGTACTGTGTTAGGCATGTCTTGTTGTAGGCCTGGGCTCCAGCTGGGTCATTAAGCAGCGGGTGTTCCCTATTTAGGTCTCCTCTGGACTCAGTCTCTTGCCTCGCATCGTTGTATCCAGTCCTATAAGGTTTCCTCCTGATTCCTTTCCGTCTGTCTCATGCAAGAAAAGCTAAGTCCGTTTTGAATACTTTGGATCATTTGCATTTTTCAGTGTTTTTGTCCAGCTTGCTTAATATGTGATTTTCTGGCTCGCTGGAAGCTCTGGGGTGCTGATATTCTCCCTCCGCACCGTCAGTCGGTGTGGGGGTTCTTGAAATATTCAGCGTGGATGTTTTTGCAGGGTTTTCTGCTGACCGCATAGTTCACTTTCTATTTTCTGCCTATCTAGACTAGTGGGCCTCACTTTGCTGAATCTAGTTCGTCTCTGCGTTTGTGTTTTCCTCTTGCCTCACCGTTATTATTTCTTGGGGGCTTTCTATATCTTTGGGGTTCAATTTCTCTGGAGGCAAGTGAGGTCTTATTTTCCCTCTAGGGGTAGTCAGTTCTCTGGCTGGCTCGAGATGTCTAGAATCAACGTAGGCACGTTCACCGGCTACTTCTAGTTGTTGTGTTAGGATCAGGTATGCGGTTAGCCCAGTTTCCACCTCCCTAGAGCAGTTCCTATGTTTTTTGTTTACCTTGCCGGAATACCAGAGATCCTCTACCACTGGGATCATAACAGTATCTGACTCTGGTAGTACCCTGATTTGTCCTGCTGCGCTTTCTGACCTTGCCCGTGTCTATTCCTCCTTACCTGCCCATCTGGACTTAGTGTTTCCTGATTGCTTTTGGACTTCCCAGTGTTTGATTCGGTTTTGACTCTGATTTGACTTTGCCTCTTGTCCCTGGTACTTCTGCCTTTTGTTTGGTATTGACCCTTTGGCTCTCCACTGACTCTGTTATTGTTTTTTCCCTTTGTACTGCGTGACGGTCTAGGTTTTGACTTGGCTTGTTTGACTATTCAGCTGCCAACTGGTGGTAGCTTCGCTGCAGCACTGCAGGTCTGCCCTTTCAGACTTGTTACTTTCCTTCCACTCTATTTCCATCTGGTGGAAGTTGCTGTTACCTGCTTAGCAGAAGCGTGACACTTATGCACCAATGAACGGTGACCTGCCGATAGATTCTTGACGATGATTGTTAATAGCAAATTCTGCCAGCAGTAAGTAGGATGCCCAATTCTCCTTATTTTCGGAGACAAAACTCCTAAGGTAAGTCTCCAAATTTTGATTAACGTGCTCAGTCTGTCCATTCAACTGGGGATGGAAAGCAGAGGAAAAGGATAGCTGCACCCCCAGTCGTGAACAGAACACCCTCTAGAACTTGGAAACAAACTGGGTCCCCCGATCTGACACCACATTGGAGGGAACCCTATGAAGCTTCACCATCTCATTTCTAAACACCTGAGCAAGAGTCTTGGCATTCCGAAGTGCCAGTAATGCGATAAAGTGAGCTATTTTACTGAACCTATCCACAACCAAAGTCTTGCCTGCAGATACCGGTAGGTCAGTAATAAAATCCATGGACTGCTAGGAATAGGTAGTGGAAGAAGAGTACCAGTTGGATGGCTATGCAATACTTTAGAACACACGCAGATAATACAAGCAGATACAAGTTCAACCACATCCCGATGCAACCCTGGCCACCAAAAATGATGAGAAAGGAGGTCTGCAGTTGCCTTACCACCTGGATGACCAGCAAGCACAGAGTTGTGATGTTCCTTAATTACTTTGCAGCACAAATTAGATGGTATAAATAACCTTCCTGGAGTGAAGGAGCCAGGGGCATTCCTCTGGGCCTCCAACATCTCACCCTCCAGCTCAGGGTACAATGCCGAAATGACTACCCCCTTCGCAAAATTGAGGCAGGGTTCTCACGGTCACAACCACTAGGGAAGCTCTGGGACAAAGCATCAGCCTTGACATTTTTGACCCCTAGATGGAAAGCGACAACAAAATTGAACCTAGTAAAAAAACTGGGACCCTCTAGCTTGCCTAGGGTTGAGACGTTTGCCAATTGAAGATATGACAAGTTCTTATAGTCAGTGATAAGAGTAATAGGATGGACAGCCCCTCTCCAACCAATGTCACGATCACAGATAGGGTTCTAAGGGAAAAAACCCGAAAGTGGACCCTCTGGGTCGCGGCTCCAGAGCCCCCGAGGACGAGTGGACCAGATGGATCCACCCCCTATACAGGGAGTGTTAGGAGCAGGCCCAAGGGGGATGTAACCACAGCTGCCGGAGCCAAAGGGATGACTGGGGTAAAACGAGGAAAAGCGGACACGTGTAACCTCACGGGAAAAGGACAGAATTAGGAGAATCTGGAACTGACAATGACTGGCAGCTGTAAAAGAAGGGAAAAAACAAATAGTAAAGCTGGAACCGCTAAAGAACTAGGGAAACCTAAAGGCTAACGAAATTCGGGAGAAGAGGACTGCTGAGACACAGAGCTGACAATAGGACAGGACGAGGACAGAACAAATAGGAATGGAGGGAAACAGGACAACCTGGGAACAGACAAATCAAACAGACTGGCAAGGAAGGGGGAAGAAGCACAGCGCTAGAGAGAGAGAGCAGAAGAGACACGGGACCTGAGGACGAAGAGGGACACCAGAACAAAGCAGGCGCCGCAACGACGACAATACTCAGGCATCTTACCTGAGTAGACGCTGGACAGAAATACCCGGTGGGCGCCGCCATGTTGGGGCGGAGCCACCGGGTCACGACCTTCCAGGAACCTTGGTGGCGGAAGAAGCGCAACTGCGCATGCGCGAACCGCCTAAGCGCCAAGATCCTGAGAAGCCGGGCGGAATACAGCGACGGACCATGTCGGGGGCGTGCCGGCTGAAGAGAACGAGGTAATTATCAGAGGATGGAATGGAGGACGTGACAGTCACCATTCTTCAAATGCCAATTTAATCGCCAAAATCTCCCTATTACCCACGTCACAATTTCTCTCAGCCAAAAATAATTTATTAGAAAAGGAAGCGCATGGACTCCATTTACCAGGGGAATGACCCTGAGACAACACAGCCCCAACCCCCACCTTCGACGCATCAACCTCCACATTGGGAAACATCAGGTTGACTAAGTATAGGAGCCGTGGCAAAACAGCTCTTTAGGGAGAAAAAAGCCTGCAGGGCGAAATCCGACTACTTGGAAAAATCATACCCCTTCCTTGTCATGTCAGTAAGGGGTTTCATAGTTACTGAATAATTCTGGATGAATTTCCAGCAAAAATTGAGCTTTACTAGCTCAGAAAAGGTTCTAGAGCCTTCAAGGTCTCGGGACGGTCCCAATCAAAGGCAGCACAGATCTTCTCCAGATGCATCCGAAAACCCAAAGATGACAAAAACTGCACCTCCTGTACGGCGAACACACATTTTTCTAGTTTGGCATATAGTTTGTTGTCTCTTAATATTTGCAGCACCTATTTAACATGCCCCCGATGTGTCTCAAAATCAGGTGAGTAAGTCAAAATATCATCTAGATAGACCACCACTAACCTGCCCAACAAATGATGGAAAATATAATTAATGAAACGCTAAAATACCGCAGGTGCATTGGTCACACCGAAAGGCATGACCAGACTCTCGAAATGACCCTCAGGGTATTGAACACAGTTTTCCATTCATCCCCTTCTCTGATTCTAACAAGGTTGAGGCCCCCCTTAAATCTAACTTGGAGAACATCTTAGCTTCCACCACTTGGCTGAATGGATCCGGAATCAGAAGAAGAGGGTATGTGTCACGGTCCCTGATACCTACCTGTCCGGCCGGCGCGCTCCCAGCGTCCCTCCTTCTTCTTCTCGATCCGGCTTCTCGGCGCGTCGGCGCATGCGCCCTAGGGTCTCCTCCGCCGCTCTGCCTTCTGGCTGGTCGTGACCCGGTGGCCCCGCCTCCAATATGGCGGCGCCCACCGGGTATTTCTGTTCGGCGCTTCCTCAGGTAAGCGCCTGCGTATCTTCGTTGTTACTGCTCCGTTTGTTCCAGCGTTGTATTCAGGCCCGTCCTTAGGATAGCTTCCTGTGTTCCGTACCTGCTGTGTTTTCGGTTCCTCCGGCTTTCCCCTGCTTCCTCCGTTCTCTTATTACTCCTGCTCCAGCCGTCTGTTTATATTTTGTATTTTTCCTTTTCAGTTCTCCGCCTCGTCATCCTCAGCGTTCCTGTTCCGCTGCTTCACCCAGTCGTCCCTTTGGCTCTGGCAGTTGCGGTTTCATCCTCCCTGGGCCTGCTCCTAACACTCCCTGTATAGGGGGTGCACCCATCAGGTTTGCTCACCCTAGGGGGCTCTGGGACCGCGACCCAGAGGGTCCACTTTGGGGTTCACCTCGTCTCTCTGTCTCACCCCCGTGTAGCGTGATAGTATACGCAGGCCAACTTAATGGCTAACAGTTCCTTGTCTCCGATTGAGTAATTACGTTCCGAAGAGGAAAACGATTTGGAGAAGAAACCACATGTAACGACACGTCCAGAAGCTGACTTCTGTAAGAGGACTGATCCGACTCCCACGGAAGATGCATCCACTTCAAGAACGAAGGGTCTGTTGGCATCAGGACGATGAAGCACCGGGGCTACAGCAAATCTTTGTTTCAAAGTTAGAAATGCATTTTGTGCCTCTGAGGACCAGTTGTTGGAAGCAAGTCCTTTGCGAGTGAGAGCTGAGATGGGCTTGGTTAACGAAGAAAAATGTGGAATGAATTGCCTATAGTAATTGGCGAAGCCGAGGAAACGTTGAATGGCTTTAACTCCTACAGGCTGTGGCCAATCCAGAACTGCAGACACCTTAGCTGGATCCATCTTCAGACCGGCATCAGAAACAATATAACCCAGGAAAGGTACACTTGATTGTTCGAAAACACATTTTTTGATCTTGGCAAAAAGATGGTTCTCACGGAGGCGTTGTAAAGCAAGACGGACGTCACGTCGATGGGAGGAGAGATTCGGAGAGAAGATGAGTATGTCGTCTAGATAGACTACGACACTGATATATAGGCAATCTCTGAAGACATCATTTACGAATTCTTGGAACACAGCGGGAGCGTTACAGAGACCAAAAGGCATCACCAAGTACTCATAATGGCCGTCACGGGTGTTAAATGCGGTCTTCCATTCATCCCCTGCACGAATTCGAACTAGGTTGTAAGCACCACGAAGATCCAACTTAGTGAACACTCGTGCTCCTCTTAAGCAGTCAAAGAGTTCAGAGATTAAAGGTAATAGATATTTATTCTTCACCGTTATGTTGTTCAAACCTCTATAGTCTATGCATGGACGAAGTGAGCCGTCTTTTTTCTTGACAAAAAAGAAACCGGCTCCTGCTGAAGAGGTGGACTTCCGAATGAATCCTTTAGCAAGGTTCTCCTGAACGTACTCTGACATGGCTTGAGTCTCAGCAGGTGAGAGGGGGTAGATTCTTCCTCGCGGAGGCATGGTACCTGGAACCAGGTCTATAGGACAGTCGTAGGACCGATGTGGAGGAAGATTCTCTGCTTCCCTTTTATTGAAGACATCAGAAAAGGAAGAGTAAGCAGAAGGCAGACCAGGAAGGGCAAGGGAAGAGCAAGAGTCACCCACAGGACGTACCGACAACAGACACCGAGCCCGACAGGAATCCCCCCACGAGAGAATATTGCCATTATGCCAATCTAACGCGGGCTCATGGGTCCGCAACCATGGTAAGCCTAAAAGTACAGGATGGGAAATATTGGCTAAAACATAAAACGCAATTTTCTACTTGTGTAAAACCCCTACTTGAAGTTCTACTACTTGTGTGACCTGGGTTATAGTCTCTTGCAAGGGCTTGCCGTCCACTGAAGCAAGAAAAAGAGGGCTTTCTAGTGTCTTAACGGGAACAGAAAATCTTACAACCTCCTCTAGTCTGATAAAATTCCCAGCTGCACCCGAGTCAATGTAAGCTTGCAGAGAATAGCGTTTACCAGAGACAAGAAGTAGGACGGAAAGCGTAAGGGGTAGAGAGGTACCACATGCACCTACGGAGGCCTCTCTTTCCTGACCTAGGCGGAGGAGTTTTCCGGACGATCAGGACAAGCACGGAGGAGATGGGAAGCACTGCCACAGTAGAAACATAACCCCTGGGTGCGTCTTTCCTGGCGCCGTTGCTCAGACATCTTGAGCTGGTCTACTTGCATCAGCTCAGGCGCCGGTTCGGTGGTAGATACTCTGGGTCTAGGACTGGGTGGTCTTCGTAATGGCAGGGAGAGACGAGGAGTCCTTTTCTCACGCGCTCGTTCTTGAAATCGGAGGTCAATACGGGTAGCCAAGGATATCAGATCCTCCAAATTGGTAGGAGTATCCCGACCCGCCAACTCATCTTTTATGCGCCCGGATAGTCCACGCCAGAATGCCCCTACCAAAGCCTCATTATTCCACCCAAGGTCAGAAGATAAAGTGTGGAACTGAATGGCGTACTGACAGACAGATAGGATCCCCTGCTGTAAACTGAATAGGGACTCAGTAGTTGAGGCCAGACGACCTGGTTCGTCGAACACTCGACGGAACGTTTCAAGGAAATCAGCTAAGTATGACATCAGTGGATCGTCACGTTACCAGAGAGGATTTACCCACGCCAATGCATTCCCCTCGAGATGAGAAATTATGAAAGCTATTTTAGCCCGATCGGTGGGGTATTGTAAGGGCAAGAGCTCAAAATGGAGACGACACTGATTTAGGAATCCCCGACATAATTTGGGGTCTCCATTATAGCGTGGGGGTTTGGCCAGACGAGGAGGTGCGTGAGAAGCGGGAACCGGAGCGACAGTAGGCGAAGGAGTCTGCAGAGAGAGAAGGCGAGAATCTATAGATAAGTCAAAATTTGCGTTTGGGTGTCGCGCTGCTGCGCCAGCTCCTGCTGCAAATTTAGCAACAAAGAAGCATTCCCGGGATCGGAAGATTGAAGTGAGGACAAACGAGAGTCCATAGACTTCATAAAGGCCATCATACGGGACTGATTTTCGCGAAGAAAGAGCAATTCTTTCTGAGCAGCAGCGGCTCCAGCGGGATCCATGGCCTGCGTATACTATCACGCTACACGGGGGTGAGACAGAGAGACGAGGTGAACCCCAAAGTGGACCCTCTGGGTCGCGGTCCCAGAGCCCCCTAGGGCGAGCAAACCTGATGGGTGCACCCCCTATACAGGGAGTGTTAGGAGCAGGCCCAGGGAGGATGGAACCGCAACTGCCGGAGCCAAACGGACGACTGGGTGAAGCAGTGGAACAGGAACGCTGAGGATGACGAGGCGGAGAACTGAAAAGGAAAAATACAAAATATAAACAGACGGCTGGAGCAGGAGTAATAAGAGAACGGAGGAAGCAGGGGAAAGCCGGAGGAACTGAAAACACAGCAGGTACGGAACACAGGAAGCTATCCTAAGGACGGGCCTGAATACAACGCTGGAACAAACGGAGCAGTAACAACGAAGATACGCAGGCGCTTACCTGAGGAAGCGCCGAACAGAAATACCCGGTGGGCGCCGCCATATTGGAGGCGGGGCCACCGGGTCACGACCTCCCAGAAGGCAGAGCGGCGGAGGAGACCCTAGGGCTCATGCGCCGACCGCCGACACGCCGAGAAGCAGAGAAGCCGGATCGAGAAGAAGAAGGAGGGACGCTGGGAGCATGCCGGCCGGACAGGTAGGTATCAGGGACCGTGACAGTATGGATCTCTGATGGTAATTTGATTTTATTCCTTGAAATCTAAACAGGGACGTAGACTGCCATCTTTTTTCTTCACGAGGAAGATCCCTGCCGCCACGGGCAAAGATGAGGGTCTGATATGTCCCTTCCCCTGACTTTCCGCAATTAAATCCTTAAACAGTTCTCATGGCAGTTATCTCCCCACTCAGTGATCTTCCAGGCTTGCCAATCAACTAGTGGATTATGTTTCACCAACTATGGAAGACCCTATACATTTGGGGTGAGAAGACCGTCCAGGACATAGCAAGGAATTATCTCACAATGAACTTACCCTACCCTCAGTCTTACATTATGTACAATCTGAGTGAGAGCGTTCTGTGCAAGGGGCACACTGAGTCGATGGCGAAGATGGGAATGGGCTTAGCTAAAGTACAGCAAGCCATGAGTTCTAGCAAACTCAGCATCAACCATGCTGACTCCAGCTCCACTGTCAATAAACACAGAAATCTCCTTGGTTTTGCTCTCCAGCACCGCCTCTGCTTTCAGGACAAACCGGGAACTGCAGGTTTACGAAAAATGCACCCCTTGCTTATTCACCTCCAGGCTACCAAGGGTTAAATGTGTTTCCTTTTGCTTACGCATCAAAGGACAGGCCCCAATAAAATGTCCCTTTTTTCCACAGAAACTACCCCCCCCCCCTTTTTTTTTTACAAATCTCTGGGGAAATGTACGATGCAGAGGCACCCCCTTACTGCATGGGTTCCTCCACCCTCCCCAGTACTGCTTCACCGCCAGACTGCTTCCCCAGCAAAGAGGCACTACCCCAAAAAGAAGGCTCTGGAGAATGTGGTCTTACCCACCTATTCCTAAGGCATCTATCAACACGTATGTTATGGACCTGGTGGTTAGGAGCACCCGGAATGACCTGATGAGTAAACTAGTAATCGGAACAAGCTCTGGGAAAGTGGGAACTCTGCTGACCGCAAACCCTACTCCTATCACACACACTAGAAATAGCCGTGGAGCGTACATAACTCTCCCTAGACGCCTCTTCACAGCCTAAGAGCTAACTACCCCTAAAGATAGAAATAGAAGCCTAACCTTGCCTCAGAGAAATTCCCCAAAGGTAAAGGCAGCCCCCCACATATATTGACTGTGAGTTAAGAGGAAAGTCACAAACACAGGAATGAAACAGGTTTTAGCAAAGGAGGCCAGACTTCACTAAATAGTCAGAGGATAGAAAAGGAAACTATGCGGTCAGCACAAAAACTACAAAAACCACGCAGAGTATGCAAAAAGACCCCCACACCGACTCACGGTGTGGAGGTGCAACACTGCACCCCAGAGCTTCCAGCTAGCAAGGAAATATCATGATAGCAAGCTGGACTAGAATTTAGCAGTACTAAGAAATATATTCAGGCAGCAGTAACAACAAATGAACTAGCAGGGACTTAGCTTCTGCTGGAGTAGACAGGTCCTCAGAGAAGTCCAAGAGAGATCTGAACCAATACTGATACATTGACAGGTGGCATGAAGTAACGATCTGAGTAGAGTTAAATAGGGAAGCCAGACTAACAATAAACGAGGGCAGCTGAGAAAGCAAACCTCAGAGACCAGCAGTTCCGCTCAAAGCCACCAGAGGGAGTCCAAGAGCAGAACTAACCAAAGTACCATTCTTGACCACAGGAGGGAGTCCGAGAAATGGAATTCACAACAGTACCCCCCCTTGAGGAGGGGTCACCGAACCCTCACCAGGGCCCCCAGGCCGATCAGGACGAGCCAAATGAAAGGCACGAACCAAATCGGCAGCATGGACATCGGAGGCAACAACCCAGGAATTATCCTCCTGACCATAGCCCTTCCACTTAACCAGGTACTGGAGCTTCCGTCTCGAAACACGAGAATCCAAAATGTTTTCCACCACATACTCCAACTCCCCCTCAACCAACACCGGAGCAGGAGGATCAACGGAGGGAACCATAGGCGCCACATACCTCCGCAACAACGCCCTATGGAACACATTATGGATGGCAAAGGAAGCTGGAAGGACCAAACGAAATGACACAGGGTTGAGAATTTCAGAAATCTTATAAGGACCAATGAAACGAGGCTTAAACTTAGGAGAAGAAACCTTCATAGGAACATAACGAGAAGATAACCAAACCAAATCCCCAACACGAAGTCAAGGACCAACACAACGATGGCGGTTAGCGAAACGTTGAGCCTTCTCCTGGGACAACGTCAAATTGTCCACCACGTGAGTCCAAATTTGCTGCAATCTGTCCACCACAGAATCCACACCAGGACAGTCAGAAGGCTCATCCTGCCCCGAAGAAAAACAAGGATGAAAACCAGAATTGCAAAAAAAAGGCGAAACCAAAGTAGCCGAACTAGCCCGATTATTAAGGGCGAACTCAGCCAATGGCAAAAAGGTCACCCAATCATCCTGATCAGCAGAAAGAAAAAAGCATCTCAGATAGGTTTCCAAAGTCTGGTTGGTTCGTTCAGTTTGGCCATTTGTCTGAGGATGGAAAGCCGAAGAAAAAGACAAATCAATGCCCATCTTAGCACAAAAGGACCGCCAAAACCTAGAGACAAACTGGGACCCTCTGTCCGACACAATGTTCTCCGGAATGCCATGCAAACGAACCACATGCTGAAAGAATAATGGCACCAAATCAGAGGAGGAAGGTAATTTAGGCAAGGGTACCAAATGGACCATCTTAGAAAAGCGATCACAAACCACCCAGATGACAGACATCCTTTGAGAGACAGGAAGATCTGAAATAAAATCCATGGAAACATGCGTCCAGGGCCTTTTCGGGACCGGCAAGGGCAAATGCAACCCACTGGCACGAGAACAGCAGGGCTTGGCCCAAGCACAAGTCCCACAAGACTGCACAAAAGAACGCACATCCCGTGACAAGGAAGGCCACCAAAAGGACCTAGCCACCAAATCCCTGGTACCAAAAATGCCAGGATGACCAGCCAACACCGAGCAATGAACCTCAGAAATAACTCTGCTAGTCCATCTATCAGGGACAAACAGTTTCCCCGCTGGACAACGGTCAGGTCTATCAGCCTGAAACTCCTGCAGCACCCGCCGCAAATCAGGGGAGATGGCAGACAGAATTACCCCCTCTTTGAGAATACCAGCCGGCTCAGGGACTCCCGGAGAATCAGGCACAAAACTCCTAGAAAGGGCATCAGCCTTCACATTCTTAGAACCCGGAAGGTATGAGACCACAAAATCGAAACAGGAGAAAAACAGTGACCATCGAGCCTGTCTAGGATTCAACCGCTTGGCAGACTCGAGATAAGTCAAATTCTTGTGATCCGTCAAGACCACCACGCGGTGCTTGGCTCCCTCAAGCCAATGTCGCCACTCCTCGAATGCCCACTTCATAGCCAGCAGCTCCCGATTGCCAACATCATAATTACGCTCAGCAGGCGAAAACTTTCTAGAAAAGAAGGCACATGGCTTCATCACAGAGCCATCAGAACTTCTTTGAGACAAAACAGCCCCTGCTCCAATCTCAGAAGCATCAACCTCAACCTGAAAAGGGAGCGAAACATCTGGCTGACGCAACACAGGGGCCGAAGAAAAACGACATTTCAGCTCCTGAAAAGCCTCCACGGCCGCAGAGGACCAATTCACCACATCAGCACCTTTCTTTGTCAAATCAGTCAAAGGTTTAACCACACTAGAAAAATTAGCGATGAAGCGACGGTAAAAATTAGCAAAGCCCAGGAATTTCTGAAGACTCTTCACAGATGTAGGTTGAGACCAATCATAAATGGCCTGAACTTTAACAGGATCCATCTCGATAGTAGAAGGGGAAAAAATGAAGCCCAAAAAGGAAACCTTCTGAACTCCAAAGAGACACTTAGACCCCTTCACAAACAAGGAATTAGCACGAAGGACCTGAAATACCATTCTGACCTGCTTCACATGAGACTCCCAATCATCTGAAAAGACCAAAATATCATCCAAATATACAATCATGAATCTATCCAGATACTTTCGGAAGATGTCATGCATAAAGGACTGAAACACAGATGGAGCGTTAGAAATCCCGAATGGCATCACCAGGTACTCAAAATGGCCCTCGGGCGTATTAAATGCTGTTTTCCATTCATCGCCCTGTTTAATACGCACAAGGTTATACGCCCCTCGAAGATCTATCTTGGTGAACCAACTAGCCCCCTTAATCCGAGCAAACAAATCAGACAGCAGAGGCAAAGGGTACTGAAATTTGACCGTGATTTTATTGAGAAGGCGGTAGTCTATACAGGGTCTCAGAGAACCATCCTTCTTGGCCACAAAAAAGAACCCTGCTCCCAACGGTGATGAAGACGGGCGAATATGCCCTTTCTCCAAGGACTCCTTTATATAACTCCGCATAGCGGCGTGTTCTGGCACGGATAAATTGAAAAGTCGGCCCTTAGGAAACTTACTACCAGGGATCAAATTTATAGCACAATGACAATCCCTATGAGGGGGTAGGATACTGGACTTGGGCTCATCAAATACATCCCGGTAATCCGACAGAAACTCAGGGACATCAGAAGGAGTGGATGAAGAAATTGACATCATCGGAACATCGCCATGTACCCCTTGACAACCCCAACTAGACACAGACATTGATTTCCAATCCAATACTGGATTATGAACCTGTAGCCATGGCAAACCCAACACGACCACATCATGCAAATTATGCAACACCAAAAAGCGAATATCTTCCTGATGTGCAGGAGCCATGCACATGGTCAACTGAGTCCAGTACTGAGGTTTATTCCTGGCCAAAGGCGTAGCATCAATTCCCCTCAATGGAATAGGATACTGCAAAGGCTCCAGGAAAAAACCACAATGCCTGGCAAGCTCCAAGTCCATCAAATTCAGGGCAGCGCCCGAATCCACAAATGCCATAACCAAGTAGGACGACAGAGAGCAAATCAAAGTAACAGACAAAAGAAATTTAGGCTGTACAGTAGCAATGGTGACAGACCTAGCGAACCGCTTAGTGCGCTTAGGACAATCAGAGATAGCATGAGTAGTGTCACCACAGTAAAAACACAGCCGATTCTGATGTCTGTGTTCTTGCCGTTCAGTTCTGGTCAAAGTTCTATCACATTGCATAAGCTCAGGCCTCTGCTCAGAGGACACCGCCAAATGGTGCACAATTTTGCGCTCACGCAAACGCCGATCAATTTGAATGGCCAAGGACATTGATTCATTCAGACCAGCAGGCGTGGGGAAGCCCACCATAACATCCTTAAGGGCCTCAGAGAGACCCTTTCTAAAAATTGCTGCCAGGGCACACTCATTCCATTGAGTAAGCACAGACCACTTTCTAAACTTCTGACAATATACCTCCGCTTCATCCTGACCCTGACACAAAGCCAGCAAGGCTTTCTCTGCCTGATCCACTGAATTAGGTTCGTCATAAAGCAATCCAAGCGCCAGAAAAAACGCATCTACATTAAGCAATGCAGGATCTCCTGGCGCAAGGGAGAATGCCCAGTCTTGAGGGTCGCCACGTAACAAAGAAATAATAATTTTTACTTGCTGAATGGGGTCACCAGAGGAGCGGGGTTTCAAAGCAAGAAACAGTCTACAATTATTTTTGAAATTCAGAAACTTAGATCTATCCCCAGAAAACAAATCAGGAATTGGAATTCTAGGCTCTAACATCGGATTCTGAACTACATAGTCTTGAATGCTTTGGACCCCTGCAGTGAGTTGATCCACACAAGAGGACAAACCCTGAATATCCATATCTACACCTGAGTCCTGAACCACCCAGAGGTTAAGGGGAAAAGAAAGACAAAACACACTGCAAAGAAAAAAAAATGGGTTCAGAACTTCTCTTATCCCTCTTTTGAGATGCATTAACACTTTGTTGGCCAGCTGTACTGTTATGGACCTGGTGGTTAGGAGCACCCGGAATGACCTGATGAGTAAACTAGTAATCGGAACAAGCTCTGGGAAAGTGGGAACTCTGCTGACCGCAAACCCTACTCCTATCACACACACTAGAAATAGCCGTGGAGCGTACCTAACTCTCCCTAGACGCCTCTTCACAGCCTAAGAGCTAACTACCCCTAAAGATAGAAATAGAAGCCTAACCTTGCCTCAGAGAAATTCCCCAAAGGTAAAGGCAGCCCCCCACATATATTGACTGTGAGTTAAGAGGAAAGTCACAAACACAGGAATGAAACAGGTTTTAGCAAAGGAGGCCAGACTTCACTAAATAGTCAGAGGATAGAAAAGGAAACTATGCGGTCAGCACAAAAACTACAAAAACCACGCAGAGTATGCAAAAAGACCCCCACACCGACTCACGGTGTGGAGGTGCAACACTGCACCCCAGAGCTTCCAGCTAGCAAGGAAATATCATGATAGCAAGCTGGACTAGAATTTAGCAGTACTAAGAAATATATTCAGGCAGCAGTAACAACAAATGAACTAGCAGGGACTTAGCTTCTGCTGGAGTAGACAGGTCCTCAGAGAAGTCCAAGAGAGATCTGAACCAATACTGATACATTGACAGCTGGCATGAAGTAAGGATCTGAGTAGAGTTAAATAGGGAAGCCAGACTAACAATAAACGAGGGCAGCTGAGAAAGCAAACCTCAGAGACCAGCAGTTCCGCTCAAAGCCACCAGAGGGAGTCCAAGAGCAGAACTAACCAAAGTACCATTCATGACCACAGGAGGGAGTCCGAGAAATGGAATTCACAACAGTACCCCCCCTTGAGGAGGGGTCACCGAACCCTCACCAGGGCCCCCAGGCCGATCAGGATGAGCCAAATGAAAGGCACGAACCAAATCGGCAGCATGGACATCGGAGGCAACAACCCAGGAATTATCCTCCTGACCATAGCCCTTCCACTTAACCAGGTACTGGAGCTTCCGTCTCGAAATACGAGAATCTAAAATGTTTTCCACCACATACTCCAACTCCCCCTCAACCAACACCGGAGCAGGAGGATCAACGGAGGGAACCATAGGCGCCACATACCTCCGCAACAACGACCTATGGAACACATTATGGATGGCAAAGGAAGCTGGAAGGACCAAACGAAATGACACAGGGTTGAGAATTTCAGAAATCTTATAAGGACCAATGAAACGAGGCTTAAACTTAGGAGAAGAAACCTTCATAGGAACATAACGAGAAGATAACCAAACCAAATCCCCAACACGAAGTCGAGGACCAACACAACGATGGCGGTTAGCGAAACGTTGAGCCTTCTCCTGGGACAACGTCAAATTGTCCACCACGTGAGTCCAAATTTGCTGCAATCTGTCCACCACAGAATCCACACCAGGACAGTCAGAAGGCTCAACCTGCCCCGAAGAAAAACGAGGATGAAAACCAGAATTGCAAAAAAAAGGCGAAACCAAAGTAGCCGAACTAGCCCGATTATTAAGGGCGAACTCAGCCAATGGCAAAAAGGTCACCCAATCATCCTGATCAGCAGAAACAAAGCATCTCAGATAGGTTTCCAAAGTCTGGTTGGTTCGTTCAGTTTGGCCATTTGTCTGAGGATGGAAAGCCGAAGAAAAAGACAAATCAATGCCCATCTTAGCACAAAAGGACCGCCAAAACCTAGAGACAAACTGGGACCCTCTGTCCGACACAATGTTCTCCGGAATGCCATGCAAACGAACCACATGCTGAAAGAATAATGGCACCAAATCAGAGGAGGAAGGTAATTTAGGCAAGGGTACCAAATGGACCATCTTAGAAAAGCGATCACAAACCACCCAGATGACAGACATCCTTTGAGAGACAGGAAGATCTGAAATAAAATCCATGGAAACATGCCTCCAGGGCCTTTTCGGGACCGGCAAGGGCAAAAGCAACCCACTGGCACGAGAACAGCAGGGCTTGGCCCGAGCACAAGTCCCACAAGACTGCACAAAAGAACGCACATCCCGTGACAAGGAAGGCCACCAAAAGGACCTAGCCACCAAGTCCCTGGTACCAAAAATGCCAGGATGACCAGCCAACACCGAGCAATGAACCTCAGAAATAACTCTGCTAGTCCATCTATCAGGGACAAACAGTTTCTCCGCTGGACAACGGTCAGGTCTATCAGCCTGAAACTCCTGCAGCACCCGCCGCAAATCAGGGGAGATGGCAGACAGAATTACCCCCTCTTTGAGAATACCAGCCGGCTCAAAGACTCCCGGAGAATCAGGCACAAAACTCCTAGAAAGGGCATCAGCCTTCACATTCTTAGAACCCGGAAGGTATGAGACCACAAAATCGAAACGGGAGAAAAACAGTGACCATCGAGCCTGTCTAGGATTCAACCGCTTGGCAGACTCGAGATAAGTCAAATTCTTGTGATCCGTCAAGACCACCACGCGGTGCTTGGCTCCCTCAAGCCAATGTCGCCACTCCTCGAATGCCCACTTCATAGCCAGCAGCTCCCGATTGCCAACATCATAATTACGCTCAGCAGGCGAAAACTTTCTAGAAAAGAAGGCACATGGCTTCATCACAGAGCCATCAGAACTTCTTTGAGACAAAACAGCCCCTGCTCCAATCTCAGAAGCATCAACCTCAACCTGAAAAGGGAGCGAAACATCTGGCTGACGCAACACAGGGGCCGAAGAAAAACGACATTTCAGCTCCTGAAAAGCCTCCACGGCCGCAGAGGACCAATTCACCACATCAGCACCTTTCTTTGTCAAATCAGTCAAAGGTTTAACCACACTAGAAAAATTAGCGATGAAGCGACGGTAAAAATTAGCAAAGCCCAGGAATTTCTGAAGACTCTTCACAGATGTAGGTTGAGTCCAATCATAAATGGCCTGAACTTTAACAGGATCCATCTCGATAGTAGAAGGGGAAAAAATGAAGCCCAAAAAGGAAACCTTCTGAACTCCAAAGAGACACTTAGACCCCTTCACAAACAAGGAATTAGCACGAAGGACCTGAAATACCATTCTGACCTGCTTCACATGAGACTCCCAATCATCTGAAAAGACCAAAATATCATCCAAATATACAATCATGAATCTATCCAGATACTTTCGGAAGATGTCATGCATAAAGGACTGAAACACAGATGGAGCGTTAGAAATCCCGAATGGCATCACCAGGTACTCAAAATGGCCCTCGGGCGTATTAAATGCTGTTTTCCATTCATCGCCCTGTTTAATACGCACAAGGTTATACGCCCCTCGAAGATCTATCTTGGTGAACCAACTAGCCCCCTTAATCCGAGCAAACAAATCAGACAGCAGAGGCAAAGGGTACTGAAATTTGACCGTGATTTTATTGAGAAGGCAGTAGTCTATACAGGGTCTCAGAGAACCATCCTTCTTGGCCACAAAAAAGAACCCTGCTCCCAACGGTGATGAAGACGGGCGAATATGCCCTTTCTCCAAGGACTCCTTTATATAACTCCGCATAGCGGCGTGTTCTGGCACGGATAAATTGAAAAGTCGGTCCTTAGGAAACTTACTACCAGGGATCAAATTTATAGCACAATCACAATCCCTATGAGGGGGTAGGATACTGGACTTGGGCTCATCAAATACATCCCGGTAATCCGACAGAAACTCAGAGACATCAGAAGGAGTGGATGAAGAAATTGACATCATCGGAACATCGCCATGTACCCCTTGACAACCCCAACTAGACACAGACATTGATTTCCAATCCAATACTGGATTATGAACCTGTAGCCATGGCAAACCCAACACGACCACATCATGCAAATTATGCAACACCAAAAAGCGAATATCTTCCTGATGTGCAGGAGCCATGCACATGGTCAACTGAGTCCAGTACTGAGGTTTATTCCTGGCCAAAGGCGTAGCATCAATTCCCCTCAATGGAATAGGATACTGCAAAGGCTCCAGGAAAAAACCACAATGCCTGGCAAGCTCCAAGTCCATCAAATTCAGGGCAGCGCCCGAATCCACAAATGCCATAACCAAGTAGGACGACAGAGAGCAAATCAAAGTAACAGACAAAAGAAATTTAGGCTGTACAGTAGCAATGGTGACAGACCTAGCGAACCGCTTAGTGCGCTTAGGACAATCAGAGATAGCATGAGTAGTGTCACCACAGTAAAAACACAGCCGATTCTGATGTCTGTGTTCTTGCCGTTCAGTTCTGGTCAAAGTTCTATCACATTGCATAAGCTCAGGCCTCTGCTCAGAGGACACCGCCAAATGGTGCACAATTTTGCGCTCACGCAAACGCCGATCAATTTGAATGGCCAAGGACATTGATTCATTCAGACCAGCAGGCGTGGGGAAGCCCACCATAACATCCTTAAGGGCCTCAGAGAGACCCTTTCTAAAAATTGCTGCCAGGGCACACTCATTCCATTGAGTAAGCACAGACCACTTTCTAAACTTCTGACAATATACCTCCGCTTCATCCTGACCCTGACACAAAGCCAGCAAGGCTTTCTCTGCCTGATCCACTGAATTAGGTTCGTCATAAAGCAATCCAAGCGCCAGAAAAAACGCATCTACATTAAGCAATGCAGGATCTCCTGGCGCAAGGGAGAATGCCCAGTCTTGAGGGTCGCCACGTAACAAAGAAATAATAATTTTTACTTGCTGAATGGGGTCACCAGAGGAGCAGGGTTTCAAAGCAAGAAACAGTCTACAATTATTTTTGAAATTCAGAAACTTAGATCTATCCCCAGAAAACAAATCAGGAATTGGAATTCTAGGCTCTAACATCGGATTCTGAACTACATAGTCTTGAATGCTTTGGACCCCTGCAGTGAGTTGATCCACACAAGAGGACAAACCCTGAATATCCATATCTACACCTGAGTCCTGAACCACCCAGAGGTTAAGGGGAAAAGAAAGACAAAACACACTGCAAAGAAAAAAAAATGGGTTCAGAACTTCTCTTATCCCTCTTTTGAGATGCATTAACACTTTGTTGGCCAGCTGTACTGTTATGGACCTGGTGGTTAGGAGCACCCGGAATGACCTGATGAGTAAACTAGTAATCGGAACAAGCTCTGGGAAAGTGGGAACTCTGCTGACCGCAAACCCTACTCCTATCACACACACTAGAAATAGCCGTGGAGCGTACCTAACTCTCCCTAGACGCCTCTTCACAGCCTAAGAGCTAACTACCCCTAAAGATAGAAATAGAAGCCTAACCTTGCCTCAGAGAAATTCCCCAAAGGTAAAGGCAGCCCCCCACATATATTGACTGTGAGTTAAGAGGAAAGTCACAAACACAGGAATGAAACAGGTTTTAGCAAAGGAGGCCAGACTTCACTAAATAGTCAGAGGATAGAAAAGGAAACTATGCGGTCAGCACAAAAACTACAAAAACCACGCAGAGTATGCAAAAAGACCCCCACACCGACTCACGGTGTGGAGGTGCAACACTGCACCCCAGAGCTTCCAGCTAGCAAGGAAATATCATGATAGCAAGCTGGACTAGAATTTAGCAGTACTAAGAAATATATTCAGGCAGCAGTAACAACAAATGAACTAGCAGGGACTTAGCTTCTGCTGGAGTAGACAGGTCCTCAGAGAAGTCCAAGAGAGATCTGAACCAATACTGATACATTGACAGCTGGCATGAAGTAAGGATCTGAGTAGAGTTAAATAGGGAAGCCAGACTAACAATAAACGAGGGCAGCTGAGAAAGCAAACCTCAGAGACCAGCAGTTCCGCTCAAAGCCACCAGAGGGAGTCCAAGAGCAGAACTAACCAAAGTACCATTCATGACCACAGGAGGGAGTCCGAGAAATGGAATTCACAACAGTACCCCCCCTTGAGGAGGGGTCACCGAACCCTCACCAGGGCCCCCAGGCCGATCAGGATGAGCCAAATGAAAGGCACGAACCAAATCGGCAGCATGGACATCGGAGGCAACAACCCAGGAATTATCCTCCTGACCATAGCCCTTCCACTTAACCAGGTACTGGAGCTTCCGTCTCGAAATACGAGAATCTAAAATGTTTTCCACCACATACTCCAACTCCCCCTCAACCAACACCGGAGCAGGAGGATCAACGGAGGGAACCATAGGCGCCACATACCTCCGCAACAACGACCTATGGAACACATTATGGATGGCAAAGGAAGCTGGAAGGACCAAACGAAATGACACAGGGTTGAGAATTTCAGAAATCTTATAAGGACCAATGAAACGAGGCTTAAACTTAGGAGAAGAAACCTTCATAGGAACATAACGAGAAGATAACCAAACCAAATCCCCAACACGAAGTCGAGGACCAACACAACGATGGCGGTTAGCGAAACGTTGAGCCTTCTCCTGGGACAACGTCAAATTGTCCACCACGTGAGTCCAAATTTGCTGCAATCTGTCCACCACAGAATCCACACCAGGACAGTCAGAAGGCTCAACCTGCCCCGAAGAAAAACGAGGATGAAAACCAGAATTGCAAAAAAAAGGCGAAACCAAAGTAGCCGAACTAGCCCGATTATTAAGGGCGAACTCAGCCAATGGCAAAAAGGTCACCCAATCATCCTGATCAGCAGAAACAAAGCATCTCAGATAGGTTTCCAAAGTCTGGTTGGTTCGTTCAGTTTGGCCATTTGTCTGAGGATGGAAAGCCGAAGAAAAAGACAAATCAATGCCCATCTTAGCACAAAAGGACCGCCAAAACCTAGAGACAAACTGGGACCCTCTGTCCGACACAATGTTCTCCGGAATGCCATGCAAACGAACCACATGCTGAAAGAATAATGGCACCAAATCAGAGGAGGAAGGTAATTTAGGCAAGGGTACCAAATGGACCATCTTAGAAAAGCGATCACAAACCACCCAGATGACAGACATCCTTTGAGAGACAGGAAGATCTGAAATAAAATCCATGGAAACATGCCTCCAGGGCCTTTTCGGGACCGGCAAGGGCAAAAGCAACCCACTGGCACGAGAACAGCAGGGCTTGGCCCGAGCACAAGTCCCACAAGACTGCACAAAAGAACGCACATCCCGTGACAAGGAAGGCCACCAAAAGGACCTAGCCACCAAGTCCCTGGTACCAAAAATGCCAGGATGACCAGCCAACACCGAGCAATGAACCTCAGAAATAACTCTGCTAGTCCATCTATCAGGGACAAACAGTTTCTCCGCTGGACAACGGTCAGGTCTATCAGCCTGAAACTCCTGCAGCACCCGCCGCAAATCAGGGGAGATGGCAGACAGAATTACCCCCTCTTTGAGAATACCAGCCGGCTCAAAGACTCCCGGAGAATCAGGCACAAAACTCCTAGAAAGGGCATCAGCCTTCACATTCTTAGAACCCGGAAGGTATGAGACCACAAAATCGAAACGGGAGAAAAACAGTGACCATCGAGCCTGTCTAGGATTCAACCGCTTGGCAGACTCGAGATAAGTCAAATTCTTGTGATCCGTCAAGACCACCACGCGGTGCTTGGCTCCCTCAAGCCAATGTCGCCACTCCTCGAATGCCCACTTCATAGCCAGCAGCTCCCGATTGCCAACATCATAATTACGCTCAGCAGGCGAAAACTTTCTAGAAAAGAAGGCACATGGCTTCATCACAGAGCCATCAGAACTTCTTTGAGACAAAACAGCCCCTGCTCCAATCTCAGAAGCATCAACCTCAACCTGAAAAGGGAGCGAAACATCTGGCTGACGCAACACAGGGGCCGAAGAAAAACGACATTTCAGCTCCTGAAAAGCCTCCACGGCCGCAGAGGACCAATTCACCACATCAGCACCTTTCTTTGTCAAATCAGTCAAAGGTTTAACCACACTAGAAAAATTAGCGATGAAGCGACGGTAAAAATTAGCAAAGCCCAGGAATTTCTGAAGACTCTTCACAGATGTAGGTTGAGTCCAATCATAAATGGCCTGAACTTTAACAGGATCCATCTCGATAGTAGAAGGGGAAAAAATGAAGCCCAAAAAGGAAACCTTCTGAACTCCAAAGAGACACTTAGACCCCTTCACAAACAAGGAATTAGCACGAAGGACCTGAAATACCATTCTGACCTGCTTCACATGAGACTCCCAATCATCTGAAAAGACCAAAATATCATCCAAATATACAATCATGAATCTATCCAGATACTTTCGGAAGATGTCATGCATAAAGGACTGAAACACAGATGGAGCGTTAGAAATCCCGAATGGCATCACCAGGTACTCAAAATGGCCCTCGGGCGTATTAAATGCTGTTTTCCATTCATCGCCCTGTTTAATACGCACAAGGTTATACGCCCCTCGAAGATCTATCTTGGTGAACCAACTAGCCCCCTTAATCCGAGCAAACAAATCAGACAGCAGAGGCAAAGGGTACTGAAATTTGACCGTGATTTTATTGAGAAGGCAGTAGTCTATACAGGGTCTCAGAGAACCATCCTTCTTGGCCACAAAAAAGAACCCTGCTCCCAACGGTGATGAAGACGGGCGAATATGCCCTTTCTCCAAGGACTCCTTTATATAACTCCGCATAGCGGCGTGTTCTGGCACGGATAAATTGAAAAGTCGGTCCTTAGGAAACTTACTACCAGGGATCAAATTTATAGCACAATCACAATCCCTATGAGGGGGTAGGATACTGGACTTGGGCTCATCAAATACATCCCGGTAATCCGACAGAAACTCAGAGACATCAGAAGGAGTGGATGAAGAAATTGACATCATCGGAACATCGCCATGTACCCCTTGACAACCCCAACTAGACACAGACATTGATTTCCAATCCAATACTGGATTATGAACCTGTAGCCATGGCAAACCCAACACGACCACATCATGCAAATTATGCAACACCAAAAAGCGAATATCTTCCTGATGTGCAGGAGCCATGCACATGGTCAACTGAGTCCAGTACTGAGGTTTGTTCCTGGCCAAAGGCGTAGCATCAATTCCCCTCAATGGAATAGGATACTGCAAAGGCTCCAGGAAAAAACCACAACGCCTGGCAAGCTCCAAGTCCATCAAATTCAGGGCAGCGCCCGAATCCACAAATGCCATAACCGAGTAGGACGACAGAGAGCAAATCAAAGTAACAGACAAAAGAAATTTAGGCTGTACAGTAGCAATGGTGAAAGACCTAGCGAACCACTTAGTGCGCTTAGGACAATCAGAGATAGCATGAGTAGGGTCACCACAGTAAAAACACAGCCGATTCTGACGTCTGTGTTCTTGCCGTTCAGTTCTGGTCAAAGTTCTATCACATTGCATAAGCTCAGGCCTCTGCTCAGAGGACACCGCCAAATGGTGCACAATTTTGCGCTCACGCAAACGCCGATCAATTTGAATGGCCAAGGACATTGATTCATTCAGACCAGCAGGCGTGGGGAAGCCCACCATAACATCCTTAAGGGCCTCAGAGAGACCCTTTCTAAAAATTGCTGCCAGGGCACACTCATTCCATTGAGTAAGCACAGACCACTTTCTAAACTTCTGACAATATACCTCCGCTTCATCCTGACCCTGACACAAAGCCAGCAAGGCTTTCTCTGCCTGATCCACTGAATTAGGTTCGTCATAAAGCAATCCAAGCGCCAGAAAAAACGCATCTACATTAAGCAATGCAGGATCTCCTGGCGCAAGGGAGAATGCCCAGTTTTGAGGGTCGCCACGTAACAAAAAAATAATAATTTTTACTTGCTGAATGGGGTCACCAGAGGAGCGGGGTTTCAAAGCAAGAAACAGTCTACAATTATTTTTGAAATTCAGAAACTTAGATCTATCCCCAGAAAACAAATCAGGAATTGGAATTCTAGGCTCTAACATCGGATTCTGAACTACATAATCTTGAATGCTTTGGACCCCTGCAGTGAGTTGATCCACACAAGAGGACAAACCCTGAATATCCATATCTACACCTGAGTCCTGAACCACCCAGAGGTTAAGGGGAAAAGAAAGACAAAACACACTGCAAAGAAAAAAAAATGGGTTCAGAACTTCTCTTATCCCTCTTTTGAGATGCATTAACACTTTGTTGGCCAGCTGTACTGTTATGGACCTGGTGGTTAGGAGCACCCGGAATGACCTGATGAGTAAACTAGTAATCGGAACAAGCTCTGGGAAAGTGGGAACTCTGCTGACCGCAAACCCTACTCCTATCACACACACTAGAAATAGCCATGGAGCGTACCTAACTCTCCCTAGACGCCTCTTCACAGCCTAAGAGCTAACTACCCCTAAAGATAGAAATAGAAGCCTAACCTTGCCTCAGAGAAATTCCCCAAAGGTAAAGGCACATATATTGACTGTGAGTTAAGAGGAAAGTCACAAACACAGGAATGAAACAGGTTTTAGCAAAGGAGGCCAGACTTCACTAAATAGTCAGAGGATAGAAAAGGAAACTATGCGGTCAGCACAAAAACTACAAAAACCACGCAGAGTATGCAAAAAGACCCCCACACCGACTCACGGTGTGGAGGTGCAACACTGCACCCCAGAGCTTCCAGCTAGCAAGGAAATATCATGATAGCAAGCTGGACTAGAATTTAGCAGTACTAAGAAATATATTCAGGCAGCAGTAACAACAAATGAACTAGCAGGGACTTAGCTTCTGCTGGAGTAGACAGGTCCTCAGAGAAGTCCAAGAGAGATCTGAACCAATACTGATACATTGACAGGTGGCATGAAGTAACGATCTGAGTAGAGTTAAATAGGGAAGCCAGACTAACAATAAACGAGGGCAGCTGAGAAAGCAAACCTCAGAGACCAGCAGTTCCGCTCAAAGCCACCAGAGGGAGTCCAAGAGCAGAACTAACCAAAGTACCATTCTTGACCACAGGAGGGAGTCCGAGAAATGGAATTCACAACACACGTATATCCAACAGCATGGCAGCCCACAAGGACTCAGGGATTTCATATGGAGCAACCCCCAAGCGCAGGGCAGCGGGGTACTCGGTACCAGGTCTCTCGGTTCTGGGGATGTCACGGTGGCCCGACCCGGTCCGTGGCCCTGCTAAGGGGCGCCCAATTAAAGATGTAGGTGACGGTGTAGGTCGCAGTAAATAACGAGGACACAGGGTTGTAGTCTCTTTACTTTTTTTACTGAAGGCTTCGGCATCCGCAATCCAGAGCACTGCTAACAGGGCTGGCTGAGACCGGCCGGTCCGAAGGCACATCCAGAGTTCCCTTTGCAGGTGGAAATCAGTAGCCTTCCTACCAGCGCCTGTGTGTAGTAGTACCTCCCTGCTGAGCACCACGGGATAGTCCTCACAACTGTCGTGTATGTTTCTGTTCTTTCTCTCCGTCCCCCAGATGATATGGATAGGACGCACCCGTATGACGGGGTAGGCCTGGAGTTATTTTATAGGGACCCTAGAGACGCCCCTCTCCCACAATTGCCTCCGTTGTCTTCATTAGGTGTAAAAGGTGAGACAGCCAACCTAAAGTTAACTGCCCTGCCGTAGTTCAAAGTAATGCGTAGAGCCTATTACTTCCTCGGTGCTCCGGCCACCAGCTACGCGCCTCAGAAGGATGTTGCCGATCTTGGGGCACGACTCCTTCTGGTTCTATCGCCTTCGTGCTGTGATCTCGTTTCTCACTTCTCCACAATATACTCCGCTTCGTGTCCTTTCTTAGGAGACTGCCGCTATAAGGTACAGGCACGGCTCCGTAACGATCTGTCTGTGCTAGGCCGCTGTCAGGATCCCACCCCTGACAGGTCCTCTCCCGAACTCTCCCGGGCTGCTTTCTCTCTAACTTCCTATCCAACCCCCAGTTTTACCCAAGTGTGAGGAGTGGCCTAGTAGATAGGACCTTTGGCTCCCAATGGTGGCCGGAGTGTGAAGTGTAATGTGTGACTGTGATACCTGGTCAGGTGAACTCTTTTAGTGCCATCAGACATAGCATCACTCCCCTTAGCGGCAGAGCGACGTTACTGCAACGACCAGGACTCTGGGGCGCTGCACTCCCCCCCGTTAAATCCAGTACTCCCGGACTGGGAAAATTAGAACAACAATACATGTTAGTAAAAGACATACAAAATTTTTGGAATGCTATGAACAAGTAAATGCTGTGAACAAGTAAATATAACAGTGCTTCCCTTTATGGGAAGTGAGGACACTTGAACGTTGCGAAAGTTTTGGTCATGCACAGTTCATGACTCCCAGTTCAGTGGTTGCAAACTTGAAACAGCAGGGATCCCGGGTCAACAAAGGGATCCCTTTTGAAAGCTTTGGAGCAATTCACTGTCCATTACTCCATTGTCCATTTTTTTTAAACCTGTAACAAAGATATTTACACCAACATTTTCAACCAAATAACAACTATCGTTAATATTTCCAAGTTTTGTAGCGGAGTGGAGTTTGATTCTTGGTGCTACGTGTAGACCTCCGCAGTGCAGGGGCTGCTATTGGCCTAACAGGGCCCGCTGCGCTTGCTATCGCTGGTGTAGTGCACTGTCTTCTAGCTACACTTCTAGTGAGTCTGGGTAGCACTGGCACGCTGGAGCTCTCAGGGCTGCTGCTACTAATGGTGGGCATGGCAGATTCACCGATAGCAGAGGGAGGACTTGCCGGTTCAACGGTTGGCATGGCATCCTCTGGTGGGGTCTGCTGTGATTGCGGGTCCGGATGATCTGGCACCACATTTAGTTCTGGCGGTTTCAGTTGAGGAAACGTTAAGACAGGTACAACGATGGCCTGATTTATTTGAGTCCAGGACTGGGGAAAATCGCCAAGAACAGTGTGTATCATCTTCTCCTCTTCTACAGGTGGAGAGGTTCTTGGATGTTTCCCTCTCTCTCAACTTATCAGGGCATATTTTAAGGTGGTTTCTGGATATTGCCGTTGAGGTTTCCTCTCCATCTTTGCTGATGAGACAGACCTTCGTATTGTCAAAATCGGATGGCAGGATGGTATACAGTTCCACTTCCCATTGGTCGTCAAGCTTGTGTAATCTCCTCTTCCGTTTAAGTACTTGCTCACCGGGTGACAAGGGAATCGCAGGAGCATGCTGGTTGTAGTCCCTTTCTTGTTTTTGTCTGGCTTGGGCTAGACTTCTTTCCACGCATTCTTGTATTTTGCGGTACCTTTGCTGCCTTTCTGTATCCCAATCGGCATCTGGAGAGGTATCTTCGGGGGTTAGGACCCCCATGTCTAGATCAACCGGTAACTTGCTAGATCTTCCTCGCATCAGGTACGCTGGAGTGCAGTTGGTGGAATTCACTGGGATGTGGTTGTACATGTCTACCAAGTCAGGCAACTTTGTTGGCCACAAGTTCCGTTCCTCCACAGGCAAGGTCTTCAGTAAGTCGATCACCACTTGGTTCATCTTCTCACACATCCCGTTGGTTTGTGGATGGTACGGTGTGGTTCTGATCTTTTTACACCCGCACATATTGCAGAACTCCTGGAACACCTCCGCTTCAAATGCTGGCCCCTGATCGGTCAGTACCTTCTCCGGGTACCCATGTGGTCTACAGAAGTACAGCTGGAAGGTTTTGGTGGCCGTCCTGGCCGTTAGATCTTTGACAGGCACAACTACCAGGAATCTAGAGTAGTGATCCACGATGGTAAGAGCGTAGACATAGCCTGACCGGCTAGGTGTTAGCTTCACATGATCTAGCACGACCAGTTCGAGCAGCCGTTTGGTGATGATAGGCTGCAAGGGAGCCCGTTGGCTGTCACGGTCCTTCCTGCGTAGGCTACATGGGCCACACTCTCGACACCACTTCTCGATGGCTTTCTTCATGCCAATCCAGTAGAACCTCCCCCGGAGTAGCCTCTCCAACTTCCTCCATCCGAAGTGTCCTGCCCCATCGTGGTACGCTCCCAGAACCATTGGCGCATCTTGCCTTGGGACCACTATCTGCCATACCAATACATGGGTGCGGGGGTCGATGCTTCTCCGGCACAGCTTAACATCGTGAATAAACAGTTTGCTTCTCCCCTTCCACAGCTGTTGTGTCTCTTGTAGATCATCCGGGCCGGGATGCAAACCTGCCTGCGTCAGGAGCTCTTTCACCCGACGGACCGTGGGGTCACCATCCTGGGTCTCTGCCCATCCATGGTGGGGCAGGGGATTCAGCGTGGCATCCTGCTTGTTCTTGCGCCTGTTCTTCACATGATGGGAACACTGGGTGGCCTTGGGGCGATGGAAAGCGGGCAGCTCTACCTCTTCAAGTGCCTCCAGGTCTTCCCCCGTTTCTGGCAAGTTGGGCATCCGGGACAATGCATCGGCATTCGCATTCTTGTGCCCGGTACTTGATGGTGAAGTCGTAATTGGACAGCCGGGCCATCCACCGCTGTTCCAAAGCACCGAGTTTTGCTGTGTCCAAATGCATTAGTGGATTATTATCCGTGAAGACGGTGAATTTCGCTGAGGCCAGGTAGTGCTTGAACCTCTCCGTCACTGCCCAAACGATGGCGAGGAACTCCAGCTTAAAGGAACTATAGTTGTCAGGGTTCCTTTCAGTGGGACGAAGCTTCCTGCTGGCGTAAGCAATTACCCTCTCCTTGCCTTTCTGGACCTGGGACAACACGGCTCCCAACCCCACGTTGCTGGCGTCCGTGTACAGCACAAACGGTTGGTCATATTCAGGGTAGGCCAGTACCTCTTCTCCCGTTAGTGCCGACTTTAAACAAGTGAAGGATCCTTCCAGTCCATCGTTCCAGTCAAATGGGGTATTCCTACATTTGGTCTTCTTGGACTGGCCCACCATCAGGTCTTGCAATGGCGTGGCTTTCTTGGTGAAGTCCTTGATAAATCTCCTGTAGTAGCCTACCAACCCGAGGAACTGCCGGACGACTTCATGGAGGTTGCTGGGCTTCGGCCAGTCCTTTATCACAGTGACCTTGTCGGGGTCTGGGGCCACTCCTTGAGCACTCACCACATGCCCCAGGTACTGCACTTTGGGTTTTAGCAGATGGCATTTGGACGGTTTCACCTTTAAGCCAAAGTTGGACAGGGCTTCAAACACCTCGGCCAGGTGCTTCAGATGGTCTTCATAGTTCTTGGAGAAGACAATGACATTGTCCAGATATAGCAGCACAGTTTCAAAGTTCTTGTGTCCCAGACAGCACTCCATCATCCTCTGGAACGTTCCTGGGGCGTTGCACAGCCCGAAGGGCATGTAGTTGAACTCGCAGAGACCCATCGGCGTCGTGAAGGCTGTCTTTTCCTTGTCCGCCTCTGCCACGGGAACCTGCCAGTACCCACTGGTGAGATCCAAGGTAGAGAAATAGTTAGCAGATTTTAAAGCAGCCAATGACTCCTCTATCCTGGGCAGTGGGTATGCATCCTTATGTGTAATGCGATTTAGCTGCCTATAATCAACACACATCCTCATGGTGCCATCTTTCTTCCTAACGAGGACTATTGGAGCTGCCCAGGGGCTACAACTGTCTCTCACTACCCCAGCCTCCTTCATCTCTCGCAACATGTCTTTGGCACACTGATAATGAGCTGGGGGTACAGGACGGTATCTCTCTTTTATGGGTGGATGATCTCCTGTGGGGATATGATGTTGAATCCCTTTTACCTGCCCGAAATCTAGGGGGTGCTTGCTGAATACCCGCTCATACTCATGAACCACCCTGTAGGCCCCCTGTTTCTGGTGAGGTGGGGTAGAGTCAGTGCCCACGTGCAATTCCCGACACCAATCTTTCAGTTGCCCTGCAGAACCGTTGTTCTCCGCCGGATTGGATGGGACCAAGGGTCCGGGTGCCTGTATCACACTATTATTAACAGTAAACAGTTTGGCAAGTGTGGCATATTTGGTTAGGTGGACTCCTTCCTCCACACAGTTGAGAACACATACTGGCACCTTCCCCTTGCTGACGTCAAACACCCCTCTGGCTGTCAGGAGGGTAGGCCTATTATCTGAATATACAGGTTCTACCAGGGCCTGATAGTCTTTACCCCTGAGGCCTATGGCTGCCCGACACCATATTAACATTTCACTCCTGGGGGGTATCGCAATGGGGTTTGAATCACTCACTGTGACACGGCCAATTTCACCACCAGTCAGCTCCACCTGCTGTCTCTGCATCAGAGCTCTAATTTCTTTCTGCAGGGCACGTTGTTCACTGTAACCAGCTGTTTCTGCTACCTGCTGTAACAAAACAATAACCTCTGCAAGACAATTTTCTATGACATTAGTACCAATAGTCATCATGGGATTATATTCACGTCGGTCAATATCAACAATTACAATCCCTTGGGCCTCCAATTCCACCCGCCCCACTTTAATGGTGACCTCTTTATACCCCGCTTGTGGCAATGGCTGACCATTACTGGCTATTATGGTGAAATCATCATCGGGGCCATGAGTAATGTCGGTGTCCTCCCAATAATGTTTATAAAGGATGTAAGGCATAGTCGTCACCTGAGAACCGGTGTCCAGCAAAGCGTTCATGGGGATACCGTCGATCACGATGGGAAGAACTGGTCGCCCTCCAATGTATTTGGTTCTCCAATTTTGTGGGCCTGATCGTCCTACTCCTGGGGGTTGGCCCTCTGCCCCAGGGGTTGCTCGTTTAAATGACAGTACCTTGCAAGGTGGCCCACCTGGTGGCAGCGGCGGCAGATAGGTCGTCCGTCCCGATGGAAGCGATCGTCTTCCCTGCCTCTGGTCGGCGGAATCCTCCTCTGTCGCTGCCAGGGGACATCCTCCGGTCTGGAAGCCACCTGGATCTTCTCCTTGGGGGCCTCCTGTAGGGACTGTATGGTCCGGGCTAGGGCAGCAACGCTCTTGGTCAGCTCCTGCATCTGGAGGCGTAGTCCTGCAGGGGAATCGTCTTCCAGGATCTGGGCATCGTCCTCAGCGGAAACTGGAGCATCTGGCGCCACCTCCTGGTGGTACGTGAGAGCTTGACGCCTGGGAAGTACTGCACTGCTGGGCTGTCGCTCCTGTAGTGCCTGGATGGCTTTATCTTTGAATGGCGCGAAAGTCAGGTCTGGATTCTGCATGGCCAGGAAGTGCAGTTGGGCCCTTTGGTGACTGCACAGGAGCCCCTCGATGAACCGCTCCTTCAGGAGTTTATCCTCATCTTGCATGCTGTTTGGGTCATTCTGCTTGATGGCCCGCAGTGCCTCCTGGAGATTAAGGGCATAGTCCCGTAAGCTATCCTGTGGCCTCTGTTTGCACCCATAAAACGTCAATTTAATTTCTGTAGCGGTGCGGGTGTCAAAGGTGGTCTTAAGCTTTGCAAAGACCTGCTGGGGAGTCCTCTTATCTGCGGCGGGCCAGGACTTCACTTCTCTCAGAGCCGTTCCAAAGAGTTGGCCTGTTATCATATGAACTTTCTGAGGCTCTGTCAGGGGATAAAACTCAAGCAGGCTGCAGATCCCCTCTTTAAAGTCAGTTAATGTATGTGATTCTCCAGAATATCGCGGGAGCCAGGCTGCTCCAGGGAGGTACGGCATGGAGAAGGGCATTATGGCTGCTGTAGCTGCGGCAGTATCCGGCTGGCTGCTGGGGGCGGCCAGCTCTGCGGAACCCGGCGGTGGTACAAGGCCTGCGGCTGCCGCCTCCGCTCCTCCGGGATCAGACATGGCCGCTCCTCCCCTCTGCTAACCTGGTGGAAGTCGGGGTTCCTCTTCCGGAATCGGCACCTCACGGCTTCTTCTTGCTCCGCGCTCTTTTCGGCCGGCTCCGCCCACAAAGCTATGGCTCCTCCCTTCGTGCCCCACACGGCGCGGCGATGGCGGATTTTGGCGGCAAACAGCAATACACAGTCTTTGCAATAAATCACGATTCAGCACAATTCAGTCACAGTTCCAAGGCACACATGACCTGATTTTCAGGCTTAAGTAAATCCTGTTCGTGACACCAAGTTGGAGCGGCCCCCAAGCGCAGGGCAGCGGGGTACTCGGTACCGGGTCTCTCGGTTCTGGGGATGTCACGGTGGCCCGACCCGGTCTGTGGCCCTGCTAAGGGGCGCCCAATTAAAGATGTAGGTGACGGTGTAGGTCGCAGTAAATAACGAGGACACAGGGTTGCAGTCTCTTTACCTTTTTACTGAAGGCTTCGGCATCCGCAATCCAGAGCACTGCTAACAGGGCTGGCTGAGACCGGCCGGTCCGAAGGCACATCCAGAGTTCCCTTTGCAGGTGGAAATCAGTAGCCTTCCTACCAGCGCCTGTGTGTTGTAGTACCTCCCTGCTGAGCACCACGGGATAGTCCTCACAACTGTTGTGTATGTTTCTGTTCTTTCTCTCCGTCCCCCAGATGATATGGATAGGACGCACCCGTATGACGGGGTAGGCCTGGAGTTATTTTATAGGGACCCTAGAGACGCCCCTCTCCCACAATTGCCTCCGTTGTCTTCATTAGGTGTAAAAGGTGAGACAGCCAACCTAAAGTTAACTGCCCTGCCGTAGTTCAAAGTAATGCGTAGAGCCTATTACTTCCTCGGTGCTCCGGCCACCGGCTACGCACCTCAGAAGGATGTTGCCGATCTTGGGGCACGACTCCTTCTGGTTCTATCGCCTTCGTGCTGTGATCTCGTTTCTCACTTCTCCACAATATACTCCGCTTCGTGCCCTTTCTTAGGAGACTGCCGCTATAAGGTACAGGCACGGCTCCGTAACAATCTGTCTGTGCTAGGCCGCTGTCAGGATCCCACCCCTGACAGGTCCTCTCCCGAACTCTCCCGGGCTGCTTTCTCTCTAACTTCCTATCCAACCCCCAGTTTTACCCAAGTGTGAGGAGTGGCCTAGTAGATAGGACCTTTGGCTCCCCCTGGTGGCCAGAGTGTGAAGTGTAATGTGTGACTGTGATACCTGGTCAGGTGAACTCTTTTAGTGCCATCAGACGTACCATCACTCCCCTTAGCGGCAGAGCGACGTTACTGCAACGACCAGGACTCTGGGGCGCTGCACATACACTGCCAAAACATCCTTCATCCTTTCAGTAAGGCCCTGAAAAAATTGGCGTCTGAGAGCCAAGTCATTCCATTTAGTATCAGTTCCCCATCTGCAGAATTTCAGCGCTATACATCCCCCTGCTGAAGGCGATGCAGCCTGGACTCAGCCAAGGAGACTCGGTCAGGTCATCATAGATGAGGGCTAGAGATCCGAAAACCCCTCCACAGACTGGAGACAAACTGAATTCTGCAGCAAATAGAAAGCCCAGTATTGAGGATCTCCTTGCAGCAGTGAGATCACAATTCCTACTCATTGCTCCTCATTTCCAGAGGAGTGAGGACGAAGTTTAAAATACAGTTTGCAAGCTTCCTTGAACACAAAAAACTTGTCTCTTCGCCCGGAAAACCTGTCTGTAAGGGCAATGTTGGGTTCCAGCTGGAGGGGCCTACCTGCAGAGACCTCAACATCAGCGGCCTGCAGCCGCTGTTGCTGCCGCTGAACCTCATAGCAGAGGTCATTCACCTCCAGAGACAGATAGCGTAGCTGCTCTGCCAGCTCTGCAACCGGATCCAAGGAAGGAAAGGAAAAAAAATACCCACGGGAAAAAAAACATACACAAATAAAACCACGTGTCAGTTTTTTTTTTTTTTTTCTAAATATGCAAGGCCGGTGATAATGTCACACAGTGTGGGAAGTCTAAGCGCAACACAAGCGTTTTCCCAAATGCTAGGGAAAGGGGTAGTGGAGACCCTTAGGCAGATCTAATAGCACCCTGCCTCGCCTCCCCTACTATCCCTAAATTGGTTTCATGCCTATCGCCTAGCAGGAACCTAAGCCCTGTATATCCCTAGAACTCAGCCCTTAATAGGGAAGGGGGGATGAACACTGGTCAGTCCCTATTATACACTAAAGACAAGAAGGGAGACAAACAAGGGGGAAGAAACTTATCTTGAGCAGACTCAGAGAGGTAACACCAAAGTCCTCCAATAGCACCAGAGAGGAAGAAAGCTAACTGCTATCGCTCCAAGCCAATAAAGAGAAAATGTGAATAACACTGGCGACTCCCTGAAGCAGACTGGGATTTTATAAACATCAAGGTCCACGTGTGTCAATAAGAGCTGGAGGGAGGTTGCCACTGGGTACAACAGCGGATTAAGGAAGGATTAAAAAGATGTCTGCAATGCCAAAAGCAGAGACCTGCTGCAGCCAGATGTAGAGCAACTGTCTTTTGCTTTTGACACACACTTGTGACATTGCATGTCCCATTACATCTGACGTAGAAATTACGCAGCATTTCATTAAAGGAACACCATACCAACAGTAAACTATAGTGGTGGTAGTGTGATGGTCTGAGGCTGTTTTGCTGCTTCAGGACCTGGAAGACTTGTTGTCGTAAATGGAACCATGAATTCTGCGGTCTACTAAAAATCCTGAAGGAGAATGTCAGGCCATTTGTTTGTGACGTCAAGTTGAAGAGCACTTGAGTTATGCAGCAGGACAATGATCCAAAACACACCAGCATGTCCACTTCTGAATGGCTTAAAAAAAATAAAATAAATAAGACTTTGTAGTGGCATAGTCAAAGTGCTGACCTTAATCCGATTTAGGTCAGCACTTTAAAAAAGTGGTTCATGCTCTGACACCCTCCAATGTGTCTGAATTACAACAATTCTGCAAAGATGAGTGGCCAAATTTCCTCCAGTGCAGTGCAAAAGACTCAATGCCAGTTATCGCAAACATTTGATTGCAGTTGTTGCTGCTAAGGGTAGCCCAACCAGTTATTAGGTTTAGGAGGCATTATTCACACAGGGCCTTGTAGGTTTGGATTTCTTTTTCCCTTAACCCCTTCCCGACCCATGACGCCACGTAGGCGTCATGAAAACCCGTGCCAATCCGACCCATGACGCCTATGTGGCGTCATGGAATGATCGCGTCCCTGCAGATCGGGTGAAGGGGTTAACTCCTATTTTACCCGATCTGCAGGGAGAGGGGGAGTGGTACTTCAGCCCAGGGGGGGTGGCTTCACCCCCCCGTGGCAACGATCGCTCTGATTGGCTGTTGAAAGTGAAACTGCCAATCAGAGCGATTTGTAATATTTCACCTAAAAAACTGGTGAAATATTACAATCCAGCCATGGCCGATGCTGCAATACCATCGGCCATGGCTGGAAAACCTGAAGTGACCCCCCCCCACCCCACCGATCGCCCCCCCAGTGCTCCGTTATGGGGTCCGGTCCCCTCCGTCCTGTGCTCCGCTCCCCCGTCCTCCTGCCTGCTCCCCCCCTGCTCCTATGTCACCCCCCGGTGCTCCGACGCCCCCCCCCGTGCCCCGATCTCCCCCCCCCTTATACTTACCGAGGCTCCCGGTGTCGGTCCGTCTCCTCGCTGGGCGCCGCCATCTTCCAAAATGCCCGCCCGGCAGATTCATTACAAAGTACATTTTGATCGCTGTGGTAGGTTCTATCACAGCGATCAAAATAAATAAATAATAAATAACCCCCCCCCCCTTTATCACCCCCATAGGTAGGGACAATAATAAAATAAAGAAAATATTTTTTTTTCTTTTTCCACTAGGGTTAGGGTTAGAACTAGGGTTAGAACTAGGGGTAGGGTTAGGGTTACGGGTAGGGTTAGGGGTAGGGTTATGGCATGTGCACACAGAACGGATCGGCCGCGGATCGGCAGCGGATCGGCAGCGGATCGGCAGCGGATCGGCAGCGGATCCGCAGCGGATCGGCCGCGGATCGGCAGCGGATCGGCCGCGGATCCGCAGCGGATCGGCCGCGGATCCGCAGCGGATCGGCCGCGGATCTGCAGCGGATCGCCCGCGGATCCGCAGCGGATCCGCAGCGGATTGGCCGCGGATCCGCAGCGGATTGGCAGCGGATTGGCCGCGGATCCGCAGCGGATTGGCCGCGGATCCGCAGCGGATTGGCCGCTGCGAATTCGAAGCAGTTTTCCATCAGGTTTACAGTACCATGTACACCTAAGGAAAACCAAATCCGCTGTGCCCATGGTGCGGAAAATTCCGTGCAGAAACGCTGCGTTGTATTTTCCGCAGCATGTCAATTCTTTGTGCGAATTCCGCAGCGGTTTACACCTGTTCCTCAATAGGAATCCGCAGGTGAAATCCGCACAAAAAAACACTGGAAATCTGCTGTAAATCCGCAGGTAAAACGCAGTGCCTTTTACCTGCAGATTTTTCAAAAATCGTGCGGAAAAATCTCACACGAATCCGCAACGTGGGCACATAGCCTTAGGGTTAGGGTTGGAATTAGAGTTAGGGTTGGAATTAGGGCTAGGGTTTGAAATAGGGTTAAGATTAGGCTTGTGGTTAGGGTTACGGATAGAGTTAGGGGTGTGTTGGGGTTACAGTTGTGGTTAGGGTTGGGATTAGGGTTACGGTTGGGATTAGGGTTAGGATTAGGGTTGGAATTAGGGTTACGGGTGTGTTGCGGTTAGGGTTGTGGTTAGGGGTGTGTTGGGGTTAGGGTTGTGATTAGGGTTATGGCTACAGTTGGGATTAGGATTAGGGGTGTGTTGGGGTTAGTGTTGAAGTTAGAATTGAGGGGTTTCCACTGTTTAGGCACATCAGGGGTCTCCAAACGCAACATGGCGCCACCATTGATTCCAGCCAATCTTGCGTTCAAAAAGTCAAATGGTGCTCCCGCCCTTCCAAGCCCCGACGTGCGCCCAAACAGTGGTTTACTCCCACATTTGGGGTACCAGCGTACTCAGGACAAACTGGGCAACAACTGTTGGGGTCCAATTTCTCCTGTTACCCTTGCAAAAATAAAAAATTACTTGCTAAAACATAATTTTTGAGGAAAGAACAATTATTTTTTATTTTCACGGCTCTGCTGTTGTGAATTTGGTTTTTGGGCTCCCCCGGTGGTCGCTGGTGGTACTGGACTTGTGTGCTTCACTTTCTCTGTTCACCTGTTTCCATCAGGATGTGGGAGTATCCTATTTAGCCTTGCTGCTCAGTTATTCTAGTGCCGGCCATCAATGTAACCAGAGCCTTTCTGTTGCATGTTCCTGCTTCTAGACTACTATCAGCTAAGTTGGACTCTTAGTCCTAAGTTTGTTTGCATTTTTGTTCCAGTTCACAGTTATGTTATGTTTCTGTAGCTGTAGCTGGAAGCTCTTGTGGGCCGAAATTACCACTCCGGTGTCATGAGTTGACACATGAGTCTTAAAGTAATTTCTGGATGGTATTTTAATAGGGTTTTCAGCTGACCGTGAAATTCCCTATTGTATCTTCTTACTATCTAGTAAGCGGACCTCGCTTTGCTGAACCTACCTTCATACTGCGTATGTCTTTTCCTCTGAACTCACCGTCAATATATGTGGGGGGCTTCTGTCTCCTTTTTGGGGGAATTTCCCTAGAGGTAAGCCAGGTCTGTTTTTTCCTCTATTAGGGTTAGTTAGTTCTCCGGCTGGCGCTGGGCGTCTAGGGATAAAACGTAGGTACGTCACCCGGCCACTGTTAGTTGTGTGGTAGGTTTAGCTCACGGTCAGCTCGAGATTCCATCACCCAAGAGCTAGTCTGTTATTTAAGTTCTCTGACGTTCCCTTGCCATTGGGAACCATGACACTCTGCGTTATAAACTTCTGTGAAGCACTTGGGGGTTGAAAGTGCTCACCACACATCTAGATAAGTTCCTTCGGGGGTCTAGTTTCCAAAATGGGGTCACTTGTGGGGTGTTTCTACTGTTTAGGCACATCAGGGGCTCTGCAAATGCAATGTGACGCCTGCAGACCATTCCATCAAAGTCTGCATTTCAAATGTCACTACTTCCCTTCCGAGCCCTGACGCGTGCCCAAACAGTGGTTTACCCCCACATATGGGGTATCAGCGTACTCACAACAAACTGGGCAACAAATATTGGGGTCCAAATTCTCCTGTTACCCTTGTGAAAATAAAAAATTGCTTGCTAAAACATCTTATTTGAGGAAAGAAAAATGATTTTTTATTTTCACGGCTCTGCGTTGTAAACTTCTGTGAAGCACTTGGGGGTTGAACGTGCTCACCACACATCTAGATAAGTTCCTTGGGGGGTCTAGTTTCCAAAATGGGGTCACTTGTGGGGGGTTTCTACTGTTTAGGCATATCAGGGGCTCTGCAAACGTAACATGATGCCCGCAGACCATTCCATCAAAGTCTGCATTTCAAAACGTCACTACTTCCCTTCCGAGCCCCGGCATGTGCCCAAACAGTGGTTTACCCCCACATATGGGGTATCAGCGTACTCAGGAGAAACTGGACAACAACTTTTGGGGTCCAATTTCTCCTGTTACCCTTGCAAAAATAAAAAATTCTGGGCTAAAAAAATATTTTTGAGGAAAGGAAACACATTTATTATTTTCACGGCTCTGCGTTATAAACTTCTGTGAAGCACTTGGGGGTTCAAAGTGCTCACCACACATCTAGATTAGTTCCTTGGGAGGTCTAGTTTCCAAAATGGGGTCACTTGTGCGGGAGCTCCAATGTTTAGGCACACAGGGGCTCTCCAAACGCGACATGGTGTCCGCTAATGATTGGAGCTAATTTTCCATTCAAAAAGCCAAATGGCGTGCCTTCCCTTCCGAGCCCTGCCGTGCGCCCAAACAGTGGTTTACCCCCACATATGGGGTATCATCATACTCAGGACAAACTGGACAACAACATTTGGGGTCCAATTTCTCCTATTACCCTTGGGAAAATAAAAAATTCTGGGCTAAAAATCATTTTTGAGGAAAGAAAAATTATTTTTTTTATTTTCACGGCTCTGCGTTATAAACTTCTGTGAAGCACCTGGGGGTTATAAGTGCTCACTATGCATCTAGATAAGTTCCTTGGGGGGTCTAGTTTCCAAAATGGGGTCACTTGTAGGGGAGCTCCAATGTTTAGGCACACAGGGGCTCTCCAAACGCGACATGGTGTCCGCTAACGATTGGAGCTAATTTTCCATTCAAAAAGTCAAATGGCACGCCTCCCCTTACGAGCCTTGCCGTGCACCCAAACAGTGGTTTACCCCCACATATGAGGTATCGGCATACTCAGGAGAAATTGCCCAACAAATTTTAGGATCCATTTTATCCTGTTGCCCATGTGAAAATGAAAGAATTGAGGCTAAAAGAAATTTTGTGTAAAAAAAAGTACTTTTTCATTTTTGCGGATCAATTTGTGAAGCACCTGGGGGTTTAAAGTGCTCACTATGCCTCTAGATGAGTTCCTTGGGGGGTCTAGTTTCCAAAATGGGGTCACTTGTGGAGGAGCTCCAATGTTTAGGCACACAGGGGCTTTCCAAACGCGACATGGTGTCCGCTAACGATGGAGATAATTTTTCATTCAAAAAGTCAAATGGACGCTCCTTCCCTTCCGAGCCTTACCATGTGCCCAAACAGTGGTTTACCCCCACATGTGAGGTATTGGTCTACTCAGGAGAAATTGCCCAACAAAATTTAGGATCCATTTTATCCTGTTGCCCATGTGAAAATGAAAAAATTGAGGCTAAAATAATTTTTTTGTGAAAAAAAAGTACTTTTTCATTTTTACGGATCAATTTGTGAAGCACCTGGGGGTTTAAAGTGCTCACTATGCTTCTAGATAAGTTCCTTGGGGGGTCTAGTTTCCAAAATGTGGTCACTTGTGGGGGAGCTCCAATGTTTAGGCACACGGGGGCTCTCCAAACGCGACATGGTGTCCGCTAAAGATTGGAGCCAATTTTTCATTCAAAAAGTCAAATGGCGCTCCTTCCCTTCCGAGCCCTGCCGTGCGCCCAAACAGTGGTTTACCCCCACATATGAGGTATCAGCGTACTCAGGACAAATTGGACAACAACGTCCCTGGTCCAGTTTCTCCTTTTACCCTTGGGAAAATAAAAAAATTGTTGCTAAAAGATCATTTTTGTGACTAAAAAGTTAAATGTTCATTTTTTACTTCCATGTTGCTTCTGCTGCTGTGAAACACCTGAAGGGTTAATAAACTTCTTGAATGTGGTTTTGAGCACCTTGAGGGGTGCAGTTTTTAGAATGGTGTCACTTTTGAGTATTTTCAGCCATATAGAACCCTCAAAATGACTTCAAATGTGAGGTGGTCCCTAAAAAAAATGGTTTTGTAAATTTTGTTGTAAAAATGAGAAATCACTGGTCAAATTTTAACCCTTATAACTTCCTAGCAAAAAAAAAAATTGTTTCCAAAATTGTGCTGATGTAAAGTAGACATGTGGGAAACGTTATTTATTAACTATTTTGTGTCACATAACTCTCTGGTTTAACAGAATAAATATTCAAAATGTGAAAATTGTGAAATTTTCAAATTTTTTGCCAAATTTCCGTTTTTTTTCACAAATAAACTCAAAAATTATCGACCTAAATTTACCACTAACATGAAGCCCAATATGTCACGAAAAAACAATCTCAGAATCGCTAGGATCCGTTGAAGCGTTCCTGAGTTATTACCTCATAAAGGGACACTGGTCAGAATTGCAAAAAACGGCAAGGTCATTAAGGCCAAAATAGGCTGGGTCATGAAGGGGTTAATAATAGACCTTCAAAACTGCATTTTCCTTTTACTTGTGTTAGGACTGAGGACTCGGCTGCCTGTGCTGGTTGCCAACTTGCCACATGGTGCTGCAGCCGCAGGATAAGGTAAGTAATGCCTTGTGTGGGGTCAGGAGGTGTACAGTGTGGATGTAGCAGAGCCGTGTGTGTGCGAGGTGTATGGAGCGGAGCCGTGTGTGTACGAGGTGTATGGGGTGGAGCCGTGTGTGTGCGAGGTGTATGGAGCGGAGCCATGTGTGTGCGAGGTGTATGGAGTGGAGCTGTGTGTGTACGAGGTGTGTGGAGCAGAGCCGTGTGTGTACGAGGTGTGTGGAGCGGAGCCGTGTGTGTACGAGGTGTGTGGAGCGGAGCCGTGTGTGTACGATGTGTATGGAGCGGAGCCGTGTGTGTACGAGGTGTGTGGAGCAGAGCTGTGTGTGTGCGAAGTGTGTGGAGCGGAGCCGTGTGTGTGCGAGGTGTATGGAGCGGAGCCGTGTGTGTATGAGGTGTATGGAGCGGAGCCGTGTGTGCAAAGTGTGCGGAGCACAGCCGTGTGTGTAGGAGTAGCTATGTGTGGCCATTATATGGTACGAAGTATCATGTGTGGCCAATATACAGTATGGAGCATCATGTGGGGTCATTATACAGTATGGAGCATCATGTGGGGTCATTATACAGTATGGAGCATCATGTGGGGTCATTATACAGTATGGAGCATCATGTGTGGCCATTATACAGTATGGAGCATCATGTGTGGTCATTATACAGTATGGAGCATCATGTGTGGCCATTATACAGTATGGAGCATCATGTGGGGTCATTATACAGTTAGGAGCATCATGTGGGGCCATTATACAGTATGGAGCATCATGTGCAGCTAAAATACAGTTTTGAGCATCATGTGCGGTCATTATACAGTATGGAGCATCATGTGTGGCCATTATACAATATGGAGCACTGTGTGGCCATATTTTTTTGTTTATAATTATTGTATATGAAACAGTGCGATCACGTGGATATGGGTGTGACTAATTATGAATGGGTGTGGTCAGAGGCGTGGCCTAAAATTTGCCGCATTGCGCGACGCACTCTTTCTCCCTCTTTCCCATCTTCAAAAGTTGGGAGATATGCATTCCTCTGCCATACCGTTGAGCTGCTGCCCGACTGCAGTATTCTTCTGCAGGGGGGCCCTTTACTGTCATCTGCAGACTTATCCCCCACAGCCTGTAAGGGTGTGTTTCCATGGTCAGGAAACACTGCGTGTTTGATGCTGCGTAGAGCCGCAGCGTCAAATTCGCAGCGTCCAGATGTTACAGCATAGTGGAGGGGATTTCCTGAAATCCTGTCTCCACTATGCGTTAAAACACGGTATTGAGGTGCGAGACTTATGAGAGTTTCTTGCAAGTGTGACCCCGACCTAACGCAGATTTCGTGTGTGTGTGTCTTTATTTAAGGCCGGGATCACACATGCGAGAAACTCAGACGAGTCTTGCATCTCAATACCCGGCACTGCCGCTGGCACTCAGGAGCGGAGCGTTCGGCTGCACAGAAATACATGCAACAGCAAGCTCCGCTCCCGAATGCCGTCGTCCGTGCCGGGTATTAAGATGCGAGACTCATCCGAGTTTCTCGCATGTGTGATCCCGGCCTAACTTATTATGAACCATTTTATTATATTTATTGCTAAAAATCGGGCTTGGTATTGTCAAGGTGAAAATATATACTCTTATATGTTTTTGTATTTTTATACCTTTATACTGTGAAACAATAAGTTTTTCCTATCTGCTAGCTTGCAAATGAAATTGTATTTAAAGATCGCTGCCAGTGTTCACTTTCGTTTCAGTTTAGTGTCCGAAGGGTTAAGATTCATTTCTTCTGAAATCGAAACTTAGGAATGTGAAGGAAGAAGAAATCACCGGGAGACGTCAGAACAAATCAGAAAGACTGAATGCTAGCTTAAACCCCGCCTAATGCACGCCTTCCCCTAACACTCAATATAGTATTGTGTATTTTAGAATAAAACGCAGTTGCTATGACCGTGGCTGACACATATAGTCACATGAGCATGCACTGAGATTGAACCAGCTACCTGTCTGACTCATTCTTACCCGGTACCACATGCTTATAGTTTAATTTGGAATGACTGGTGAATGAGGGTATATTGTCGTTACGACCCCGACAATTTGGCGCCCAACGTGGGGCGTGGACAGCGATCCGAGACCCCCTGGACCCATGCCTGGATGTCTGCGGATGATACCCGTAGTGGCTGACCTCGAGGACTGATCACCCTCCGAACACGGTAAGTGGCGATCATATACACTGTATGTGTCACACATGCTAGTGTCTCAGCCGTTATTGGTTTGTCTGTGGTCTCCTTGGGTCTGGGGAGTGACCGGTCGAGTGGTGAGACCGAGCGCGATCCTGTGCCACGCTCTGAACCAGCAACTGAGAGACGTCGCATCCGGCGCGTCCTCATGTACACCACACCTCCTCCACTGGTCATTGTACTCCGTTCAACCACCCTACCCGTGACTGTTGTCTAGTAGTGAAGTGGACTGAAAAAAAAATTGAGCTAGTTGTAGAGTGTGGGGCGGCTTAGAGAAAGGGATAGGAGACGCAGCCTCTGTGATATTGTACTAACCGGTAATTAAGACGTCCCAAGTGGGGGACCACCAGAATTTTGAGTACAAATAGGTAATTAAGACGCCCCGTATGGAGCCACCAGAAATAGGTAATTAAGACGTCCCGGAACGGGACCACCAGAAACAGGTAATTAAGACGCTCCGTACGGGACCACCAGAATTTTTGTGGAGGGCTCTCACTAGGAGACCGCCTCCCGACTGTTTAGAATATCGTGGCAGGATAGTCTGTTAATCACTGTTGTTCAGGTTAGGGGACAGGAAATATTGAGCGCGAGGCTCTTTTCCTTATACGTTGAGCGAGAGGCTCCTTGTTTGTTTGTTTTTTTGGTTTTTTTTAGGACACAGTGTTGATATCGCTGCCAGCGATCCTGAGCTGCAGCAGGGCGCAGTATTCTGTGAGTCATGCTGCGTATCTTAAAGCAAAAGAAGTCTGTGCCCCACAAGTTAGATGAGGATTCTGTGGAAGTCAAGGCAATAGTTGAGTCACGGGAGGGCAAGAAGGCAGTCAGGAATGTTGAGAGATTGTATAAGCATGTAGGATTGCCCTCGTCAGGGAGATTGCAGCCAGCTATGTGGCCCAATCTCATAGAAAATAAAAGGGGCATGTTGAAAGATAAAGGATTGTTAGAACAAGCGCAAGCTCATCTGCGAGTTGCGCGAGCCTTAAAGAACAAAGGATGAAAAGTGGTTGATGGAGAGGAAGGATCAGACAATGTAGAACCCGTGTTTGGTTATAAAATGCCTTTGAACTGTGATCTTACAGATTGTAAAATGGCCGCCGTGCCACTGATGATGAAAATGCAGTCCCAGCCACCGCCCTGTAATGGCGGGACGAGCTCTCCAGAAGCGTAGGTGTGCCCTGTTTGTGTTGTGCAGAATCCAACCTGGGTGGAAACCTGCCGTGTGTGTGCGTACGGGCCGTCCTTGGGGCTCCGCCCAGACCACGGAGGATCATAGGAAAGTTTTGTAGAAATTAAGTCTGAAAACCGCTGCGTGACTGTTTTGAGATTTCTCCTCTTTCCTCATCTGTGCTACGAATTTAGAGAAAGGGGGGCAAAGAGCTGGGCTTTGCTTCTCCCTCTTGCGCTGAGGAATGCAGTGATTTTTCTTATCTCCGTGTTACTAGATGGGAGGGGGTGAGTGAATCCCTGCGCGACCTGCTTGCAATTTCTCCCCTCGGTGCTGTGGGCTAGAGGGAAGGGGGGCCATGTATTGCATTCCAAAGTTTTCTCTGTCCTTGGTTTAGTACACGCTGAGAGATTTATGTTTAAAGCAATAAGTACTGTATGAAATTGAAAGTGAAATAGACCTGTGCCTAGTCTTAGAGGAAAACTTGTAAGTAATTGAAAGATTGGTAATTACCTGTATCAAGTTGAGTGGTTGATATATAGCAAATTGAAGATTAACAGGGGGGGCTCCCTGTTAGATAATATGGTCTTTTCTCAGAAAATAAAGCCAAGGCACCAATATATATATATATCCTGGACTGCCGAGAAGTTCTATGGGCGTCTTATGGTAGTGTTTAAAGATCTGGGATTTTCACTGTAACAAAAAGCCCATTCATACCTTTTTGTAGTAGATCCGATATTGAGATTTCCACTCCGGATGATGCATTGAAAATAGTAAAGAGTTTTCAAAAGAATTTAGCCCAGCAGGAAAGGCAAGGGTTAAATCACTAGCCGTAGTAATTCTTGCTCGCTCACTGGCCCCCATCGCTGCAGCTGCGAGATCAGTGTTTCTTATCTCCATGTAACAGACTCCAGTTTCTGCCCCCTCCTATTGTACACGCAAGTCCAGCTTCACACTCCAATACGCCTTTAGCCCTGTATGGGAATCTCACTCCCTCCCAGCTTCGTCATGTCAATTTTCAGACCAAGAGCTTGTTTTAATCGGTGTAAATGGCAGACCCCCCCAGCCCGGAAAGGCCCCTACATTTCCTCTTCCCGTGAAACCTTCACAGTTACAAGGCCAGATTTTCCAGGAATCTGAAGTTTGGTTCCCTGTCATTCACGTTGCTACATCACACCTCAGGAATCCCAGGTTCTTTTCTCAGTAGGGTAGGTAGGAGCCATAGTGAACCCAGCTAATTCTACCCTGTCACATAGAGGTGGTTTGGCCCAACAGATAGCCAAAAGGGGGGGGCCCAGTCATAGCCCAAGAGTCTCAGGCCTACTTTACCGTTTATGGCCTCTTGCATCCAGGAGACGCTATGTCCACCCAAAGAGGGAATTTGCCCTGTGATATAGTGTTACACACTGCAGGCCCCGTATATGATTACGAGACACCCGAGCACTGCCGTACAGTATTGCAGACTGCCTTGCAGACAGAGCTCACCTATGCAGGACATGCTACAGGTGTGCTGACTCAGCTTCATGGAGACAAACAGAGACCTGTTGCTTATTACAGCGGCCGCCTGGATAGGGTGGCAAGAGGAAATCCCTTATGTGTTTGGGCTGTGTTGTCTGTCCAGCTGTTGCTACACAAATCTTCAGAGATTGTTTTGGATTACCCACTGACGGTCCATACCCCACACGATGTATATAGTATCCCTAACCAAGTACAATCTAGCCACATGTCCATGGCTGGACAGCTGCGACTTCAGTGTGCTATTCTCATGCCTACTAATGTGACTTTGAAAAGGTGCACTGTCCTAAACCCCGCTATTCTTCTCCTAGTTCCCCTGGATCCAAAGGGGGGAGGAGTAGGTGACATGAAGGTGACATGAAAAAGGACACTCTTTTTCTTTCTAGAATGGATCCAGAGGAACAAGATTAGGTTTCCAAACCACATGATTGTCCGGAATTGATGTCTCAGGAAACGGCTGGTCTCTAGTGTGCCTATTCTAATGCTGATTTTGAGCTTTTTGTAGATGGATCCCGTCACCAAGATGAGCAAGGACGCTTCTGTACCAGATATGCTGTGGTCTCAGAACATGAGGTAATCAAGGCAGAGTCAATGCCAGCTCATATGTGTGCACAAGAAGCAGAGCTCAAGGCGCTCACAGAAGCGTGCAAACTAGCAGAAGGTAAGACTGTAAATATCTACACTGATTCCAGGTATGCTTTTGGCATTGCACACGATTATGGGCCTATCTGGAGAGCCAGGGCTTTCCTGACAGCAAATGGCCACCCCTTTAAATGTGCTGAGGCAGTCCAGCAACTTATGAATGCACTACAGTTTCCCACCCAAGCAGGCATCATAAAGGTAAAGGCACATACCAAAGGCACTGATGGACGGACAAAGGGTAACGCACTGGCAGGCCAGGCTGCCAAGAAAGCAGCAAGCACTCCTGTAGCGTCTAAAGTACATCACCTAGACACCCCACCATCTCCACTTGTGTTGAAAGACATCTTAGCCCGGTTACAAGAACAGGCAAGTAAGGAGGAGAAAAATAGGTGGCAAAAGATAGGGGCTTGCTCTGATACCGTCACTGGACTATGGGGGAGGGGTGAAAAGGTCTGCCTACCACAGGTACTGTACCCAATGATGGCACAGGTTCTGCACGAGAATGTGCACCACTCGAAGACGGCCATGTGTGACACCCTACAGAAACAATGGATTGCCCCCGGGTTTTCCACCTGCGCAGAAAGGCAGGTACAGAGCTGCATGATATGTGCCACACATAATCAGGGTAGGACAGTAAAAACCCCATCCAAACATACTCCCCGGCCCCTTTAACCAATTCCAGGGACTGCAGATTGATTATGTTCAGTTACCCAGGGTAGGGACGTATGAGTATGTGTTGGTCTGCATTGATTTATTTTCAGGTTGGCCAGAAGCCTACCCAGTTGCCAAAGCTACGGCTAAGACAACGGCGAAGAAACTGATGGCTGAGATCATATGCAGGTATGGAGTTCCTGAAGTCATTGAAAGCGATCGGGGTTCCCATTTTACTGGAGAGATCATGTCAGAGGTAATGGCAGCACTGGGGGTAAGTCAAGCATTGCATACTCCATCCACAGAGTAGTGGAAGAGTGGAGAGACTAAATGGAACTCTTAAGCTTAAAATCCAGAAGGCAATGGCAGAGACTGGTAAACCATGGACAGAATGCCTTCCTCTAGCTTTGTTTTCAGTAAGATATACCCCAAACAGGAAGACAAGACTGTCACTGTATGAGATTCTGTTTGGCAGGAGCCCCAATCTTGAATGTTTCTTTCCACAACAGTTGCAGCTCAAGTACCAGGACTTGATTAGCTATGTGCAGGCCTTACATGGACACCTTGCCAAAGTGCATTTAACTGTCTTCAGTTCTCTTCCAGACCCAGACAAGGTTCCTGGACACCATCCCTTTGTGCCAGGAGACTTGGTGTATGTGAAAAAGTTTGTGGGCAGAGATTATCTCCAGACAAGATTTGAAGGACCCCACACGGTGATCCTGGTCACCCCCACTGCAGTAAAACTTGAAGGAAAGAGCACTTGGATCCACGCCTCACACTGTAAAAGAGACCGAACCAGTGTTTAGTCACAGTAGTGACTGAAGGGAAATGTTGCTGTTGTTTTTGATCCTGGAAATGGGGGCCATCCTCGCCCCTACCTCTTCGGCCCCTATTGTAAATAAGAATTCTGGCCCCACTATTCTCTGGGTAAATCTGACAGCCCCGGTGAATATCTGGCGATTTGATTTCTGTGATGTAGTCAAGTGCCTCGAGACTGAACGGGTGGTAGAAGGAATCATCCAGTTTTATATGTGTGTTACCAGAAATGACAACAATAACTGTTATTATTGGACAGATGCTGCCTGGAATACGGGAGATGATTGGGGATATAAACCTAGTGAAGCCATGTTCCCTAAGGATAGGACGGGTAGGAGTCTTTGTGAGAGAATGCATCTAACAGCCCTTCTGCAACCACCTAGAGGCTGTAAATGGGGTAAAAGTTGTCACCCCCTCCTCCTAAATCTTGAAAACCCCCAATCTGCTGATCTGCAGACGTTTGTACTAGGAAGGCATTTTAATTATGTATTTAGTAGTGGATATCATGGGTATTTAGGCCATATACAGCTCCAGGATATTAGCTCTAGACCAACCAAGGCCCCTGTTACCAGTACACCTAAAACAGGCCCAGGTGAGCGTTTGCAAAATGTAGTTAATGAAGTGATCCCCATTCCAGGTCTCAGTTGGCAAGAAGTTTTCTCCATAGAAACACAAACAGCCCCAAGGAAAAACCTGTGGTTAGAATGGGTGAGATACAATGTAAGAGTCCAGAATATCTCTGTAGGATGTATTGCTTGTGCTGCTGCGAATACTCATCTCTACACACATGCATTGCTTTTTCCTGATGACACCACCACTGTCTGTGTCATGAATCTGTTGAAAGGTCTGAAGCCCACTGATTGCCCAAATTATGCCCAACTAATTCATGAGAAACCCAGACCAAAGGTCCCAGGAGAAGTAACCGTATTAGCTGACAATTACACCTGCTATAATTCCCACGACACCACAGGTACACCAGTAGGGATCTTCGAGACAGGTTTCTGCAAAGAGAACAGTCCTCTAGATACTGATTTGCTAATCAAACATACACATTATATGTACGACATTTATTGGTTATGTGGAAATGATAAGCTCCGTCCCAGGTTGCCTAATGCCTGGATAGGCCAATGCACTCTTGTTAAACCAGCTATGCAGTTCAAGATTTTACCTTGGGATCCAAAGATACCTGATGAAGCTACCAGAAAGAGGAGAAGCCTTGATCAGCTCCACATGAGTTATGAAGAAGATCCACTGATATATACTGTATATATTGATGCCATTGGAGTGCCAAGGGGGGTGCCTGACCAGTTTAAAGCCCAGAACCAGATTTATGCCGGCTTTGCTTCTATAGTACCACAGATGCAGATTAATAAAAATGTTGAATGGATCAATTATATATATTACAGAGAACAAAGATTTGTCAATTATAGCTGTGATGCCTTTCAGGATATAGTTGAGGACTTGGGCCCTAACACTTGTATGACCCGTGCTGCAACCCGACCTAAGAGAATTACACTGAATCCTGTCCAGACAAGATCACATGTAGTGATATAAGAAGCTGACACAGGATTGTGGTTGGTGGATAGTGGGGACATTAACTTTTGGAAGTAGGCTGACAGTAATCCTTTTGGGAAGGAGCTGTAGACCAGCATGTCATGTCGCCCCCACCACCAGAGAACCAACCACATCAGGTAGGGTAAGGCAGATACAGGAGTATTATCCCTGGAGGCCCTCTGACTAGCTAGCTACGCAAAAACAATTGGCTGACCTTGAGAACCAACCTTTCTCATTTTACAGACAAATAATGACCATATGATGGACGTATAAGTGCACCTAGGCAGGCCTAGGTAGTTAGTGAGCACAAAAGCAGGTGATGTGCTAGGACGCAAATTAAGACTTTTTACAGATGTGACAAAAGGAGAGAGTGTAGAGCTATACTTTGGACGGTTACAGCTGAAATGGGAAGACATGGAGTACAGTCCCATAAACCCACTTGATGTTAGAGTATAGGTGAATACATTCATTGACGGTATGACCAAAGACTTACGAGACGAAATATAGACAGCCAGACCTGAATGGCGAAATGTAGATCCAAAAGACCTGAAGGTTTCTAAAGAAGTTGAACGAATTAGGACAATAAGACGACGTGTCATGTATGCTGGAGCAGACACATCTTTCTTCTCCAGTTGGTTAGGTGGGATCAAGGGATTCTTTCAACAAATTTGTCTGGTACTGATTGCCCTCCTTGTAATTGGATCAATAATTCTCTGTTGTGTTATTCCCTTGTACAAAAAGGTTATTGCCAAAGCAACTCCGACTGGCACCTTCCTCAATCAAGAAGTAGACCTACCAGAGTACGATGGTACTGACTCAGGGGAGATCCCTAAGTATATTCCCCTCAAGAGAGTAGACAGAACCCCCCATTCTCAGATGATGCTAAGAGATTTAGTTTAGGGACAGTGGGAGAACTCCATGTGAGGTTAGTGAAGGGTTCAGCTGCCTGGAGGCCTCTCGCTAGGGGAGAGTTTCTGAGGTGTCTGGATGAAGAAATCCACCTCCCCTTTTCCCATCACATGGACAGTCTCAAAGGATCTTTCTTTAAGGGAAAAACTTAGTGTTTAGGGGGGATTGTCAAGGTGAAAATATATACTCTTATATGTTTTTGTATTTTTATACCTTTATACTGTGAAACAATAAGTTTTTCCTATCTGCTAGCTTGCAAATGAAATTGTATTTAAAGATCGCTGCCAGTGTTCACTTTCGTTTCAGTTTAGTGTCCGAAGGGTTAAGATTCATTTCTTCTGAAATCGAAACTTAGGAATGTGAAGGAAGAAGAAATCACCGGGAGACGTCAGAACAAATCAGAAAGACTGAATGCTAGCTTAAACCCCGCCTAATGCACGCCTTCCCCTAACACTCAATATAGTATTGTGTATTTTAGAATAAAACGCAGTTGCTATGACCGTGGCTGACACATATAGTCACATGAGCATGCACTGAGATTGAACCAGCTACCTGTCTGACTCATTCTTACCCGGTACCACATGCTTATAGTTTAATTTGGAATGACTGGTGAATGAGGGTATATTGTCGTTACGACCCCGACAGTATTATCTATCTATTGTATCTATCTATTATCTAATCTATCTATCTATCTATCTATTATCTATCTATCTATTGTATCTATCTATTATCTATCATCTATCGTATCTATCTATTATCTATCGTATCTATCTATCAATATATCTATCTAGCTATCGATAGATATATCAATAGATATATTTATAGATAGATAATAGATAGATACAATAGATAATGTGGTGAAACGCTACCTGAGTGGGTTGGGAAACAAGCGCTTGGCACAGGATTTAGACACTCAGGCACGGTTTCTCCACGTAAAGTCTTATTCGGTTTATTAAGCGTCATAAACCATAACACAAACAGTTCATTACATACATCAACGGAACATTTTAACCACCGACAATCTGTTCCAATGGCAGATCCATGTCTGCCCGTAACCCCTTGTTACATGGAGTTACCTTTCAGGAGCTCTGGCTCCACACACTGACTCCTGCCAGTACTGGTTCACAGGGGAAAGCTGCCTCACTGGGATCACCGTCCTTGTGATCAGGGCACCTCGGATAGTCAAGACCCACAGTAGGAACTGTAGCTTCCCCAAAACAGAAACCGTCTCAGGCTCTGTAGATGCAGCTTCTCCATGCGCTTCCAGGAAATCCAATCACAGCCACTTCCAACACACAGGCCATCAGTCCATGGTCTCACCAGGTGCTTGCAGGACTCCAGTCCATCCCAGAACAATCCAACACCCTGACCATTCCAGGACTCACACTCTCACCAGTGTTATGACCCCAATGGCAGGGGGTCTCAGAGACAATAGCGAAGTCTGCAAACATAAAACCCAGCTCATAGGGCAGTGGTAACTGGGCTGACCATATACCTGAACCTAGCACACAAATAACAGCAGCCGGGGAACGTACCTACGTTGATTCTAGACGTCTCGCGCCAGCCGGAGAACTAACTAACCCTAGCAGGGAAAAGAAAGACCTTTCTTGCCTCCAGAGGAAATACCCCAAAAAGTTGGATAGAAGCCCCCAACAAATAATAACAGTGAGGTAAGAAGAAAAGACAAACGCAAGAAATGAACTAGGTCTTAGCAAAGAGAGGCCCGCTAACTAATAGCAGAATATAGGAAGATGACTTATATGGTCAGCAAAAACCCTCACAAAAACTCCACGCGGAATATTCAAGAACCCCTGAACCGTCTAACGGCACGGGGGGAGAACATCCGCCCCCTAGAGCTTCCAGCAATATAAGGAATCACATTTAGTACAAGCTGGACCTAAAATAAGAGCACAGAAAATAACCAAAAACAAGAAAGCAGACTTAGCTTAATTTTGCAAAGAAACAGGACCAGCAGATAGGAGCAAACAGAAGGATCTGATTACAACGATGCCAGGCACCAGACTGAAAATCCAGGAAGTTCAAATAGCTACACCCCTGGACTAACGAGGCCAGGTGGGTACCAAGCAAGGGAAGGAAAATCAAAGTGTCATATCACTAGTGACCACAAGAGGGAGCCAAAAAGTCTAATTCACAACAGTACCCCCCCTTAAGGAGGGGTCACCGAACCCTCACCAAGACCACCAGGGCGATCAGGATGAGCAGCGTGAAAGGCACGAACCAAATCGGCCGCATGCACATCAGAGGCGACCACCCAGGAATTATCCTCCTGACCATAGCCCTTCCACTTGACCAGATACTGAAGCCTCCACCTGGAGAGACGAGAATCCAAGATCTTTTCCACCACGTACTCCAACTCGCCCCCAACCAACACCGGAGCAGGAGGCTCAACGGAAGGAACCACAGGCACAACGTACCGCCGCAACAAAGACCTATGGAACACGTTGTGAATGGCAAACGACACAGGAAGTTCCAAGCGAAAGGACACTGGATTAAGAATTTCCAAAATCTTATAAGGACCGATGAAGCGAGGCTTAAATTTAGGAGAGGAGACCTTCATAGGAACAAAGCGAGAAGACAGCCACACCAAATCCCCAACGCGAAGTCGGGGACCCACACCGCGGCGGCGGTTGGCAAAACGCTGAGCCTTCTCCTGTGACAACTTCAAGTTGTCCACCACATGATCCCAAATCCGCTGCAACCTATCCACCACAGAATCCACCCTAGGACAGTCAGACGGCTCCACATGTCCCGAGGAAAAACGAGGGTGGAAACCAGAGTTGCAGAAAAATGGCGAAACCAAGGTAGCGGAACTAGCCCGATTATTAAGGGCAAACTCAGCCAACGGCAAGAAGGTCACCCAATCATCCTGATCTGCAGAAACAAAACATCTCAAATAAGCCTCTAGAGTCTGATTTGTTTGCTCAGTTTGGCCATTAGTCGGAGGATGAAAGGCAGATGAAAACGACAAATCAATGCCCATCTTAGCACAAAAGACACGATATTCTCAGGAATGCCGTGCAAACGAACCACATTCTGAAAGAATAACGGAACCAGATCAGAAGAGGAAGGCAGCTTAGGCAAGGGCACCAAATGGACCATCTTGGAAAAGCGATCACATACCACCCAGATGACAGACATGCCCCGAGACACTGGAAGATCCGAAATGAAATCCATGGAAATGTGTGTCCAAGGCCTCTTCGGGACAGGCAAGGGCAAAAGCAACCCGCTGGCACGAGAACAGCAAGGCTTAGCCCGAGCACAAGTCCCACAGGACTGCACAAATGACCGCACATCCCGTGACAAGGAAGGCCACCAAAAGGACCTAGCCACCAAATCTCTGGTGCCAAAAATACACCGGTGCCCTGACAACACCGAGGAGTGAACCTCGGTAATGACTCTACTGGTCCATTTATCAGGAACAAACAGTCTGTCAGGTGGACAAGAGTCAGGTCTATCAGCCTGAAATCTCTGCAACACACGTCGCAAATCCGGAGAAATGGCCGACAAAATTACACCCTCTTTAAGAATACCAACTGGCTCTGAGGCTCCAGGAGAGTCAGGCACAAAGCTCCTAGAAAGAGCATCAGCCTTAACATTCTTTGAACCAGGCAGGTACGAGACCACGAAGTCAAAACGGGAGAAAAATAATGACCAACGGGCCTGTCTAGGATTCAGGCGCTTAGCAGACTCAAGATACATCAGATTTTTGTGATCAGTCAAAACCACCACACGATGCTTAGCACCCTCGAGCCAATGACGCCACTCCTCAAATGCCCACTTCATGGCCAACAACTCCCGATTGCCCACATCATAATTCCGCTCAGCAGGCGAAAATTTCCTAGAAAAAAAAGCACATGGTCTCATTACTGAGCAACCAGGGCTTCTCTGCGACAAAACGGCCCCTGCACCGATCTCAGAAGCATCCACTTCAACCTGAAAGGGAAGCGAGACATCAGGCTGACACAAAACAGGCGCCGAAGTAAACCGACGCTTCAGCTCCTGAAAAGCCTCCACGGCTGCAGGAGCCCAGTTAGCAACATCAGAACCTTTCTTGGTCATATCCGTCAAAGGTTTAACAACGCTAGAAAAATTAGCGATAAAACGACGGTAGAAGTTAGCAAAACCCAAGAACTTCTGAAGACTCTTAACCGACGTGGGCTGAGTCCAATCATGAATAGCTCGGACCTTAACTGGGTCCATCTCCACAGCAGAAGGGGAGAAGATAAAACCCAAATAGGGAACCTTCTGCACACCAAAAAGACACTTTGAGTCCTTAATAAACAAAGCATTCTCACGCAAAACCTGAAACACCATCCTGACCTGCCTTACATGGGAGTCCCAATCATCAGAAAAAACCAGAATATCATCCAGATAAACAATCATAAATTTATCCAGATACTTCCGGAAGATGTCCTGCATAAAGGACTGAAACACTGAAGGAGCATTAGAGAGCCCAAAAGGCATCACCAAGTACTCAAAATGACCTTCGGGCGTATTAAATGCAGTTTTCCATTCATCTCCCTGCTTAATGCGCACAAGGTTGTACGCACCACGAAGGTCTATCTTGGTGAACCACTTGGCACCCTTAATCCGGGCAAACAAGTCCGACAACAGAGGCAAAGGATACTGAAATTTAACAGTGATTTTATTCAGAAGTCGATAGTCTATACAAGGTCTCAAAGATCCGTCCTTCTTGGCCACAAAGAAAAATCCCGCACCAAGAGGGGAAGAGGATGGACGAATATGTCCCTTCTCCAGAGACTCCTTAATATACGAACGTATTGCGGTATGCTCAGGTACAGACAAATTAAATAATCTTCCCTTAGGAAACTTACTACCTGGAATCAAATCTATAGCGCAGTCACAGTCCCTATGAGGAGGAAGAGCACTTTACCTAGACTCGCTGAATACATCCTGATAATCAGACAAAAACTCAGGAACATCCGAAGGAGTAGAGGAAGCAATAGACACCGGCGGGGAATCGCAATGAATTCCCTGACAGCCCCAACTTGACACAGACATAGCCTTCCAATCCAAAACTGGATTGTGAGTTTGTAACCATGGCAGACCCAAAACGACCAAATCATGCATTTTATGCAAAACAAGAAAACGAATCACCTCTCGATGTTCAGGAGACATGCACATGGTCACCTGTGTCCAAAACTGCGGCTTATTTTCCGCCAATGGCGTAGCATCAATACCTCTCAGAGGAATAGGATTAACCAAAGGCTCCAGAACAAAACCACAGCGCTTAGCAAACGACAGATCCATAAGACTCAGGGCAGCACCTGAATCCACAAACGCCATAACAGGATAGGAAGACAATGAGCAAATTAAAGTCACAGACAAAATAAATTTAGGTTGCAAATTACCAATGGCGACCGGACTAACCACCTTTGTTAAGCGTTTAGAGCATGCTGATATAACATGTGTAGAATCACCACAGTAGAAACACAACCCATTCTGACGTCTATGATTTTTCCGTTCAATTCTAGTCTGAACTCTATCACATTGCATTAACTCAGGTGTCTGTTCAGACAACACCACCAGAGAATTAGCGACTTTGCGCTCCCGTAAACGCCGGTCAATTTGAATAGCCAACGCCATGGAATCATTCAGACTTGTAGGAACGGAGAAACCCACCATCACATTCTTAATGGCTTCAGAAAGCCCATTTCTGAAATTTGCGGCCAGAGCACACTTATTCCACTGAGTAAGCACGGACCATTTCCGAAATTTTTGGCAATAAACTTCAGCTTCATCCTGGCCCTGAGAGATAGCCAGCAAAGCTTTTTCTGCCTGAATTTCAAGATTAGGCTCCTCGTATAGCAACCCAAGCGCCAGAAAAAACACATCAACATCTGCCAAAGCCGGATCGCCTGACGCTAACGAGAAGGCCCAATCCTGAGGGTCGCCCCGTAAGAAAGAGATAACAATTTTTACTTGCTGAGCTGAGTCTCCAGACGAACGAGGTCTCAGAGATAGAAACAATTTACAATTATTCCTGAAATTTCTAAATTTAAATCGGTCTCCAGAGAACAATTCCGGAATAGGTATTTTAGGTTCTGACATAGGACTGCTAGTAACAAAATCTTGAATACTCTGCACACGAGCAGCAAGCTGATCCACACTAGTAATCAAGGTCTGGACATTCATGTCTGCAGCAAGGCTCCAGCCACTCTGAGATAAAGGGGAGGAAAGAAAGAAAAAAAAAACAAAAAAAACTCAGAATTTCCTTTCTTATAATCCCACTTCTGCAATGCATTAAATATTCACTTATGGCCTGGCATACTGTTATGACCCCAATGGCAGGGGGTCTCAGAGACAATAGCGAAGTCTGCAAACATAAAACCCAGCTCATAGGGCAGTGGTAACTGGGCTGACCATATACCTGAACCTAGCACACAAATAACAGCAGCCGGGGAACGTACCAACGTTGATTCTAGACGTCTCGCGCCAGCCGGAGAACTAACTAACCCTAGCAGGGAAAAGAAAGACCTTTCTTGCCTCCAGAGGAAATACCCCAAAAAGTTGGATAGAAGCCCCCAACAAATAATAACGGTGAGGTAAGAAGAAAAGACAAACGCAAGAAATGAACTAGGTTTTAGCAAAGAGAGGCCCGCTAACTAATAGCAGAATATAGGAAGATGACTTATATGGTCAGCAAAAACCCTCACAAAAACTCCACGCGGAATATTCAAGAACCCCTGAACCGTCTAACGGCACGGGGGGGAGAACATCCGCCCCCTAGAGCTTCCAGCAACATAAGGAATCACATTTAGTACAAGCTGGACCTAAAATAAGAGCACAGAAAATAACCAAAAACAAGAAAGCAGACTTAGCTTAATTTTGCAAAGAAACAGGACCAGCAGATAGGAGCAAACAGAAGGATCTGATTACAACGATGCCAGGCACCAGACTGAAAATCCAGGAAGTTCAAATAGCTACACCCCTGGACTAACGAGGCCAGGTGGGTACCAAGCAAGGGATGGAAAATCAAAGTGTCATATCACTAGTGACCACAAGAGGGAGCCAAAAAGTCTAATTCACAACACACCAGGTGCTTGCAGGACTCCAGTCCATCCCAGGACAATCCAACACCCTGAGCGTTCAGGACTCACACTTTCACCAGGCGCTTGCAGGAAGTCTCCACTCACAGGAGCTTCCAACACAGACCAAGTCCACGGTCTCTCAGGTGCTTCCAGGAAGACTCCACTCACAGGAGCTTCCAACACCGATCGTACAGGACCTTGCACATGGACCAAACAGATCCATACACTCTGACCCATGTGACCAGACCTCAGTCACATTATATGGTTGTAACCACTCCCCTAGATGGGAGTGTGTGTGTGGTTAGCCAGTACCGCCCAGCTCACCAGCTAACCCTATAAGCCCGCCCTTATAAGTAAACACAACAAACTCTTGTGGAACTATAAGTCCCAGCATAACCATATCATTTTGGGCTTACAGCGCAGAGCACCTCTGTGACACATACCGGCCATTTACAATCTTGCCAGACTTTGTCTCATCACCATAATTACACTGTGTTCCAAATTATTATGCAAATAATATTTCCTCATATTTTCTCTAAATTACCTATCTGAATTGCAGTCATTGTTATTTTCCAGTCATCTACTATTCTAGTATAATTGCAATGTTTTGGATCAAGCTGCCTATGAAAACAGTATTTTTTAAAAAAAATAAACACTCAAAATGCATGTTCCAAATTATTATGCACAGCAGAGTTTTCAACCTTTTTTTTAATTTTGAACAAAAAATTGTCAACTGTGAAGTTATAAGCATTATCAGCTTATTACAAAAATAAATCAAACAGTTTTCAAGTGAAAAGAACTTTATTCTAGGTGATGTTACATTTGCACATAGGACCCCTTGTTCGAAAGAAACTTCTGAACTCTCTCGTCCATTGAATTTGTCAGTTTTTGGATGGTTTCTGCTTCAATTGTTTTGCATGTGGACAGAATACCCTCCCAGAGCTGTTGCTTAGATGTGAACTGCCTCCCGCCATCATAGACACTCCTTTTGATGATGCTCCAGAGGTTCTCAATGGGGTTGAGGTCAGGGGAAGATGGTGGCCACACCATAAGTTTGTCCTCTTTTATGCCCATAGCAGCCAGAGATGCAGATGTTTTTTTTGCAGCATGAGACGGTGCATTATCATGCATGAAAATGATCTTGCTGCGGAAAGCACGGTTCTTCCTCTTGAACCATGGCAGGAAGTGTTGTTTTAGAAACTCCACATAGATTATGGAGTTCATCTTTACCCCTTCAGGGATCATAAAGGGGCCGACAATCTCTCTCCCCATGATTCCCAAAACATTACTCCACCTCCTCCTTGTTGGCGCCTTAGCCGTGTTTTCATGGGGTGTCCATCAACCAGCCATCCTCCACTCCATCCATCTGGACCATCGAGCGTTGCACGGCACTCATCGGTGAACAAAACAGTTTGGAAGTCAGTCTTCATGTATCGTTTGGCCCACTGGAGCCGTTTCTGCTTGTGTGCAGTGGATAGAGGTGGTCGACAGGATGGCTTACGCACAGCTGCAAACCTCTGAAAGACCCTGCATCTTGTTGTTCTGGGGACGTTGGAGGCACCAGCAGCTTCAAAAACTTGTCTGCTGCTATGACAAGGCATTTTTGCAGCTGCTCTTTTAACCTTACGCAATTGCCTGTTGGAAAGAGTCCTCAATTTTTCCTTATCAGCACGCACACGTGTGTGCTGGGAATCAGCTACATACTTCTTGATTGTGCGATGATCACGATGAAGTGTCTTGGCAATGTTGATTGTAGTCATGCCTTGACCTAAATACTCCACAATTTGTTGCTTCTCAGCAGCCGACACATCCTTTTTCTTTCCCATTTTGGCAAAAAATGTAGGCTGCTTAATAATGTGGAACAGCCTTCTTAAGTAGTCTTGCCTTTATTTGGACACACCTGCAAAACTAATTTGCACAGGTATCTGCAATTGCTTTCAGTGATATAAAGAGCCCTGACACACATCACCATCAATGAGTTTAAATGACAAACAAAAAAATTCTAACCTTATCACTCCTAAACTCTTTGTGCATAATAATTTGGAACACAGTGTATGCCTCCAAGCGCATCCTGAAGCACACACACAGCGCCCACTGGCTGTAACATGGGTTACCGCACCACAATAGATACGATATAGATACGATTGATAAATACGATAGATCTATCTATTATCTATCATCTATCTATCACATATCTATCTATCATCTATCAGTCTGTGTGTGTAAACATTATTCTTCAATAGAGTATGTAAATGAAGAGGTTGGACAAGAAATTACACAATTCTTTTTTTGGTATATCTTTATTTAGCTTACAAAAACACACAAATTCGCATGAAAATAACACATGAAAAACGCATCAAAAACGCATGTAAAAACGCATCAAAAACGCAGGTGACCTGCCAGTGACCTCAGGTGCAGATTTGGTGCAGATTTTACCTGCATCAAATCCTGATGCAATCCTAACAGTGGAAATATACCCCAAGGGGACGGTGGACAGGCAGCGCTAACTGCACATGCCCAAGGCCTAAGATCACAGCGCAAAAATTCAATAACGCTGAGGAGGAGGCGCCCTATAAACATGAGGAATTAACTGACGGCTGTGGTGTGTCTGTGTTAGGGGGGTTTAGACCTGCCCCCTGGACGAATTCAAGATATGAGGGACAAATTTGATAAACGATTCTTTCAGCAGTGGCAGGAACAAGAACTAAAAGAACCACCTTGTTAGAATGCAGCATTAGTGCTGCCCAAGGTCGCTCTTTTAGTTACAAACGCCTGGGGGGGTGACGGGTTCCCTTTAAAGGGAACCTGTTACCCCCAAAATGGACGGTGAGCTAAGCTCACCGGCATCAGGAGCTTATCTACAGCATTCTGTAATGCTGTAGATAAGCCCCCGATGTATCCTGAAAGATGAGAAATAAAGGTTATATTATACTCACCTGGGTGGGCGGTCCGATCCGATGGGAGCGACTCCGGGGCCTCCCATCCGGTCTGGGGCCTCCCATCTTGATAGGATGATGTCCTCTTATGGTCTTCACGCTGCGGCTCCGGAGCAGGTGTACTTTGTCTGCCCTGTTGCAGGCAGAGCAAAGTATTGCAGTGCACAGGCGCCGGGAAAGGTCAGATAGGCCTGGCGCCTGCTCACTACAGTACTTTGCTCTGCCCTCAACAGGGCAGACAAAGTACGCCTGCGCCGGAGTCGCAGCGTGAAGGCCAGAAGAGGACGTCATCTGATGAAGATGGGAGGCGCCGGACAGGACCGCGACACCCATCGGACTGGACCGGGATCGCCCCTGGGTGAGTATAATCTAACCTCTTTTTCTCATCTTTTTAGGATACATCGGGGGCTTATCTACAGCATTACAGAATGCTGTAGATAAGCCCCTGATGCTGGTGGTCTTAGCTCACCCTCGATTTTGGGGGTGACAGGTTCCCTTTCATAAAGGATTAGGCCGGAATCACACATGTGAGAAACTCACGTGAGTCTTGCCTCAACACCCGGCACTGCCAAGGCACTCAACACTGTAAGATGCGCCAATTCTGGTGCTTAGCCTCTCTCTTTCCACTCCCCTGTAGCAGTGGGATATGGGGTAATAAGGGGTTAATGTCACCTTTTTAAGGTGACATTAAGCCGGCTTAGTAATGAAGAGGCGTCACTAAGATACCTACCATTACTAATTCTATAGTAGTGAAAGGGTTAATAAAACACACACACATGCAGAATAAAGTATTTTAATGAAATAAAACACCACACAGTTTTGACCATATTTTTATTTTATTGGTAATCCAAGCGAAGCCCTCGTCTCCTAAACAAAAAGAAAAATAATAAACCAACAGTATACTCCCTGAGTTCGACGTAGTCCTTAATAACGGATGTCCCTGTCAGGACTCTGAACATTTTTATTACCTTTTGTGCAGTACTGCCCTTTTCCAAGATGGCGTCTTTGGTCTCATGTCCACTGTGTCTTCCTGCTATAAAACTCCACCCCAGCCTTCAGTCTGTGCTAGAGTATTCTGCCTTGCATCCAGCTCCTGACTCTGGTGACTCCCTGGCTATATACCTGCTCCTGTGAACCTGTGTGGTGATCCTGCGAACCTGTGTGGTGATCCTGCTACTCTGCTCTGAGTTCCTGCTGCATACACCAGTTTCCAGTAATCCTCTTTCATCTGCTGCTTGTGTTTACTTCCATCTGCATTTGCTGGACATGTAAGCTATTGCTGCTCTGCTTAAACCTGAGATTATCACCCAGGCCTTCCTGGTTGAGATAAGACATTGCTTGAACTGCCTTATAAGCATATCTATCTGTGTTTGGACTAAAACAAGGACTTATTCGTGTCAAGTTTCCTCAAGAATAACTGTGCTTCATAGTCTTTCTGCGTGATTGCATTTTCCTTTGAAGTTCCCTATAGACTGTTAAGCTGCGTTTAATATTTACACCAAGTGTTGTGGACTTGAGTTTCTCTCTGCACATATTTGAATCACCGTGTGATAATATAGGCTTTACCACTTATAAAACTGTGTCCTGTAGTTGTCTTGTTCCACGCAAAGAGTCTCCTGAGTTATCCCCTATAATTATTACAGTCCCAAGACGAGTCCAGCTCTGCTACATCTGGATGCCTGACATCCAGACAAAGCAGGGCTAGTAGATGATCGCTGGAGAACTCTCCAGCGATCACCTACACTGCAGCGTTCTCACAATCAGCTGATCAGCTGATTGTGAGAACCAGCCTAGTGACCGGAGATAATCCCCGGTCACGTGCACGGCAGTTCTCGCGATAAGATAAGTTATCGCGAGAACTGCAGTGGACGCGGGACTTCCAGCGGCGGGACAGGTAAGCCCACATGAAAATTAGGAGACATGCATAGTAAGCTGCGTTTACGCTGTTACTACGCATGTGACTAATCATTAGATGCGATGATTATATATGGGTAATTTACGGTGTGGCGACGGAGCGACGCTGCATTGTAAACAGACATGCTGCGTTCTGAAAAGACGCGCCGCATGTCCGTTTACGCGGGTCTGCCGCATGAATGTTTTAACGCATAGTGGAGACAGGATTTCATGAAATCCCCTCCACTATGCTGTAACATCAGGACGCTGCATGTTTGAGGCTGCGGCTCTACACAGCGTCAAACACGCAGCGTTTCCTGACCGTGGAAATACACACTAACTGTCACACTGCATGCGTTTTGCCTCTTGGGCAGACTGCAGGGGTGCCTAACAGAACCAGGAAGTGTCTGTCCTATATCTCCCTGCTCTGTGCTGCTCTTCTCTGTGCCCCTACCATCTACTTAACTCCTTGCTGCCTGTGCCTAAACTCATAGTCTTATCTATCCTATTTATCTCTAAAGTGCCCCCTCTATTCTAATCCCTCTATGGTCCTATACTGTCCCTAAGCTTACACCCAGTATATAACAAATGCATCACATTACAATACGTGACACACATTAATGAACATTAGGGAATCACACATTACATTAGCATTAGTTAACATGAATAACTGTCAGGGTGCCACACGTGACAATATGTGCTTAGTGTCCAGGAGAGAGGAAGCACATGAGTGTCACTGCCACCTTCTTACAGTGCCACCAACATGTTTCACTGTTGGGATTGTATTGGGCAGGTGATGAGCAGTGCCTGGTTTTCTCCACACATACCGCTTAGAATTATCACCAAAAAGGTCTATCTTCGTCTCATCAGACCAGAGAATCTTATTTCTCATAGTCTGGGAGTCCTTCATGTGCTTTTTTAGTAAACTCTATGCGGCCTTTCATATGTCTTGCACTGAGGAGAGGCTTCCGTTGGGCCACACTGCCATAAAGGCCCGAATGCTGGAGGGCTGCAGTGATAGTTGACTTTGTGGAACTTTCTCCCATCTCCCTACTGCATCTCTGGAGCTCAGCCACAGTGATCTTGGGGTTCTTCTTTACCTCTCTCACCAAGACTCTTCTCCCATGAGTGCTCAGTTTGGCTAGATGGCCAGGTCTAGGATGACTTCTGGTGGTTCCAAACTTGTTCCATTTAAGGAATATGGAGGCCACTGTGCTCTTAGGGATCCTTTTAGGGATGGGGGCAGTGTTCTGGATCACTGCGCTGAGAAACACGTGATGGTGTCTCCGCGGTGTTGGATGTTTTGATCTCCCCGAGGTCATTCATCCTTATGTTTATAGTCTTTTCACTAGGCACTGCTCCTAATAGCCAGTTTCCTACTCCACACTGATGAGGGGCAAATACGCCGAAACAGCTGTCTGTGGATGGATACCATGTTTTGGCATAGGTGGTTTTCCTTTATTGAATGCAGCCCTTCTCGTGGTTGTTCCTTCCCGGTGAAAGAACTGGCTATTTATTGCTTGCGTTGAGAAACACGTGATGGTGTCTCCGCGGCTTTTCTACATGCATTTGCATATTTCCCTTTAGGGATGAGGGCAGTGTTCTGGATCACTGCCTTGGGAAACACGTGATGGTGTCTCCGCGGTTTTGGATGTTTTGATCTCCCCGAGGTCATTCATCCTTATGTTTATAGTCTTTTCACTAGGCACTGCTCCTAATAGCCAGTTTCCTACTCCACACTGATGAGGGGCAAATACCCCGAAACAGCTGTCTGTGGATGGATACCATGTTTTGGTATAGGTGGTTTTCCTTTATTGGATGCTGCCCTTCCCGTGGTTGTTCCTTCCCGGTGAAAGACCTGGCTATTTATTGCTTGCGTTGAGAAACACGTGATGGTGTCTACGTGGCTTTTCTACATGCATTTGCATATTTCCCTTTAGGGATGGGGGCAGTGTTCTGGATCACTGCGTTGAGAAACACGTGACGGTGTCTCCGCGGTGTTGGATGTTTTGATCTCCCCGAGGTCATTCATCCTTATGTTTATAGTCTTTTCACTAGGCACTGCTCCTAATAGCCAGTTTCCTACTCCACACTGATGAGGGGCAAATACCCCGAAACAGCTGTCTGTGGATGGATACCATGTTTTGGCATAGGTGGTTTTCCTTTATTGGATGCTGCCCTTCCCGTGGTTGTTCCTTCTCGGTGAAAGACCTGGCTATTTATTGCTTGTGTTGAGAAACACGTGATGGTGTGTCCGCGGCTTTTCTACATGCACTGTGCTCTTAGGAACCTTGAATACTGCAGAAATTCTGTTGTAACCTTGGCGAGATCTGTGCCTTGCCACAATTCTGCATCTGAGCTCCATGGCCAGTTGCTTTGACCTCATGATTCTTAATTGGTCTGACATGCACTGTGAGCTGCGAGGTCTTTTATAGACAGGTTTGTGCCTTTCCAAATCAAGTCCTATCAGTTTAACTAAACACAGCTGGACTCCAATGAAGGAGTAGAACCATCTCAAGGAGGATCACAAGGAAATGGACAGCATGTGACTTAAATATGAGTGTCTGAGCAAGGAGTCTGAATACTTATGACCGTGTGATATTTCGGTTTTTCTTTTTTAATGAATTTGCAAAAATGTCTACATTTCTCTTTTTTTCAGTCAAGAAAAAACTACAGATTATCTTATGATAATTTAGAAAAGGGAGAAGCGAAGAAGGTTTCAGTGTGAAACACAAGAGGAAATGTTAATATTCTGCCACAGTGTGCAAAGATATTGTGTGGAGATTGTTCAAACCGCAGAATGAAATGCATGAAAACATGCTGGAAAGACAGATAGATTAGAGCTGCAAATTGTACACGACAGAGATAAGGAATTCTTCATAATTCTTACTGTTTTGTAACATATAGAGAAATTATTTTAATCCAATTTCTGATCATTCAGAAGATTTTCATTTTACGCTTCATTGGCTTAGTACTCTGTGACCATCTGGTCATCTGGAATATCAGATAACCCCCTTTAATTTGGCATCAGTAAGTGGAAGGTTATCAGACTATGATTGGTGGGGTTCTGACCTATGGGACCCTGAACAATCTTGAAAATGAAGGGGATTCAGCACTGATAAAGCATTGCATCACCTACTGATATTACCCTGCAGAGTGCCCTTCGACCACACTTGACGTTACTCTGCAGTGAGCTTCTTAGTGATCATCCTAAATGTTGGACCCCACTGATCATAATTGCTGTGTCTTGGATCATGACTCAGAAGTTTTATTCACCTTTGTAAAAATGTATATAAAAGCCACAAATAAACTGCCAAAGATTTGAGAAGAATCAAATGTGAAGCGACTATGAAGCCATTATCCTCCAGTGCTGTCATACTCCTCCTTGGAGGCCAGACGTACAAGGTGCTCAGTGCTCAGAGACATGGCTGAGGTGAGGAGGCTGAGCCCGACCACCACTGGGAAAGATACAGAAGTACAATGTGTTCAGTGCTCAGAGACAAGCCCAAGGTAAGGAGGCCGAACTCGACCACCACCGAACAAGACCCAGAAGTAAAAGGTGTTCAGTGCTCAGAGATATGGCTGAGATGAGGAGTCTGAGCCCAACCACCACTGAGAAAGACACAGAAGTGCAATGTGTTCAGTGCTCAGAGACATGCCCGAGGTAAGGAGGCCGAACTCGACCAATACCGATCAAGACCTAGAAGTACAAGGTGTTCAGTGCTCAGAGACAAGAACGAGGTGAGGAGGCCGAGCCTGACCACCACTGAGCAAGACATAGGAGTACAAGGTGTTCAGTGCTCAGGGACACGGTCAAATTGATGAGGCCAGCTCGACCACCACTGAGCAAGGCAAAGAAGTACAAGGTGTTCAGTGCACAGTGACACGGTCGAGGTGAGTAGGCCAAGCTTGACCACCACTGAGCAAGACATAGAAGCACAGAAGTACAAAGTGTTCAGTGCCCAGAGACACAGCTGAGGTGAGAAGGCTGAACCCAACCACCACCGAGCAAGACACAGAAGTACAAGGTATTCAGTGCTCATAGCCATGGCCAAAGTGATGAGGCCGAGCTCGACCACCACTGAACAAGACACAGAAGCACAGGGTGTTCAGTGATCAGAAACACAGTCGAGATGACGACGCTGAGCCTGACCACCACTGAGCGAGACACAGAAGTGGAAACGTCTGGACTGGGCCAAAAAAAATTCTGATACAGATTGTTCACAGGTTTTATGGACTGATAAGATGAGAGCGACTCTAGACGGAGCAGATGGGCAGGCTGTGGCTTGATCAGTACTGGGCACAAACATCCATTTCCCCTCAGATCCCCAGCGAGGTAGAAATGGGCGCTGCTATGGTTGAGATCATTACACAGGAGCTCATTGGACCTTTTGGGGTTGAAGATGGATCACAATCACATCCCAAACCTTCTGCCAGTGATTAGAAGACTCTTTCTTCTTGCAGTAGAGCAGGAAAAAGTCTGCGTCTTTCTAGAAAACCAGGATTGTTGTGCAGGACAAGGCTCCATTGCAGCATCAAAATCTCCACTGCTTGGGGGGAGAAAAGGCATTCAAGATGGAGAATAACGACCCCGTACTGTCCACACCAGACCTGAACACGGGAGATTTATCGTCATCTCTGGTGTTGATAATTACAGTACCTAGCACCCCAATTTCTCTGTCCCAGTTCACATCAATGTATTTTTCTACCTTGTTGGCCTTCCTGTGTGTCTGTCCTCAAGAAATTAGTAGTCAGCAATTCTTTCCTTTCTGTCAAAAAGAACAGAACCCCTTAAGAAGTCTGATGGATCCCATCATAAGTCAGTGTGACCTGTCAGAACAAAGCCATGTCGATAATGTGAACCAGCGGCTCAGTAGTCAGCCCTGTAGTTGTGTAGCTTCGGTTTCCACAAATGATGTTTTTTAATGCTGTCCGAATGTAGCAGTGGTGGGGGCTGGTGGTTTGCTCCCTGACACTCCAAGAGTTAAATGCATTTGATATTTATATATGTTATAAAAGGATGATACCCACTGTGGCTGCAGTTAGTTTAGATATGGTTAATTGGAATGGTCGGACCACTTTATTACGGGGAACTGAGAGTTAGTGGCAAGTCCAGGAAGTGACAGAGTCAGTAAGTGTGTGGAGAGCAGTGTGTGAAGTAGCAGGCGTAAGTCGAGAGATTGCTATGGACAATGTGGACCTAATACTTGGGACAGTGGATTGACGAAAATACCCTTCCGTGTGACTCCGTTTAATGGCCTGGGGCAACCTCAAGATGGACGTCGGGGGCCTGGGGCGAACTCAGTCTGTGAAACTACAGGGAAAGATGGACTCAGATTACATTGGGCGGAAGGTATTGCAATCTAAATATACTTCTAGTGGTGGAGAAGACTTCTAGGGCTAGAGAAGCCAGTCAGAGGGACGTTCTACCTATACCGAGAACCAGGGCTGAAGTTTTATCCAGGATCTGTATGAAAGATGAAGATGAAAGATGAAGATGAAGATGAAACTCGTTGGGCCTTATCCTCTACATCGGCCTGTAAATACTGCTATTCACCAAGTAAAGGTTTGGTTGTTTTTATGAACCTTGTGTCTCCAGAAGTAATTGCTGCTCTAGTTCCAGAAGAGGGATTCCTGGACTCAGGAAGAAGAGGCCTGCAGCTCTATAGTAAGTGTGATGCACCTCACACACAGCAGCACTCTGGGACTGGGACACGAAATGTGTTTAGGATGCCAAAGTGAGTGGGAACAGAAGCTCGCCCATGACTACCTCGCTTGTGCATCATACATTTGAAGCAGCCAGACGGATGCAAGTGCTTTGTACGAAGAAAGCGGGAAAGATATGACTCATGATGCAGATGGAAGAGCACCAGAATACATGGGGCCCAGGATGGCGGCCTGAAGCATGGATCCAAGATGGCGACGGCGGCAGTGAAGAGAAGAAGAAACGCTGCCAGTCGTGGGCATGGACGGAGCCCAAGAGCGCAAAAAGATGTTGAGCCCCCACGAGTGACGGCCAGAAGGAGAACAGGCCAAGTGACCAGAAGTCAGTCTGGAATGGGAGGTATGTTCTGGAGAAGGGCACGGCACAATTTGAGGCGCGACCCACTGAGTGGAAGATTGCAATGGAAGGGGGCATGGCTGAAGGCGGAGCCGCCTAGAAAAAGGCAAAAATTAGGCACGCAAAAAGGGCATCACTGGGAAGTGTTCTGCGCCATTTTCCAGGTCGCATATGAGGAGTAAGAAGCGGGGAGGTGAGGCTTCAGTGGAAAAGGCATGGAGCGGATGAGATAGTTCAATGGACACTAATGATCAGATGGGGATGTCAGAGATTGTCACCCCTTGGGCCACAGCAGGAAGCTGTCACACATCAGGAACTGCTCAGGAACTCCTGATGCCGCTGCCGCTGCTGGTCCAGTGGAAGACAGTGCCGCAAATGGATGTGGGCAATGAACTGGAGGTGATGTCAGAGGGTGAGACTTCATTGACCGAGAATACCCGAGAGGGTGTGAGAGCGGTGCATCCAGAGAAGGAGGACGAGCGCGCTCCGTCATGGTTGGTCCCGGTATCGGCCCTTATTGAGAAGGTTCAGGAAAGAGGAGCAGCAGCGGTTGAGCCTGAGTTGAGATCCGGCCATAGCAAGCCATAGCAAGGCCCCGTTTATTAACTGGAGGGGGATAGAGCGGGACATTATGAGTACCCCACCGGTCAAGAGTCACCCCATCTACAAGCCGCTATGGCTAGCTGCACGTCCTCCTCTATGAGTTTATTCGAGCAACGGCAGTGGACTGATCTGTTCCTGCAGGGGTGGCTTAAAGAGTCTAACACAGCATGGCGAGAATAAGTCAAGGCGTCCCATACCCGCGGACGAGTTGTCGAGGTCGACATCAGGAGGGGGTATGAATTCCTTGAGGAGGAATGGATCGGGTACAAGGTCTATGTTAGCCACGATGTGGTGAAGAGGAAATATTTACCCTCACGGTTACACAATCTACGTCTATGGGAGATCGTGGAATTTGTGAAATGCGAGTGTCAGCAGGGCTGGTATGTAGAAACCTTGCTGCACCCACATACCTGGGAAGACATCCTAGAGCTGGACCAGTAAGTCTTCAGACGAAGAGCTGAGAAAGAGGCCTGCCAAAGGAGTGCTGAAACAGTCCCTGAGGAAATGGTGCAGGTGCCTGGTACCGGGCATCCTAGTGGGATGAAGGTAACCCCCGAAGGGTCCCCTAAAGAGCTGGAGGGTGCTTATCGAGATGCCTCAGAGGGAAGTGGATTGGCTGAATCTCTCAAAGGGGCGCCACCATCCAACTTGCTAAAACTGCGGGCTGGGGAGGCCAGGATTCGGTGAAGACACATGGGCCACAGCAGATCAGGTGGTCCAAAGATTTAGGGTCACCAGCTATGGCCCTTCCCAGGTGGGTAGTGGGAGCGTGACGACAGTGGAGGTGGACCCAGGCCAGGTTAAATTTCCTGACCTGTCTTGTTGATGGAGGAGGCCACCATCTCCCACTGCTTGGGCCACTTTCATGTAGGAGAGAAGTACCACAAGTGTGAATTTTATTGCTGCTGACATTGCCCAGAGGAGGTTGTTAAGGACTGTTGCCTGTTTTCCCTTTGGGGCTGAAAAGGCCTGAAGCAGCTGAGTTGATTCACAAAGCCACGAAATTTGTCGCGATCACCATTAAATCTGAATGGGGCAACTTAGGTGGGCTAGCTGGTGGCGGTTGCCCAGAGGGTAAAGTCACTTGTGCAGCTATTTGCGTGCTTATGTCCTGAAAAGCCCGTCCATACTGGGACTCTATGCCCGCAAGTTTGTTTTCCTTGGCTGCCATGCGGTTGCTTAAGTCCTGCAAAGTTTGTCCAAACACTTGTTGATTGTGTTCAAAGCTTCCAAACTTCTTTTGCAGACCTTCCACATCTTTCTGCAGTGATCTAATTATGGAAAACACCTGCTCTAGTCTGCTTTCTGCAGTCATTGTTCCAGCAGTCTCCTTTTTTTTTGAGCTAGAGTATCCTGTAATAATTATAGGGGATAACTCAGGAGATTCTTTGCGTGGAACAAGACAACTACAGGACACAGTTTTATAAGTGGTAAAGTCTATATTATCACACGGTGATTCAAACAGGTGCAGAGAGAATCTCAAGTCCACAACACTTGGTGCAAATATCAAATGCAGCTCAGCAGTCTATAGGAAACTTCAGAGGAAAACGCAATCACGCAGAAAGTCTATGAAGCACAATTATTCTTGAGGATACTTGACACGAATAAGTCCTTGCTTAGTCCAAAACACAGACAGATATGCTTATAAGGCAGTTCAAATAATATCTTAGCTCCACCAGGGAGGCCTGGTTAATAGTCTCAGGTTTTTGCAGAGCAGCAAACGCTTACATGTCCAGCAAATGCAGATGGAAGTAAACACGAGCAGCAGATGAAGGAGGATTACAGGAACTGGTGTATGCAGCAGGAACTCAGAGCAGAGTAGCAGGATCTCCACACAGGTTCACAGGAGCAGGTATATAGCCAGGGAGTAATCAGAGGTCAGGAGCTGGATGCAAGGCAGAATACTCTAGCACAGACTGAAGGCAGGGGTGGAGTTTTATAGCAGGAAGACACAGTGCACATGAGACCAAAGACGCCATCTTGGAAAAGGGCAGTAATGCACAAAAGGTAAAAAATGTTCAGAGTCCTGACAACCAGAGAGCTACAACTGCATGGCTGGTTTCCATAGAGAAACTCTATCACCAACAATCAGCTGATGCATCAGGTGACCATTTAAAGGATGGTGGGAGTGGTCACCACCCACATCAGCTGAACCAGCAACTCTGCAACCCATAATCCTGCCCCCCCACCCCATCACCACCCATAATCCCGCCCCCCACCCCATCACCACCCATAATCCCAACCCCCCCCACCCCATCACCACCCATAATCCCAAACCCCCCACCCCATCACCACCCATAATCCCGCCCCCCCACCCCTTCACCACACATAATCCCTCCCCCCACCCCATCACCACCCATAATCCCGCCCCCCACCCCATCACCACCCATAATCCCGCCCCCCACCCCTTTACCACCCATAATACATTACCACCCATATTCCCGCCCCCCACCCCATTACCACCCATAATCCCGCCCCCCACCACATTACCACACATAATCCCGCACCCCACATCACACTTGCTAATCCCGCCCTCTTGCACAGTAGCTCCGCCCCACCACATCACCACACATAATCCCACCCCACCACATCACCACATAATCCCGCCCCCAACACATCACCACACATAATTCCGCCCCCCCACCACATTACCACACACAATCCTGCCCCCACATTACCACACACAATCCCGCCCCCCACCACATCACCACACATAATCCCGCCCCCCACCACATCACCACACATAATCCTGCCCCCCACCACATCACCACACATAATCCCGCCCCCCCACCACATTACCTTACCACACATAATCCCGCCCCCCCACCACATTACCACACATAATCCCCCCACCACATTACCACACACAATCTCACCCCTCACCACATTACCACACATAATCCCGCCCCCATCCCATTACCACACATAATCCCGCCCCCCACCACATTACCACACATAATCCCACATTACCACACATAATCCCGTCCCACCATATTACCACACACAATCCCGTCTCCACACCACATTACCACACATAATCCCGCCCCCCACCACATTACCACATATAATCCCGCCCCCCACCACATTACCACACATAATCCCGCCTCCATCCACATTACCACACATAATCCCGCCTCCCACCACATTACCACACATAATCCCGCCCCCCACCACATTACCACACATAATCCCGCCCCCCACCACATTACCACACATAATCCCGCCCCCCACCACATTACCACACATAATCCCGCCCCCCCACCACATTACCACACATAATCCCGCCCTCCCACCACATTACCACACATAATCCCACCCCCCACCACATTATGACACACAATCCCGTCCCCACATATTAAATTGTACCTGGTAGAAGTCAAGGAAAGATCTTTGAAAATGACGAAAATGACTATACATTTAATTGTGTTTACAGAGTAATTTTTACTTAATTTATGTTTCGTTATGAAATTTGTTTAGATGATGGAATGAATAAAAAACGCACATCTTACTGAATCCAGTTTGTTTTTGATTTTACACTGTGAATAAAATGTATTTTTAGTATTATTCAGATATTTAATGATTATTATTGTTATTAACTTCATTTTAAGTTAATGTACCACCTGCGTAAGTGCCATTGAATGTTGTCATTATTTACTTTAGTTTAATCACCAGCAGTGTTAATTAGATAGCAATGAGCGTGCCGAGCGTTAGCTGGCTGGAAACATCTAGTATATATATATATATATATATATATACACTCACCGGCCACTTTATTAGGTACACCTGTCCAACTTCTTGTTAACACTTAATTTCTAATCAGCCAATCACATGGCGGCAACTCAGTGCATTTAGGCATGTAGACATGGTCAAGACAATCTCCTGCAGTTCAAACCGAGCATCAGTATGGGGAAGAAAGGTGATTTGAGTGCCTTTGAACGTGGCATGGTTGTTGGTGCCAGAAGGGCTGGTCTGAGTATTTCAGAAACTGCTGATCTACTGGGATTTTCACGCACAACCATCTCTAGGGTTTACAGAGAATGGTCCGAAAAAGAAAAAAAATCCAGTGAGCGGCAGTTCTGTGGGCGGAAATGCCTTGTTGATGCAAGAGGTCAGAGGAGAATGGGCAGACTGGTTCGAGCTGATAGAAAGGCAACAGTGACTCAAATCGCCACCCGTTACAACCAAGGTAGGCCTAAGAGCATCTCTGAACGCACAGTGCGTCGAACTTTGAGGCAGATGGGCTACAGCAGCAGAAGACCACACCGGGTACCACTCCTTTCAGCTAAGAACAGGAAACTGAGGCTACAATTTGTACAAGCTCATCGAAATTGGACAGTAGAAGATTGGAAAAACGTTGCTTGATCTGATGAGTCTCGATTTCTGCTGCGACATTCGGATGGTAGGGTCAGAATTTGGCGTAAACAACATGAAAGCATGGATCCATCCTGCCTTGTATGGAGCATCTTTGGGATGTGCAGCCGACAAATCTGTGGCAACTGTGTGATGCCATCATGTCAATATGGACCAAAATCTCTGAGGAATGCTTCCAGCACCTTGTTGAATCTATGCCACGAAGAATTGAGGCAGTTCTGATGGCAAAAGGGGGTCCAACCCGTTACTAGCATGGTGTACCTAATAAAGTGGCCGGTGAGTGTATATATATATATATAGTTGTAGCGCCCCCACTGCCGCAGGGCCGAGGGGTACCCGGTACCGGGCCTCTGAGTCTCTGTTCTGGGGTTGTCACGGTGGCTAGACCCGGTCCGTGACCCTGCTGAGGGGCATACAATGAAGGTGGAGGTATGGTGATGATGTTATGATGTGGAGCAGGTCGCAGTAAATAACGAGGACACCAGGTTGCAGTCTCTTTACCTCTTTACTGAAGGCTTCAGGATTCTCAGTCCGGAATACGGTTAACCAGGCTGCGCAAGTCCGGCCGGTCCAATGGCACCTCCAGAGTTCCCTTTGCAGGTGGAAATCTGTGCCTACCTTCTAGCGCTTGTGTGTTGAGGTCCTCCCCTGCTGTGCTTACGGGATAGTCCCCACAACTGTTGTGTCTGTTTCTGAAGTTCCCTCACAACTCGATTATGATGTTCTGCTTCGTCCCCCAGATGATATGGCTAGGACGCACCCGTATGACGGGTAGGCTCGGAGGTCTTCTGGGACCCTAGAGTCGCCCCTCTCCAAATGTTGCCCCCTATGTCTTCTTAGGTGATTTGAGTGAGACAGCCCGCCTATAACTGACTGTCCTGCCGTAGGTTTGAAGTATGGCCTGGAGCTCTATACTTCCTCGGCGTTCCGGCCACCGGTTACGCGCCTCAGTAGGATGTTGCCTCGTCTTACAGCACGACTCCTACTGGTATTCTCCTTGTTGCGTTGATCTTGTTTCTCACTCAGCACAATAAACCTCGCTTCTTGTCCTTTCTTGGGGTACCGCCGCGATGAAGTGCAGACGCGGTCCCGTAACGTTCTCTCTGTTCGCTAGGCCTCTGTCAGGATCCCACCCCTGACAGGGACCCCCCTGAATCTTCCCCTGCAACACCCTCTGCCACAGGATGTTGCCTGGTTCCAACCCAGTCAGCTTCTAACTAACTTCCTACCTAATCCCCAGTTTTACCAGATTGTGAGGAGTGGCCTAATACATAGCACCCTTAGCTCCCCCTGGAGGCCAGACTGTGAAGTGTATTGGTGTCTGTGATACCTGGTCAGGTGAACTCCTTCAGTGCCATCAGACGTACCATAGCCCCCCTTAGCGGCGGAGCATCAGTACTGCAACGACCAGGACTCTGGGGCACTGTATATATATATATATATATATATATATATATATATATATACCTATTTTATGTGTAGACATTTATTCTACCTATTCTATTCTATTCTGTCAGTGTGATTTTACTGTACACTGCACTGAATTACCGGCTTATCTATAGAACACCGGTGCGTATTTCTCGCAAGTCACACGCATGGTCCGTGTGTAAGCCGTAATTTTCTCACCCCCATAGACTTTCATTGGTGTATTTTTTGCGCAATGCGGTGACAAACGCAGCATGCTGCGATTTTCTACGGCCGTACAAGACCGTATAATATGGATCAGTAAAATACGGCAGATAGGAGCTGGGACATAGGAAATCATTGTACCGTATGCAATCCGTATTTTCTGCACCTCTCATACATCCGTAAAACTCGCTAGTGTGATGCCGGCCTAACACTTACCTCCCGACGCCTAGGAAGCCGCTGTAATTGGGATTTATTCATACATCATTGTCATGTTACATTATTTGCTTTAAGCTCCCAAATGTGGTGGCTTTGCTGAAGTTTTGGGAAAAAAGGCAGCAAAACACAATCAACATGACTGTTACATGTGAATATACCTTTGGCTTATGATTTGTGATTGCAATTTTATAATCACCTGCTTACACCAGCAGAACTAATGTTAATTTACCACAGTGTAAAATGATGGCGCTTTTTGCATTGTGGGGTTTAATTGGCATAACCTAGTTTTAGTAAATGATCTGCGCTCGTTATTGATCTGTCCTCGGCAGACTTTGTGCAGGCGAGACATCGTTGCAGGCGACTGCACGATTAATAATACAACAGTGTCCCTATTTCAATTGACCTGATTTCCAGTGTATTCAGACTCATTTACCAGGACTTACCATCTCCTTCAATGCTGTTCTCGGCTGTGTGCATAGAGAAAACAGTGACTTGTTTTTTTGGGTCAAGCATTTTAATGAATTAATCAAAAAAAATATTAGTGAATAGGGAATTAATAGTTTGCAAAATGTCAATAATCTAACAGAGGCACAAGACTTTGAGGGCTTTTTACAATCCAATAGGTGTATGCAAAATATATTTGTGACCAGTGCTCAGAAACAGAAGCTGCCATGACTGTCAGAAGATACAGGTTATTTTAGGCAGGGCTGTGGAGTTGGTAAGACAAACCTCCGACTCCTCCCTTTCCTGACTCCCGACTCAACAGCACTGCCTCACTACTGGGCATGTACCTAAAGTGCAGTACAGATTCATTTCCACTAAAAGCCTAGATCCTTAGATCAGGAATAGGACATTTCATAACTTTACCGAATTCTTATGAAAAAATTTACATCACATACTGCATTGAACTACTGTACAAATATATTACGGTATATATTTTAGGAGTCAGCGTCACTCCATTTTATACCAACTCCACCAAAATGGACACTGACTCCACAGCCCTGGTTTTAGGGCAGCCTGCACCTGATGCTCCATAGCCAAAGTGCAGGCCAAGTAAACAGGTGCTGCACTAATGTGACAGGCAACAATGTGGAATTTGATACCTGCAGCCATGAGGCTATGTGCACACGCTGTGGATTACTCTACAGATTTTTCCAGGCTGATTTTGGTAAATCCGCACTGCGGATTTCCTGTGGAATTACTGCGGATTTTGTGCGGATTTCACCAGCGGTTTTACACCTGCGGATTCCTATTATGGAGCAGGTGTAAACCGCTGCGGAATTCGCACACAGAATTGACATGCTGCGGAATAAACAACGCTACGTTTCCGAGCGTTTTTTTCCGCAGCATGTGCACTGCGGATTTTGTTTTCCATAGGTTTACATGGTACTGTAAACTCATAAAAAACTGCTGCGAATCTGCAGCGGCCAATCTGCTGCGGATCCGCAGCGTGTGCACATACTCTCAAACTGTAAGTAGTGAACACTCCAGCCTGTAAATGTCAGGTCTGCTAAGCAGCTCGCCTTATGGAATTGCTATTTATACCATTTTCTTACATATTCTCGCATATTGGTTTTAATTGCACAACAGCAAGGTAGTAATGCCATATGTTTAAAAAAATATTTTGTATTGTAATTGCATTTGGGTTGTAATACGTATATTTTAAAAAATAAATAAATTACACTTTCAAAACTTGGGAGACATTCATGAAGACCCCTGTGCGGATTTCCTGATGGATGTAGAAAGGTTGCATAATTTTATCCAAGCCATATTTGCCCAAAAATGTGAAACTTTTCACACCTGTGCCTTCCATCACTTAATTTTTGGAAAAAAAAAGTTGATGTTGCTTAGCAGATGGAGGAGGCACCCATGGCCTAGTGCATTTACTATCTACACAAGCTCATGGCTGTGTAGATTTTGGATTGTGGTGCTAAAAATTAAGTGCAAATTCAACCTTACCCCAGCACTGATTTTGATTAGGAACAATATACGGACACAAGTTTTAAAATACTCTCAATACTTATTTTTTATTATTAGATGCTTGTAAAAAAATATATTGTGTCTTTACTTGTTTTTTTTGTTGTTGTTTTTTTTCGTTTTAGATGCATTTTCAATGCATGTTTTTGCTTGTCACCATTATTCTTCATTATCTGGCATTATTTAATTCCTAAAAAGTAGCCATTTAGAAAAACGCTTTAAAAAAATAACGCCATAATCATATCATTGGCAACACAAAAACACTATTTAAACAAAAAGGCTTTTCTAACTTAATGCATTTAATAATGCGCTGCACATCTGCCCACGTTATTTTTTTCCGTATCCTGAAGGAGAAATGTTGAGAGCAGGGGTGGATTAAGGGTAGCCAGGGCCCCGGGCTGTTCAGACACTTTGGGCCTCCCCGGTCATGTGACGGGGTCACGTGATGGGGTCATGTGACGGGGTCATGTGACAAAGATTTTGTAAGCCTCCACCATTACATGGTAGACACGTTTGGCCAGGCCCTACTCTACTGTAACCTATTAAATATTTGTTAAAATATGCAATACAATTTAGGTATATTTTGATTTTTTTTTCAATTTTTAAAATGACCACTAATATCACATACAAGGAACAAATACCACCGCACCATGACCAGACCACAAATTACAACCACAGTGATCGAATAATATCACATACAAGGAACAAATACTGCTACACCATGTCAAGACCACATATTACCACCACTTGGTGACCAAATAGCACATACAAGGGACAAATACCGCAACACCATTTCCAGACCACATATTACCACCACATAGTGACTGAATACTACAATACTGATCAGTGATAAAAAAAACAAAAAAAAACAAAAACAAAAACAATACTATCACCATAAGTGCCAGTATTCACAGGAGATCTGTACTTAGTATGCAGTGTCTGTGTAGAGGTTATACAGTGATCACCGGTGACATTATACACAGGACCTCTGTATATAGTATACAGTGTATAGTGTCAGTGTATAGGTAACACTGACTCACCAGTGACGTCTCTAGGTGAAGTCCTTCATCTTTCATCCAGCACAGACCGGAATCATTTCTTCCAGCCAGGGCTCGTTTCTGCAGGAAATAACACAGTTATCTATAGCTCCGCTTGCAGAACACATTACTTAATTTTTCCCAACTTCTACATTACACCACATGAAGAAAAAAAGGCGATATAGTGTCACTCTACACAGTAACAGGACTGCCCCCCCATTTAAGACAATATACTAAAAAAATAAAATAAATACATCACTGCAGTAATAATATCCCTTAATTAGCCCCTATGGTAATAATATTCCCCATCCTGCCCCGTGTATCTCATTCCTGGCTCCAGCCATATGTTGTCGCATCCTGCCCTCACGAGTATCCATTCTACCCCATATGATCTCCCCATCCTGCCCCATCTGTCTCCATCGTATCCATCCTGCTCCATGATCCTATCCTGCCGCATGTCTTTCATTCTGCCCCGTGTCTCCAATCATGCCCCGTATCTACATTCTGCCCATGCCTCCAGTCCTGCCCCCAGTGTGTCCAGCATATTGCCCCTAGTGTGCCCAGCAATCTGCCCCAGTGTGTCCAGCATTCTGCCCCAGTGTCTCCAATATTGCCCCCAGTCTGTCCAGCAATCTGCCCCAGTGTCTCCTCTCCAGCATTGCCCCCAGTGTGTCCAGCAATCTGCCTTAGTGTGTCCAGCATTCTGCCCCAGTGTGTTCAGCAATCTGCCCCAGTGTCTCCAGCATATTGCCCCAGTGTGTCCAGCATTCTGCCCCAGTGTCTCCAATATTGCCCCCAGTCTGTCCAGCAATCTGCCCCAGTGTGTCCAGCATTCTGCTCCAGTGTCTCCAGCATATTGCCCCCAGTGTGTCCAGCATTCTGCCCCAGTGTGTCCAGCATATTGCCCCAGTCTGTCCAGCATATTGCCCCAGTCTGTCCAGCATATTGCCCCCAGTGTGTCCAGCAATCTGCCCCAGTGTCGCCATCATATTGCCCCCAGCATGTCCAGCATATTGCCCCCAGTGTGTCCAGCAATCTGCCCCAGTGTGTCCAGCATTCTGCCCCAGTCTGTCCAGCAATCTGCCCCAGTGTGTCCAGCAATCTGCCCCAGTGTCTCCAATATTGCCCCCAGTCTGTCCAGCAATCTGCCCCAGTGTCTCCTCTCCAGCATTGCCCCCAATGTGTCCAGCAATCTGGCCGTTCACAAAGAAAAAAAAAAACGAGTTCTCCTCACCTGTCCATGCTCCAGCGGCGCGCTCCCTCCAGCACTCGCCGGTGACTGACAATGACGTCAGACGCCGGCGATGTGTGTGCTGCGCCTGCGGCCGACTTCAGCTGCCAGCCTCCAATTGGCTGGCGGCTGTTGTTAACTATTGACGTGCGGGCGCACGCCCGCACGTCAATAGGTGAAACTGCCGCAGAGCCGGTAGGGGCCCGGTGAGCAGATGAGACGGGGCCCGATGAGGGCCCCCTCTGCCCACTGGGCCCATACGCCAGTCAGGGCAGTAATGCCCTGACTGGCGGCGGGCAATCTGAGCGGTAGCCAAGGGCCCCCCCACACCGCTGGGCCCTGGGCTACCGCCCAGATTGACCTTATTATAATCCGCCCCTGGTTGAGAGGTCTGTGAAGTCCACTATCTGGTGTACTGGTAGTGAATGCAGCTCATGTTTTGAGGCAGCATTAAAGGTCTTATCTCCTTGTGTTTTATTTTTCTCAGTCACGACAAAATATAACTGTAACTAAAGTTGGAATCACACATACAGCTATAACTATTGTGACTTCTTATTGCAGAGCTCCCGGCATCTTATATAATAGCAATAATTATGAGGATCTGAATAAAACGGCTGGTTCCCGTCTCGTGGCTTTGCAGCCTGCGGTGAGTCTAAACATTAATGCAGATTTATTTGTATTATATTCAGAGCGTGTGCATGCAGTGTTATCTAGAAGTCTGCCACCAGGAACAAGGATCAGAAATAGAAATATTCAGTGCTACTGTATGCCTGGAGTAGATCACAACTACTGAACAACTGACAATCTTTGGGGATGTTACTTCTATGTCCCCACACAAAAGAGCAAATAAATAGTTATACAGATTAAGATATTTTTGACACGTCCTGATATTTCCAGTTCCGAAAAAAAAACAGTACCAGAGATATCAGTGTCTGTGTGTACGTATGTGTAATACTTGTGGCAACCATGTGCCACATGTATCGGTGCTTGGGAAGTAGTGGTACTGTTCCTGCTGTTTCCCAGTGCCGGGTGCTGAATACAGCTCGCATCATCATCGAGTGTTAAATTCAACTGTTAACATCGAGAGAAGGCGGCGGCTGATGGGAGTATTCATCAGCCGCCGCCTGCGCTATAAATGAATAAATAAAAAAAGTGTGGGTTCCCCTGTATTCTTGATAACCAGCCCAGCAAAACTGACAGCTGCAGGCTGCAACCCTCAGCTGTCAGCTTTAGCAATGCTAGTTATGAAGAATAGAGGGGTCCCCACACTGTATTTTTTATTATTTACATAAATAATAATATTAAAAAATTGCATGCAATCCCTCCAATTTTTTACAACCTGTCATGCTAAAGCAGATATTTGGGGGCTGGTATTTTCAGGCTGGTAAGAGCCCATTGATATTGCCCCTCCCTAGCCTAAAAATATCAGCCCACTGCTTCCCAGAAAAGGCACATCTATTAGATGCGCCAATTCTGGCGCTTTGCCCGGCTCTTCCCACTTGACCTGTGGCATGGCAAGTGGGGTTCAAATCTGTGGGGTTGATGTCACCTTTGTATTGTCTGGTGACATCAAGCCCATGGCTTAGTAATGGAGAGGCATCTATAAGACACCTATCCATTACTAATCCAATAGTTTTATGGTAAATAAACACAGCAAGTATAAAGTCTTTTATTTGAAATAAAAACAAAACACATATTTCTATTTTTATTTAAAAATTACAAACACAGTTATACTCACCTAACGCCCATTCCATTGAAGCCCTCGTCTCTTGTAATAAAACAAAAATGAAAAACAACCATATCCCGTACCTGTCCGACGTTCTGTCCCACGCTGAAATCCATGTCTGGGAAGAAACTGTTTTCAACCTGGATGGTGCCAAGATGCGACCATCCAGGCTGAGAACCACTGATAAATGATTTGCTCCGAGCTCAGTGTCAGTGACTAGCAGTGACCTCATCTGTCACTGAGGCTGTGTTCCCAGTCGGGCTGAACTGCGGTGACCTCAGAACCGTAAGCAAAAGTCAGTAAGTTCACCACAGTTCAGCTTAGCAAGTTCACTATAGATCTTCGATCATCGCATCTTGGCACCGTCCAAGTTGAAAACTATTTATCCCCAGACATGGATTACGTTGTGGGACATTGTTGTTTTTTATTTTAGTTTTATTAAAGGAGACGAGGGCTTCAACGGAATAGGCGCTAGGTGAGTATAACTGTGTTTGTTATTTTTAAATAAAAATGGAAAAGTGTGTTTTGTTTTGTATTTCAAATAGAAGACTTTATTCCGGCTGTGTCATTATTTGCAATATAACCAGAGGCATAGCAAAATTTTTCAGTTGGGGGGGGGGGGGCGAAAAATCTGAGTGAGCCCCTAACCAGGTAATCCTGACTACAGCTACGGTGGCGTACCCTAATTGTGAGTATAGGGGAACCTCAGAAGATGACCAGGCTGTGATTGAAAATAAATCTTTGTACAAAGACAAACACTGATATTACTATATGGAGACCATATAGTGGTAGATACCAGTCCAGCAGACCATATCAGAGTTCACTGGACAGTTTTAGATGGTGACTTACAGCTGATGGTCTTTCTTATGGAGTTGTTCACTTTTCCCATCTTTTCCATCTGGCCCAGAACAACATGAGAACTTCTCCAGTCAGGACTTGTCTGCAGAGATTACAACAAAGACACATCATACATCTCACATTTCCAGCGTCGTCCAGCGTCGTCGCCCAATACTGAGCCGCTGCTGCCACATGTGTCCTACTGCACCTGCTGTGTGGTACAATAATGGCTCCCTTACAGCCCCACATAATACTGCCACCACTGTGCCCCTTGCATAGTAATGATGACTTTTTTGTGCTTTCTAGATAGTAAAATTCCCCCCTAAAAATATTAATGTCCTGTGCTAGTGCCCTCCACATTTTGTCCCTGAAAGATAATAATACCCCATATGAAACTTTGATGGTCACAATACTCTGAATGCCCCTATAATAATTATGTTTAAGTGCCCAATTAACATTTAATAATGTCACCTAAGCAGCCCCCGTATACAGCTCGACTATACACAATATGGTGTGCCCACAGCTTCCCTATACACAGTATAATGCCCCCACAGCTCCGCTATACACAGTGTGATGATCCCACTACTCCCCTATACACCGTATGATGTCACCACTGCTCCCCTATATCTTATGCCGACAGAGCTCCACTATAGAAAGTATAATGCCCCCCAGACAGGGGTGGACACAGACTGCTTGGGGCCCCTGTGCAGGAAATGTGCCTGGGCCCCCCTCCTTTTAAGGCGACAAAGCTAAGGGACTGTGCTATACATAAGTGAGTACACTTTATACTAAGGGACTGTTAGACATAATAATCGATAATAATGTCTTCCTCCACCTCCCCCTGTTCTTAAACCCATTATAAATCCCCCGCATCCCATTATTGCCCTCTCCCCCACCCCCCATGATTGACCTCTTCACCACCTCCATTATTGCTTTCTCCCCCACCACCCCATATCATTGCCCATTCCACCACATCCATCATTGCCTCCTCCCCACCACCCCCATCATTGTCCTTTCCACTGCCACCATCATTTCCTCCTGCCCCACCACCCCTATCATTGCCCTCTCCATCAATCCAATCATTGCCTTCGGCCTCGTCACCCCCATCATTGCCCTCTCCTCCACCTACACACACACAGCACCATTCACCTCTCTGCACACACACACCTCACCTCTGCTCACACAGTATCCTGAAGCCGCACCATCGCTGGCAGCTTCCTGTCTCACACAGCCGTGGCGCTAAATGATGATGTCATTCAGCCGCTGCTGTGTGGCAGGAAGCAGGATGGATCCATTCCCTGCAGCTCCGCTGCCTTTTTCTCTTGCAGGCAGCAGAGCTGCAATCCCATGATGGCAATCTGGCCAGGGGCCCCCCGGAGACAGATAAACTGGCCAGATTGCTCTCATTATTAGCCACCCTGCAGGCAGGGATGGTTTTAGGCAAAGTGGGGCCCTAGGCAAAATTTAAAATGGGGCCTCAAATCCTAACATATTGCACATCACACAGAAGCATTTCTGTTGTATTTATGTAGCGCCCCCACCACCGCAGGGCCGAGGGGTACCCGGTACCGGGCCTCTGAGTCTCTGCTCTGGGGTTGTCACGGCGGCTAGGCCCCGGTCCGTGACCCTGCCGTGGGGCGTACGGTGAATAATAGATATGGATGATGGTGGTGACGCTGTAGTGGTGCAGTGCAGTAAATAACGAGGACACCAGGTTGCAGTCTCTTTACCTCTTTACTGAAGATCTCTGGGTCCTCAGTCCAGAATACGGTTCACCAGGCTGCGCAAGTCTGGCCGGTCCAATGGCACCTCCAGAGTTCTCTTCACAGGTGGAAATCTGTGCCTTCCTGCTTGCGCTATGTGTTGTGGTCCTTCCCTGCTGTGCTTACGGAAAGTCCCCACAACTGTTGTGTCTGTTTCTTAAGTTCCCTCACAACTCGATTAGATGATGTTCTGCTAATCCTCCGTCCCTCCCTGATGTTCTGGTTGGGACGGCACCCGTTTGACGGGTAGGCTCGGAGCTCTTCCGGGACCCTAGAGTCGCCCCTCTCCACAAGTTGCCCCCCAAGACTGCATAGGTGATTTAAGTTAGACAGCCCGCCTTAGACTGACTGTCCTGCCGCTGTTTGAAGTATTGCTTGAAGCTGAATGTTATAATACTCCCTCGGCGTTCCGGCCACCGGTAGTGCGCCTCAGTAGGATGTTGCCTCGGTCTTACAGCACGACCCCTACTGGTATTCTCCTTCTGCGTGATCTCGTTTCTCACTCAGCACAATCTATCTCGCTTCTAGTCCTTCCTTGGGCACCGCCGCTATGCTGAGCAGGCACGGTCCCGTTACGTTCTTTCAAGTTGCCAAGCCTCTGTCAGGATCCCACCCCTGACAGAGACCCTACTGTATCTTCCCCTGCAACACCCTCTGCCACAAGGTGTTGCCTGGTTCCAACCCAGTCAGCTTTCTAATCTAACTTCCTGCCTGACCCCCAGTTTACTCACTATGGTGGGGAGTGGCCTAGTGAATAGAACCCTTAGCTCCCCCCGGAGGCCCGACTGTGAAATGTATTGGTGTCTGTGATACCTGATCAGATGAACTCCTTCAGTGCCATCAGACGTACCATAGCTCCCCTTAGTGGCGGAGCCATAGTACTGCAACGACCAGGACTCTGGGGCGCTGCACTCCCCCCTGGTTAAACACAGTACTCCGGGACTGGGAAGAAAACAACAATACAAGTCAGCAAAAAGACATACAATTTTGTTGAGTGTAATAACAATAAGCATATTTAAACAGGCTTCCCTTTATGGGAGGTAAGGACACTTGAACGTTACAAAACATGGTTAACATTATAAATTACAGGCTATAAATAACTCCTGTTACCCAACCGGGTATTCTACTAAGTGCAAAATTGTTGAACAATAATTTAACATTGCCCTTAAGGATGTACACTCTAAATCCTTTAAAGACCTTCTTATAATCACATTATAAGGCAATTTAACTTTCACATTCTCCTTCTTTAAATCTGCAGGACCGCCTGTCCTAACGGCACCAGACCTACTGCCTCTCCTTTCTTACAGGACCGCTCCTTTCAGCCCGAGCCTTCTGTCTTTTCCACTACTATACACAGTATAGAACATAACATTCTTTCAGTTTAGAACTACTGAGCCTTCTTCCGATGGCTCCTAGGAGGACTCACTACCTAACCCCTACGGGTTCACTTTCTGTCCTCGGTAACACATTATTAACTCTTCCTTTCAATAAACTAGCTTTCTACGGTGGACTCAGGGTTTACCTTCTATCCCCATTTTCTATCAACATTATCAACATTTCTCTTACAATTAACCAGTTCAATACATATAACTTTTACATGTAAACATTATCATCACTTTCTTTCGTCAAAACATTATTGCTACCCATCTTAAAATAATATCACCGTTTAAGTGCGACAAATGAACATCCCCTTTAAGAGGGGACCAAGTCTCTATGAGGTAGCACGCCTTCTCAGGCTACAAGTCCGTACTCAACAAAGGTTCCAGTGTGGTATCTTCACAAAGAGTCCTTCTTTAAGTAAAACCAGTAGGGAGCACCTTTAATAAGGTGCAAACTATATACAAGAAGTTCGGATCATGCACTGTTCATGATTTCAGCAGTTCTTTTTAACTGGAAACAAAAATGGAAAAACAACCAAAACGTAATAGGGATCCCGGGTCAACAAAGGGATCCCCTTAAGAGTTAACCGTGGACGGGTTTCAGCAGCAAAACAGCAGAGAAACAGTCAACTATTTACATGTTAAGGCATTATACGGGAACATCTACTCAAAACCACCCAGGGGGCAGCACCGGCGGAGGCAACCCCTTTGGGTATTGCGAGCCTCCCGGTACTGCATAGGGGGGTCTGTCGTCCCATCTGGGAGTCTGTGTACCCACAGTCTTCAGTTCTGCAGCAGTGCGGGCAGTAGACACGCTGGCCACCTGAGGAGGTGCCTGCGTGGCCACGACAGCGGTGGATGTCATGACACGGCAAGTCGTGGTTTTCACAATGGTGCCTGTTGGGGTGACCACGGTGGTCTCAGTGGTAACCGTGGGCCGGTCACAAGGGGGCACCCTGGCCACGGGGGTCATGGAACTGTGCCTCTTGTGGACGTTCAGGGCAAACCACCCCTTCTCCCCAAGGTGTCGGGTGTAAACGACATCATCCCCCGGATAAACATCCCGGCCTGGGTGGCCCTTCCTCAGATGTGACTCTACATCTCGCCGGTTAACAAAAACTTCGGCATATAGACCCGGTTCCTTTATAAAGCCCCAACCTCCACGGAGCTTAAAGTCAATAACGGTGCCTTGTCTGCGTGGGGCCTGCTGAGCAGCGGGATCCTTGCGGGCCCGGTCCTTAACCGCCAGGTCTTTTTGATGGTGAGCCTCCAGCCCGGCCTGGTATGTCTTCTCTTCCTCTTTCCACTGTTGCTCTAGCTGGACCCGGTATTATTCCCAGCTTAAGGCCTGTACCATCTCCCCTTCCTGGGTCTCCACCCCGGGGAACCCCATAAGGTTAGAGCCTGGGTTCATCCAGCGACACACTGTGCGCTCCGCACGGACTTCACACCGCAGGGTGGTTGGCGCAATCGGGGCCCTCATGCGGTGTTCCATGCCCGTGGCCTCCTCCCAGGGTAACAGGCGTTGGAGTCTATGGGTCCCGGGGAGAGGGGGTGCCGCAACGGGGCCTACTAGTAAGCCCTCGGCCGGTGGGACGGGGTCAGCGGACTCACCAGCCGATGCAGGGGCCTCTTCCGCGGCAGATTCCCCCGGTGGTGTCGACGAGGATCTCAGCGGCTGCTCCGGTGACGGTGCAGGGTCCAACGCCTGAGGACCTTCTTCCGGCGCTGCCTGGTGCGGAGCCTGGGCCTTCATGCTCAGTTGGAGGAGTTGGTCGATCAGGCTCTCCATCTCGACCCGCAGAAATTCAGTGCTGTCCACGGAGAACGGGCTGCTATGCTCATCCGGGTAGTTGGGGGAGATTTCCACTTCAACCCCACTGTCGGGTTTGGAGCTGCTGGCCATAGCGTCCTCCACGTGGGTCACTTCCTGGTCTTTTTCCCGCTCTCTCCTTTGTGGGCGGTGTCGTCTTCTCGGTCTCCGCCCTCCATTGAGGATTAGGAGGCGGATCTCTGCTGCTGACGGGCACGTCCTCACGGTGCAGAAATATTTAGACTGGGCGGCCATTGTTTTTCGCACTCTTCAGCTTGCCTACGCCCACTCCACGCCCCTCTTCTTCTTCTCCTGCGCTCTCCTCAGCGCTGTAATGGCGGCGGATTTTGGCGGCAAACGGCGCAGCACAGTCCTTGCAATAAAGTACAGTCAATCACAGTTCCAAGGCACACATGACCTGATTCTTCAGGCTTAAGTAGATCCTGTTCGTGACGCCAAGTTGTAGCGCCCCCACCGCCGCAGGGCCGAGGGGTACCCGGTACCGGGCCTCTGAGTCTCTGCTCTGTGGTTGTCACGGCGGCTAGGCCCCGGTCCGTGACCCTGCCGTGGGGCGTACGGTGAATAATAGATATGGATGATGGTGGTGACGCTGTAGTGGTGCAGTGCAGTAAATAACGAGGACACCAGGTTGCAGTCTCTTTACCTCTTTACTGAAGATCTCTGGGTCCTCAGTCCAGAATACGGTTACCAAGGCTGTGCAAGTCCGGCCGGTCCAATGGCACCTCCAGAGATCTCTTCACAGGTGGAAATCTGTGCCTTCCTGCTTGCGCTATGTGTTGTGGTCCTCCCCTGCTGTGCTTACGGAAAGTCCCCACAACTGTTGTGTCTGTTTCTTAAGTTCCCTCACAACTCGATTAGATGATGTTCTGCTAATCCTCCGTCCCTCCCTGATGTTCTGGTTGGGACGGCACCCGTTTGACGGGTAGGCTCGGAGCTCTTCCGGGACCCTAGAGTTGCCCCTCTCCACAAGTTGCCCCCCAAGACTGCATAGGTGATTTAAGTTAGACAGCCCGCCTTAGACTGACTGTCCTGCCGCTGTTTGAAGTATTGCTTGAAGCTGAATGTTATAATACTCCCTCGGCGTTCCGGCCACCGGTAGTGCGCCTCAGTAGGATGTTGCCTCGGTCTTACAGCACGACCCCTACTGGTATTCTCCTTCTGCGTGATCTCGTTTCTCACTCAGCACAATCTATCTCGCTTCTAGTCCTTCCTTGGGCACCGCCGCTATGCTGAGCAGGCACGGTCCCGTTACGTTCTTTCAAGTTGCCAAGCCTCTGTCAGGATCCCACCCCTGACAGAGACCCTACTGTATCTTCCCCTGCAACACCCTCTGCCACAAGGTGTTGCCTGGTTCCAACCCAGTCAGCTTTCTAATCTAACTTCCTGCCTGACCCCCAGTTTACCCACTATGGTGGGGAGTGGCCTAGTGAATAGAACCCTTAGCTCCCCCCGGAGGCCCGACTGTGAAATGTATTGGTGTCTGTGATACCTGATCAGATGAACTCCTTCAGTGCCATCAGACGTACCATAGCTCCCCTTAGTGGCGGAGCCATAGTACTGCAACGACCAGGACTCTGGGGCGCTGCATTTACAAGCGCTGAGTTCAGGCCGCTAAAGGAATGTAATCGACAATACTGAAGTTGTTCAACGCTTGTTTCCCGACCTCTTTACACCGTCTGAGAAAGAATGATGGGAACAGAACAATCACTAATACTGTAGATCACTAACAGATCACCATACAGTATCATGTTACCAGCAGCACACCTACAGTTTACAACGGCGATGTGCTGCTGAGAACAATGATTTCTGTTCCGGCATAACCAATCCAATCAATGGATGAATAGGCAGCATTTTACTTGTTTAGTATAATACACCTCATAGTCCTCAATATATTATAATGTGCACCACAGTCCTCCATATTGTAAAATACACACCGCATAATCCTCCATATACACTGTGTTCCAAATTATTATGCAAATAATATTTCCTCATATTTTCTCTAAATTGCCTATCTGAATTGCAGTCATTGTTATTTTCCAGTCATCTACTATTCTAGTATAATTGCAATGTTTTGGAACAAACTGCCTATGAAAACAGTATCTTTTAAAAAAAAAATAAACACTCAAAATGCATGTTCCAAATTATTATGCACAGCAGAGTTTTCAACCTTTTTCTTTATTTTGAACAAAAAAATGGTCAATTGTGAAGTTATAAGTGCAGCGCCCCCACTGTCGCAGGGCTGAGGGGTACCCGGTACCGGGCCTCTGAGTCTCTGTTCTGGGGTTGTCACGGTGGCTAGACCCGGTCCGTGACCCTGCTGAGGGGCGCACAATGAAAGGTGTGGATGGTGGTGGTAGTGCGGTGCAGTGCTGGTCACAGTAAATAACGAGGACACCAGGTTGCAGTCTCTTTACCTCTTTACTGAAGGTCTCGAGGTGTCCAATCCAGGGCACTGTTAACCGGGCCGTCTGAGACCGGCCGGTCCGAAGGCACATCAGGAGTCCCCTTTAACAGGTGGGAATCAGCGTCTACCTTCTAGCGCCTGTGCGTTGTAGTCCTTCCCTGCTGAGCACCCCGGGATAGTCCTCACAACTTATTCTGTCTGTCTCTGATCTTCGTTCTCTCCGTCCCCCAGATGATATGGCTAGGACGCACCCGTATGACGGGGTAGGCCTGGAGTTCTTCCGGAACTCTAGAGTCGCCCCTCTCCCACAGCTGCCTCCGTTGTCTGCTTAGGTGTTAAGTGAGGCAGCCAACCTATAATTGGCTGCCCTGCCGTGGTTTGAAGTAATACTTAAAGTCTCTTACTTTCTCGGCGTTCCGGCCACCGACTGTTTGCACCTCAGAAGGATGTTGCCTCGGTCTTACAGCACAACTCCTTCTGGTCCTATTGCCTCTTTGCTGTATTCCTGCTTTTCTCACTCAGCACAATTAAACCTCGCTTCTTGTCCTTTCTTAGGCATCTGTCAGGATCCCATCCCTGACAGGTCCTCACTCTAGCTCTTCCCAGTTACTTCTCCCTGTCTTCCTGTCCAACCCCCAGTTTTACCAGAGTGTGAGGAGTGGCCTACTAGATAGAACCACTCCCCCTGGTGGCCGGAGTGTGAAGTGTAGTGTGAGTGTTACCTGGTCAGGCGAACTCCTTTAGTGCAATCAGACGTAACATCACTCCCCTTAGCGGCAGAGCGACGTTACTGCAACGACCAGGACTCTGGGGTGCTGCACTCCCCCCCGGTTAAATCCAGTACTACCGGACTGGGAAAATAAGAACAATACATGTTAACAGGGAAACTGTTGTGAACTCCGTTTTCAGGCTCCCTCTTGTGGTCACAGATGGTATTGTGTGACTTTGGTTTTTTGGCTCCCCCTGGTGGTTTGGTTTATTATCCTGCGGGTCTGCTGGATCAGCTGCCTCGTTATTCACCAGGGAGGCTCCTATTTAGCTCTGCGTCACTTCCACTTGTTGCCGGCTGTCAATGTATTCAGTTACTTAGCTAGTCCGACCTGCGATCCTTGCCACTAGGATCATAACAGTACAGCCGGCCTATAAAGTGTTAATTGCATGGCAGAAGCAGGAGAAAAGAAGCTTGGAGATATTTTTTTTTTTTTTTTTTTGCTGCTGTGTGTCTAGCTGCTGTGTGTCTGGCTTCTCTCCTCCTCTTAATCTTGGTGTGGCTCTGAGTTCAGCTGCTGATATGGATATCCAGAGTTTAGCCTCCAGTGTAGATCATCTTGCTGCAAGGGTACAAAGTATTCAGGATTTTGTTGTGCACAGTCCTATGTCAGAGCCTAGAATACCTATTCCGGAGTTGTTTTCTGGAGATAGATCTAGGTTCCTGAATTTTAAGAACAATTGCAAGTTGTTTCTTTCTTTGAAACCTCGTTCCTCTGGGGATTCTGTTCAGCAAGTTAAGATTATTATTTCTTTCTTGCGTGGCGATCCTCAAGATTGGGCTTTCACATTGGCTCCAGGGGATCCTGCGTTGCTCAGTGTGGATGCGTTTTTTCTGGCCCTTGGATTGCTCTATGAGGAACCTAATCTTGAGAACCAGGCTGAAAAAGCGTTGTTGGCCCTCTCTCAGGGGCAAGATGATGCAGAGGTGTACTGCCAGAAATTTCAGAAATGGTCGGTGCTTACTCAATGGAATGAGTGTGTCCTGGCTGCAAATTTCAGAAAAGGTCTTTCTGAAACCATTAAGAATGTCATGGTGGGGTTCCCTACACCTGCAGGTCTGAATGAGTCAATGACTCTGGCCATTCAGATTGATCGGCGTTTGCGGGAGCGCAAACCTGCACACCATTTGGCGGTGTTTTCTGAACAGACACCTGAGTTTATGCAATGTGATAGAATTCTGACCAGAAGTGAACGGCAAAATTATAGACGGCAAAATGGGTTGTGCTTTTACTGTGGTGACTCAGCTCATGTTATCTCAGCATGCTCTAAGCGCACAAAAAAGATTGATAAATCTGTCACCATCGGTACTTTACAGCCTAAGTTTATTTTGTCTGTTACCCTGATTTGTTCCCTGTCATCTTACCCGATTATGGCTTTTGTGGATTCAGGTGCTGCCCTGAGTCTGATGGATTTGTCACTTGCCAGGCGCTGTGGTTTTGTTTTGGAGCCTTTAAAATTCCCTATTCCACTAAGGGGAATTGATGCTACACCATTGGCTACGAATAAACCTCAGTACTGGACACAAGTGACCATGTGCATGACTCCTGTTCATCAGGAGGTGATTCGCTTTCTTGTATTGCATAATTTGCATGATGTTGTCGTGTTGGGCCTGCCATGGTTGCAGACTCATAATCCAGTCCTGGATTGGAAAGCAATGTCTGTGTCAAGTTGGGGTTGTCAGGGAATTCATGGCGACGCTCCTGTGGTGTCAATTGCTTCATCCACTCCTTCTGAGGTCCCTGCGTTTTTGTCAGATTACCAGGATGTATTTGATGAGCCCAAACTCAGTTCTCTACCTCCTCATAGGGATTGTGATTGTGTTATAAATTTGATTCCTGGTAGTAAGTTTCCTAAGGGACGACTTTTCAATTTGTCAGTGCCGGAGCATGCTGCTATGCGGAGTTATATAAAGGAGTCTTTGGAGAAAGGACTTATTCGCCCCTCCTCCTCCCCTCTTGGTGCGGGGTTCTTTTTTGTGGCTAAGAAGGATGGTTCCTTGAGACCTTGTATTGATTATCGCCTTCTAAACAAAATCACGGTCAAATTTCAGTATCCTTTGCCATTGTTATCTGATCTGTTTGCTCTCATTAAGGGGTCTAGTTGGTTCACCAAGATAGATCTTCGTGGTGCGTATAACCTTGTGCGTATTAAGCAGGGTGATGAATGGAAAACTGCATTTAACATGCCCGAAGGCCATTTTGAGTACTTGGTGATGCCTTTTGGACTTTCTAACGCTCCTTCTGTCTTTCAGTCCTTTATGCACGACATCTTCCGCGAATATCTGGATAAATTTATGATTGTGTATCTGGATGATATTCTGGTTTTTTCGGATGATTGGGAGTCCCATGTTAAGCAGGTCAGGATGGTGTTTCAGGTCCTGCGTGCCAATGCTTTATTTGTGAAGGGCTCAAAATGTCTTTTTGGAGTCCAGAAGGTCTCTTTTTTGGGTTTCATTTTTTCTCCTTCTGCTATTGAGATGGACCCAGTCAAGGTTCAGGCTATTCATGACTGGACTCAGCCTACATCTGTTAAGAGTCTTCAGAAGTTCTTGGGTTTTGCTAATTTTTACCGTCGCTTCATCGCTAATTTTTCTGGTGTTGTTAAGCCATTGACGGATTTGACCAAGAGGGGTTCTGATGTTACTAATTGGTCTCCTGCAGCTGTGGAGGCCTTTCGGGAGCTGAAGCGCCGGTTTTCTTCGGCTCCGGTCTTATGTCAGCCAGACGTCTCCCTTCCTTTCCAGGTCAAGGTTGATGCTTCTGAGATTGGAGCGGGGGCTGTTTTGTCGCAGAGAAGCTCTGATGGCTCTGTGATGAAGCCATGTGCTTTCTTTTCAAGAAAGTTTTCGCCTGCCGAGCGGAATTATGATGTTGGTAATCGGGAGTTGTTGGCTATGAGGTGGGCATTTGAGGAGTGGCGACATTGGCTCGAGGGAGCTAAGCATCGTGTGGTGGTCTTGACTGATCACAAGAATTTGATTTATCTCGAGTCGGCCAAGCGGCTGAATCCTAGACAGGCTCGTTGGTCGTTGTTTTTCTCTCGTTTTGATTTCGTGGTCTCATACCTGCCTGGTTCGAAGAATGTGAAGGCTGATGCTCTTTCTAGGAGTTTTGTGCCTGACTCTCCTGGTGATTCAGAGCCAGCTGGTATCCTCAGAGAAGGGGTGATTTTGTCTGCCATCTCCCCAGATTTGCGACGAGTGCTGCAGGAGTTTCAGGCGGATAGACCTGACCGTTGTCCACCGGAGAGACTGTTTGTCCCGGATAGATGGACCAGCAGAGTTATTTCCGAGGTTCATTCTTCGGTGTTGGCAGGGCATCCTGGAATTTTTGGTACCAGAGATTTGGTGGCTAGGTCCTTCTGGTGGCCTTCCTTGTCGCGGGATGTGCGTTCCTTTGTGCAGTCTTGTGGAATTTGTGCTCGGGCTAAGCCTTGCTGTTCTCGTGCCAGTGGCTTGTTGTTGCCTTTGCCTGTCCCGAAGAGGCCTTGGACGCACATTTCCATGGATTTTATTTCAGATCTCCCTGTCTCTCAGAGAATGTCGGTCATTTGGGTGGTGTGTGATCGTTTTTCTAAAATGGTCCATTTGGTGCCCTTGCCTAAGTTGCCTTCCTCCTCCGAGTTGGTTCCTCTGTTTTTTCAAAATGTGGTTCGTTTGCACGGGAGCCCTGAAAATATTGTTTCCGACAGAGGATCCCAGTTTGTGTCTAGATTTTGGCGGACCTTTTGTGCTAAGATGGGCATTAATTTGTATTTTTCGTCGGCCTTCCATCCTCAGACGAATGTCCAAACCGAGCGCACTAATCAGACTTTGGAAACCTATTTAAGATGTTTTGTTTCTGCTGATCAGGATGACTGGGTGACTTTTTTGCCATTGGCCGAGTTTGCCCTTAATAATCGGGCTAGTTCTGCTACTTTGGTTTCGCCTTTTTTTTGTAATTCAGGGTTTCATCCTCGTTTTTCCTCGGGTCAGGTGTAGTCTTCTGACTGTCCTGGAGTGGATGTTGTGGTGGATAGGTTGCATCAGATTAAAAAAATATTAACTTTACAATACAAAAATAATGTAAGTTATAAAATGGAACGATGGTGAAACACATAGAGGGATTAATAATCTAATAAATAAACCACTGGAAGTCGCCATGAAGTTCTCTGCCGTTCCTCTGGACTCTAAACTGTCACCCATGATGCCCACATCACAGTGTATAGGGCAGAGCAGGGCCAGGAGCCGCTGCCTGGCAGGAGCCACCTGAGGGTTCCGTCACCTCTGACCTCTGGTCACCTGCACACGACCAACTGCCGTTTACTTTCAACTGTCGGCTGAAGTGATTGGACCGAGGTCTACAGGCGGGAAGAGATTACGGAGAATGGCGACTACTGGACGAGGAGAAGAGAGCGAGAAGAGGAGCGAGGAGAAGTGGCGCGAGGAGAAGAGGAAGAGGGAAGAGGACAGCGTGACCAGATTAAAGAAGAAAAGGAGACGAGACAACAGCGGGATTGGAGGAGCCAACACCTGGATGCAGCGGAGACCCTGGATCATCCGGCCCCTATGTCAGGCTTAACATCAGCCGCTTCAACATCCACCAGGTCCTAGGTAGAGGCGCCTTTGGCAAAGTAAGGCCTACATATTTGTTATTTATTTGAAATCTGAGATTTTTCATATATCCCCATGTATTGTTCTCTGTTATCAGCCATGTCTTGCTTTGTTATTGCTCATTGTAGTGTCCTTCTGTGAGATGAGGTATAAGACATCACCATAGTTAGGGCTAGTGCTGCTATAACCTGGTATTCTTCTATACTGGAGGGTTCATCTCAGGGGTCACAGCTGTAGAGGGCAGGGGACATTATTTTTTTCTGCTATCACGCTGCCATATTGTACATACATTTGTCTCTGTGTTTTTATTAAATCTAGATAATCAATGATATTTGGACCATACTAATGCCAACTCAATGCCTCTACTAATGCTTACTCTGTTTATTTCCATATGGTAACAGAGGAAAACCCTTTAAAAAGTCATCGTCATTTTAATTTTTATTTCATAAATCAATAGCAAACATGAAAATAAGCAGCTTTGTAATAATTCTAATCAGATAAATCTTCTTTCTCCACCAAGACTGATTTTTCATATTCTATATTCTCAATTTCTGGGTAAACTCTGTATTTACTGAAGACAGATTGTTACATTACTGAGAGGAGATGACAGTTGGTGCTGATAATATTCTATGTAGTGGAGAGGAGGGGCTAAATGCAAAACTCCTCCCTCCTCCTCCCCCCTCCCTTCTGCACAGAATATTATCAGCACCAACTGTCATCTCCCCTCAGTAATGTAACAATCTGTCTTCACTAAATACAGAGTTTACCCAGGTACATAGAATTTTGAAAATAAAAAATCAGTCCTGGCGGAGAAAGAAGCCGATTTGGCTGATAAAATGTATTACAAAGTTAAATATTTTCATGTGTATTATTGTTTTATGAACTAAATATTAAAATAACGAATATTTATTAAGACCTCTCCATAGCCCAGGCAGTGCATTGTTCTGATAGATAGATCTGCTCCTCTATATGGTCCTGGTCACTAGCAGACTGAGCGATCACTCAGTTTTCTCATGCGCCTTGTGGACTATAAAATCCAGATCCTTCCACCCCTGCAGACACCTTCTAAGTATTCTCCATTTGTGTTTTTCAGGTGGTCCTGGCATCTGTCCCCGGCAGTAACATCAACGTGGCCGTCAAAATGATCACCAAAAGGGACAACGAGGACACCATCTTGAGAGAGCGGCGGATACTCCTGGCGACCAGACACTGCCCATTCCTGTGCCACCTCTATGCCGCACACCAGTCTCAGCACAGGGCATATTTCATCATGGAGTACCTGTCCGGTGGCAGCATGGAGGATTTGATCAGGATGTGCGGCTGCCTGAACATCGGCAATGTGAGGTGAGAAAGCAGAGAATGTACCTAAAAGAGAACTAAGAGAAAGGGAAAAAACCTGAGGTCGGGGTGCAGCTAGGGGAGCACTGGCAGGGCATATATTTAGGGTGCTGGAAGCAGGAGGTAGGGTGCCATGGTATTTTGGGATTGCCAGAGAAGGATTTCATTACATTGATTCTGCACTCTGTTCTCTCCATCAGATTCTACACAGCAGAGATGGTAAGTGGCCTCCAGTTCCTCCACGGACACAACATCGTCCACCGGTAAGCAGAACTTTCCTCCTTCTCTCTGTCCCCTTTACAAGCTGTAGATATGGCCCCCAGCTTCCCTGGTGTCCTGCCGCCTATTCTGCCGTATTTTGTAGTGACCCATTTTCCATCTCTTGTATCACTGGACAGATTTCTTATTTTGTTTTCTTCTTTCATTGCAGTGACATAAAGCCGGATAACATCATGTTGGATGCAGATGGCCACATCCGTATCATCGACCTTGGGCTTGCCCAAGATGGCGTCTCCTCCTCCAAAAACATCTCTGGAGTGACGGGCACTTTCCATTACATGGCCCCTGAGGTGCATCGTAGAAAACGGTATGGCGCAGCAGTGGACTGGTGGAGCCTGGGGATTGTGGTGTCCAGGATGGCAGCAGGGCGATATCCATTTTACAACGGCCCAGCCAAGCAAATGGCTTTCAAATCCATCATCAACGAGAAGCCAAAATTTCCAACTTGGCTTGATGCTGACGTGAAACATCTCATCAAGAAGCTGCTGCGCAAAGACCCTCAGACACGCCTGGGTGTGAGGGGGAACATCAGAGAGCATCCATTCTTTACCACCATCTGCTAGGAGGATCTGGAGGAAAGGAGAGTAGAGCCACCATTTACACCATTCAGGCCAGTTCTGGAGAACCACCATCTGCAGTGGCCGGAGCACACATTCCTTCACCCCGTGGCCGGATTTACGTACGTGTCACCAAGCTGGACCCGGTAAGTATCTCCTCCTCTGGGGATAACACTCATCAGGTGCTGTTCTCTCATTGTGGTAATCATCATCATCGATCTTACCTTTTTTCACTTTTTCTGACAGTGACTTTATGTTTCTATTTTTCTTGGGTGGATGAAAAGATCTGGACTGTGAAAGAATTCACGACCATCTGGTGAGTGACCGATGTACACACAGGACACCTATTATGTCAGTACATTGTATCTGATGTTATATAGCAGAATGGTTCATTATAAAGACCATTCCCCTAATATAACATAAGATCCGGTAGATAAATTTCCTGTCTTCCTCTTATGTCTTGCAGGATGAGCCCGTGCCAACTGCCCAGAACTTCATGCCTCCTGACCCATGCCTCACGTCTCTGCTGCTGTACGTCACCTCGGCTGCCATTCAACATCATCTCTCTCTATACCATCTTCATGCCGGACCACTGCCATTGCTGCCCCAGACCCTTGACCTCCTGGGCTGGCATCTAACATCCCTCCAGCCCGAAGATCTTCTACCCCAGGAGCGGCCTGTGCTAAGTTTCCATCTGGTGAGTTCAGGAACAATAGTCGCACCTTTCAGTCCTGGGGCCGCTGAGCAGCAGCATGTAAGGAGTGGCCATTATCCCTGAACTCACCTTAGCACAGGCCTGGTAAGTATTGCACCCATCACACATCACCCAAACTACATGGTCAGTGCAGGTCCCCACACTACATCACCAGTACAGGCACACACATAGCACACAGTACATATCAGCACATAGATGTAGGACATAGATCGGCTTCTGATCCTGAGATTTAATCTGATCGCCATATTTGGGGTCAAGGAAGGAATTTTTCCCCTAATATGAGGACAATTGGCCCATTCCTCATAGGGGTTTTTTGCCTTTTTCTGGATCTACACGGCCTTAAATAGGTTTAGTATAATAGATTAATAAGTAGAATCACACACTAGTAGCACAAAAAAGTTATAATAAAATAAAATGTTCTTACTTTAAAAGAAAAAATAGTTCCTATAAATAATAATTAGTCCAAGTAAAGAAACATATATTATTTTACATGACAGGTATATTACACAGGTTAGGTACATTACACAGGTTAGATATCAGCCTTTGATCTTGGGATTCATTCTGATCGCCATATTTGGGGTCAGGAAGGAATTTTTCCCCCTGATATGAGGATAATTGGCCGATTCCTCACAGGGGGTTTTCGCCTTCCTCTGGACCAACACGGCCCATAGATAGGTTTAGTAAAATAGAATAAATAAGTAGCTTCTTATGTTTATAATAAAAAATATGTAATTTATGTAAAATAATAATATAATATTTTGGATTTACAATAATATAGTCGACACAAATATAAACGTAAATTAGCCGAAAAATAGAAATTACTTTTATATTTTTATATAATAAACATTTACACTCACCGGCCACTTTATTAGGTACACCATGCTAGTAACGGGTTGGACCCCCTTTTGCCTTCCGAACTGCCTCAATTCTTCGTGGCATAGATTCAACAAGGTGCTGGAAGCATTCCTCAGAGATTTTGGTCCATATTGACATGATGGCATCACACAGTTGCCGCAGATTTGTCGGCTGCACATCCCAAAGATGCTCCATACAAGGCAGGATGGATCCATGCTTTCATGTTGTTTACGCCAAATTCTGACCCTACCATCCGAATGTCGCAGCAGAAATCGAGACTCATCAGACCAAGCAACGTTTTTCCAATCTTCTACTGTCCAATTTCGATGAGCTTGTACAAATTGTAGCCTCAGTTTCCTGTTCTTAGCTGAAAGGAGTGGTACCCGGTGTGGTCTTCTGCTGCTGTAGCCCATCTGCCTCAAAGTTCGACGCACTGTGCGTTCAGAGATGCTCTTAGGCCTACCTTGGTTGTAACGGGTGGCGATTTGAGTCACTGTTGCCTTTCTATCAGCTCGAACCAGTCTGCCCATTCTCCTCTGACCTCTGGCATCAACAAGGCATTTCCGCCCACAGAACTGCCGCTCACTGGATTTTTTTTCTTTTTCGGACCATTCTCTGTAAACCCTAGAGATGGTTGTGTGTGAAAATCCCAGTAGATCAGCAGTTTCTGAAATACTCAGACCAGCCCTTCTGGCACCAACAACCATGCCACGTTCAAAGGCGCTCAAATCACCTTTCTTCCCCATACTGATGCTCGGTTTGAACTGCAGGAGATTGTCTTGACCATGTCTACATGCCTAAATGCACTGAGTTGCCGCCATGTGATTGGCTGATTAGAAATTAAGTGTTAACAAGAAGTTGGACAGGTGTACCTAATAAAGTGGCCGGTGAGTGTATATAATAATAATATAATAATAATAATTTTAAATCATATATATTTTTTACATTAAACTTACGTATACACATTAGCTATGAGCCCTTGATCCTGGGATTCATTCTGATCGCCATATTTGGGGTCAGGAAGGAATTTTCCCCCCTAATATGAGGATAATTGGCCGATTCCTCACAGGGGGTTTTCGCCTTCCTCTGGACCAACACGGCCCATAGATAGATTTAGTCTGATAGATGAATAATTTACACATATACATGATATATAATATATAATAACCTCATCTATAAATAAAATCTTCTTTTTACCCCTATACCTTTGTGTTGTCTTTACTCCATTGCTCGGCCATGTAGTCATTATTATACTGCCCCCTATGTCTGGTGGGCGCATATGTAGCGCCCCCACCGCCGCAGGGCCGAGGGGTACCCGGTGTAACAGGCCAGATTATACCCCCAGGCCAGACTATACCCGGGGTTAAAGTGGCCTAGGCTAGATTATACCCCGGGTATACTTTGGCCTAGGCCAAACTATACCCCGGGGTATAAAATAGCCTAGGCCAAAGTATACCCCTCCAGGCCAGATTATACCCCCCAGGGTAAGCTGAGGGAAAGCTGCTCATTCTTCTAGGTCACAGCTCCCCCTCCCATCGGGCACTGCTCCTTTTCAAGCTCCTCCACCTCTGGTGACGCCAGGGATCTCCCTTTCTAAGCCCCACCCCCTCCCTATAGTCACATGTGACATGAAATCTTCAGCCCTGCTCGTGCCAGCTCGTTGTCTTGGCGCCTTGGATATGCTTGGAAAAGGGCTTTGTATACCTAGGGGGCACTGACGAGCACTGAGGGGTGGGTGGGGAACCCCTTTACTGGTTGCTATGGGATATAGCATGATCACTCTATCCTAGCAACACCTTGGATACGCTTGGAAAAGGGGTTTATCTATCTTGGGGGCACCATTGCAGCACTGCGGGTGGGTGGGGAAACCTTTTACTGGTTGCTATGGGATTTTACATGATCACTATCCTAGCAACGCCTTGAATACGCTTGAAAAAGGGGTTTATCTACCTTGGGGGCACTCTCGCAGCACTTAAGGATAGGTGGTTAACCCCTTAGGTGGTTGCTATGGGATTTTACATGACCACTTTATCCTAGCAACGGCTTGTATACGCTTGGAAAAGGGGTTTATCTACCTTGGGGGCACCCTTGCAGCACTGTGAGGAAGCCGGGGAACCCTTTTACTGGTTGCTATGGGATTTTACATGACCAATTTATCCTAGCAACGCCTTGTATACGCTTGGAAAAGGGGTTAATCTACCTTGGGGGCACCCTCACAGCACTGCGGGGTGGGTGGGGAACCCTTTTACTGGTTGCTATGGGATTTTACATGGCCATTCTATCCTAGCAACGCCTTGGATACGCTTAAAAAATGGGTTTATCTACCATGGGGGCACCCTCGCAGCACTGCGGGGAAGCCGGGGAACCCTTTTACTGAGGAAGGAAACAGCACAAAAATTCAAAAGCTGACTTAGGCCATAGTATACCCCCGGGGGATAAACTTTATACCAGGGGGTATAAAATAGTTTTTATAGTATTTCTCTAGGCCATAATGTTATCACTTCACTGTTTTTCTCACCCTATTGCTTATTTGTTGAAAAGTGTGCAGATCTGAACTGACAGTAGATGGCGCTGTCCTGTCAGTGCATAGTTAATGATAACTTGTTTTGTATGTTCTCTATGACACCTCTCTGCTCTCTATGACACCAAATCTTTTCCAATTTTGACAACCATGGAAGATCAATTGTATGACCAGCTTTTGAGATTCTACACTGCAACAGAACAAAGGTACCCTCAGTATACCTACGATCTACCTCCTGAGAAACGTGCAAATGCCAAGTCCCAGTTTAGACAAACAGCAAAGCCATATCGAGCCCAAGGAGGAATTGTTTATCATAGGGAAAAGGAGGTTCTTACTAAAAGTCGACTGCCAAATATCCTGAAGGCCTGTCATGACAACCCAATATCTGGGGGCCATTTTGGCAGAGATAAAACTTTAGCCAAAATCTCTGACCGGTTTTACTGGAAGGGAATGAAAAATGACGTTCACCAGTATGTGAAAGCCTGTCAAAAATGTTTTGTTATAAATCCCAAAATCACAAAGGAAGCTCCACCACTCAACAGTATATCAGTGCCTGGAAAAGTATGGAGCTTAGTTGGGATTGATATGATTGGCCCTCTTCAGGAAACATCAAATGGCAACAAATATATAGTTGCTGCCACTGATCATTTCTCCAAATGGACTGAAGCAACAGCTGTCCCAGATAAGAGTGCCAAGTCAGTGGCAAATTTTTTGTACTCCGTTATCTGTCGCCTTGGCTGTATGGAGACTCTGATTAGCGACCAGGGAAGAGAGTTTGTAAACTCGATCATTGACAACCTGATGGAACATTTTCAAACAGATCACCGTATTTCATCTGCATACCACCCACAAACAAATGGCCAGCGGGAACGTGATAATCGGACACTTAAAGAAGCTCTTAGTAAGCTTGTCAATGACCAAGGAAACAACTGGGATCAATTCATCCCTGGTGTTCTGTTTGCCTATCACACATCTGTGCATGCTTCAACCAAGGTTACTCCATTTGAGGTCATGTATGGACGGAAGGCCAAGCTTCCCATGGACCTTAATCCCTCAAAAGATGATACGGTGGATCCCATGCCCATTTCAGATCATGCCACCCCTGATGTGCTAAATACACTGTCAAGCATTCTTAAAAAGCTGCACTCAGACGTCAGTACTAACATCCACTCTGCTCAAGAACACCAGAAGTGTGCCTTTGATCGCCGACACAAAAGCAACAAAGAAATCACTGCTGGTACCATAGTTTATATCAAGAATCAGCGCCGTATTCAACGCATAGGTTCAAAGATGGAACCACGCTGGATTGGACCTTATTTAGTTGTGGAATCCTTGACCAAGGGACGAGTAAAACTTAAGAACAACAAAACTGGCAAGATATTAAGCAACACATACCACACCAGCAACCTAAAGATTTACCAGGATAAAGAGGCTTCTCCACCATCCGATGATGATTATTCCAGTGACTCTGCCACACAGAAAAATAAGCAAACTAAGGCTTTCAACCTACTACCAAGTTCAAGAAGGAAGTATCTTAGCACCACTCTTGGCCTTACGTTTAGTAAGGTTGTATACTGTGGATGCAGACGAGACCTTGAACAACCACGGCGTACATATAAAACCAAAGGTGATGGAAACTGCTTCTTCCGGGCCATCAGCTACATCTTGACAGGAACAGAGGACAACCATTCCCTTCTCAGAGATAAAGTCATCCACCATATGAAAACTGACTTGACAAAAAAACTACAGGACTACTTGAACCAAAATGTGAATGAATATGTGAACATCTCTGGAATCTCTCGTGATGGAGTCTGGGCAACTGATGCAGAGATCATGACCACGGCGAATCTGTTGAGTTGCGACATAATAATCTACACAAACGTCGGTGACTCCATGGATTGGTTGACATATCCTGCAAGCTTCAATCTGCAGTCAACAACTGAACATGCACTGTATCTTGAAAATAAGCACGATCATTTCAATGTTGTTATCAGTGTTTAGCTTTAAACGTTAATTTGGTAGCAAGGACATGCTAGACTAAATGTCATAATACACAGAATGACTGTTGGGCGATTTGTTGCCCCAGATAATTGCATTGCATGATAAGTGACTTATAGCTAATGAGAAATTATTGCCCCCCCTCCCACCGCTAGGTGGTGCTGGCTCTACTTCTACAAGCTCCAACGGCACTAGCCAGGTGCCGCTCTCCTCTATGGCGCCTGGCTGTGACGTCGGCACATGGAGAGGCAGCGCCACCTAGCGGCAGGAGGGGGACCCCGTCTACCAGGAGACGGGCAGCGGCGGTTAGCGAGGGGGGGTAATCGGGCAGCCCCCCTAAGGTAACTATAAAATGGGGGGGTATTTGTAATGCATATGCATTACAAATACCCCCCTTTACAACTACTTTTGCCATGGGCAAAAGTTTTGTATAGTGGGAGGTACTCTTTAAGAATTGTCAGTTTGGTTTCTCAATAAAATGTTGAAGCATTAAGTAATTCTTGTGTATATCACTCAATGCAAATGATTTCATTGGGGTATAATATGAGCTGAGAGGTATAAATTGGGCTAGGCAACTTTAACCCCAGATTAGTTACATAATCTGGCCTGGAGGGGTATAGTTTGGCCTAGGCTATTTTACACCCCGGGGTATAGTTTGGCCTAGGCCAGTTTATGCCCGGGTATACTCTGGCATAGACCAAATTATACCCGGGGTTAATCTGGGACAGGGTTACTTTGGCCTGTTACACCGAGGAACCCTTTTACTGGTTGCTATGGGATTTTACATGACCACTTTATCCTAGCAATGCCTTGTATATGCTTGGAAAAGGGGTTTATCTACCTTGGGGGCACCCTGCTTGCTATAGGGTTTTACATGGTGTAAGTACCTTAGATTGATCATTTGAAATCGCTTAGCAACCAGGAAAAGAGTTCCCCAGCCTCCATGCAATGCTGCGACAGTGCCCCCAAGGTAGATAAGCCCCTTTTCCAAGCGTATCCAAGGCGTTGCTAGGATAAAGTGGCCATGTAAAATCCCATAGCAACCAGTAAAAGGGTTCCCCGGCTTCCCCGCAGTGCTGTGAGGGTGCCCCCAAGGTAGATAAACCCCTTTTCCAACCGTATCCAGGGCGTTGCTAGGATAAAGTGGCCATGTAAAATCCCATAGCAACCAGTAAAAGGGATCCCCACCCACCCCGCAGTGCTGTGAGGGTGCCCCCAAGGTAGATTAACCCCTTTTCCAAGCGTATACAAGGCGTTGCTAGGATAAATTGGTCATGTAAAATCCCATAGCAACCAGTAAAAGGGTTCCCCGGCTTCCCCGCAGTGCTGTGAGGGTGCCCCCAAGGTAGATAAACCCCTTTTCCAACCGTATCCAGGGCGTTGCTAGGATAAAGTGGCCATGTAAAATCCCATAGCAACCAGTAAAAGGGATCCCCACCCACCCCGCAGTGCTGTGAGGGTGCCCCCAAGGTAGATTAACCCCTTTTCCAAGCGTATACAAGGCGTTGCTAGGATAAATTGGTCATGTAAAATCCCATAGCAACCAGTAAAAGGGTTCCCCGGCTTCCCCGCAGTGCTGTGAGGGTGCCCCCAAGGTAGATAAACCCCTTTTCCAACCGTATCCAGGGCGTTGCTAGGATAAAGTGGCCATGTAAAATCCCATAGCAACCAGTAAAAGGGATCCCCACCCACCCCGCAGTGCTGTGAGGGTGCCCCCAAGGTAGATTAACCCCTTTTCCAAGCGTATACAAGGCGTTGCTAGGATAAATTGGTCATGTAAAATCCCATAGCAACCAGTAAAAGGGTTCCCCGGCTTCCCCGCAGTGCTGTGAGGGTGCCCCCAAGGTAGATAAACCCCTTTTCCAACCGTATCCAGGGCGTTGCTAGGATAAAGTGGCCATGTAAAATCCCATAGCAACCAGTAAAAGGCTATAGTCTGGCCTGAGGGTATAGTGTGGCCTGTTATAGTTTGGCCTAGGCTGTTTTACATCCTTAGGTATAGTTTGGCCTAGGCCAAAATATACCCAGGGTTAAATGTAGCCTAGGCCACTCTAACCCTGGGGGGTATAATGTGGCCTGGAGGGGTATAGTTTGGCCTAGGGTATTTTACACCCCGGGGTATAGTTTGGCCTAGGCCATTTTATGCCTGGGTATAGTTTGGCCTAGGCCAGTTTATACCCCGGGGTATACTCTGGCCTAGGCCAAATTATACCCGGGGTTAATCTGGGACGGGGTTACTTTGGCCTGTTACACCGGTACCGGGCCTCTGAGTCTCTGCTCTGGGGTTGTCACGGTGGCTAGGCCCCGTCCGTGACCCTGCTGAGGGGCGTACAGTGATAGATATGATAGTGATGTTGCGGTGCAGTGTAGGTTGTAGTAAATAACGAGGACACCAGGTTGCAGTCTCTTTACCTCTTTACTGAAGATCTCTGGGTCCTCAGTCCGGAATCCGGATAACCAGGCTGCGCAAGTCCGGCCGGTCCAATGGCACCTCCAGAGTTCTCTTAGCAGGTGGAAATCTGTGCCTTCCTTCTAGCGCTAAGTGTTGCGGTCCTTCCCTGCTGTGCTTACGGAAAGTCCCCACAACTGTTGTGTCCGTTTCTTAAGTTCCCTCACAACTCGATTAGATGATGTTCTGCTAATCCTCCGTCCCTCCCTGATGTTGCGGTTAGGACGGCACCCGTATGACGGGTAGGCTCGGAGCTCTTCCGGGACCCTAGAGTCGCCCCTCTCCACAAGTTGCCCCCCAAGACTGCATAGGTGATTTAGGTGAGAAAGCCCGCCTTAGACTGACTGTCCTGCCGTTGGTTTAGAGTATTGCCTGAAGCTGAATATTGTAATACTCCCTCGGCGTTCCGGCCGCCAGTTGTGCGCCTCAGTAGGATGTTGCCTCGGTCTCACAGCACGACTCCTACTGGTATTCTCCTTCTTGCTTCGATCTTGTTTCTCACTCAGCACAATCTATCTCGCTTCCAATCCCTCCTTGGGTACCGCCGCTATACTGAGCAGGCACGGTCCCGTTACGTTCGCTCAAGTTGCCAGGCCTCTGTCAGGATCCCACCCCTGACAGGGACCCTACTGAATCTTCCCCCACAACACCCTCTGCCACAAGGTGTTGCCTGGTTCCAACCCAGTCAGCTTTCTTTTTTAACTTCCTGCCTGACCCCCAGTTTTACCAGTATGTGAGGAGTGGCCTAATGAATAGAACCCTTAGCTCCCCCTGGAGGCCCGACGGTGAAATGTATTGGTGTCTGTGATACCTGGTCAGATGAAAGTGCAGCACCCCAGAGTCCTGGTTGTTGCAGTGCTGTGGCTCCGCCACTACGGGGAGCTATGGTGCGTCTGATTGCACTAGGGAGTTTCTCTGATCAGGTACACTCACACCACACTTCACACTCCGGCCACCAGGGGGGGTGGTCCTATCTAGTAGGCCACTCCTCACAACTCTGGTAAAAACTGGGGGTTGGACAGGAAGACAGGGAGAAGTAGCTGGGAAGAGCTAGTGAGAGGACCTGTCAGGGATGGGATCCTGGCAGACTCCTCAGAGCAGAACTAACCAGTAAACAACGGGAATACAGAAAAGGAGAAATACCAGAAGGGGTCTTGCTGTTAGACCGAGGCAACATCCTTCTGAGGCGCAAACAGTCGGTGGCCGGAACACCGAGCAAGTAAGAGACTTTACGTACATTGCAAACCACGGCAGGGCAGCTAACTACAGGTTGGCTGTCTCACTTAACACCTAAGCAGACAACGGAGGCAGCTGTGGGAGAGGGGCGACTCTAGAGTCCCGGAAGAACTCCAGGCCTACCCCGTCATACGGGTGCGTCCTACCATATCACCTGGAGGACGGAGAAAGAACAGTAGAGACAGAAAGAAACAGTTGTGAGGACTATCCCGGGAGCTCAGCAGGGAAGAACTACAACACACAGCGCTAGAAGGTAGATACTGATTCCCACCTGTAAAGAGAGCTCCAGATGTGTCATTGGACCGGCCGGTCTCTGAAAACCCAGTTAACAGCGCTCTGGACTGAGGTCTCCCACATCTTCAGTAAAGAGGTAAAGAGACTGCAACCTGGTGTCCTCGTTATTTACCGCGACCTGCACCCCACAACTGCACCGTTACAACACGACTTATTGCACCGGACGTCCCCCACTGACAGACAGGGCCACGGACCGGGTCTAGCCACCGTGACAACCCCAGGACTGAGACCCAGAGGCCCGGCTCCGGGTACCCCTCGGCCCTGCGGCGGTGTGGGGGCGCTCCAACTTGGCGTCACGAACAGGATCTACTTAAGCCTGAAGAATCAGGTCATGTGTGCCTAGAGACTGTGATCTGTCGTGCTTGAACTGTACTTTATTGAGAGAACTGTGTGCTACTGCTTGCCGCGGAAAGTTACCGCCAAAATTCGCCATTGCCGCGCGCGGAGGGAGGAGCCTTAGCTACGTGGGCGGGATCGGCCAAAAGAAGCGCGGAACGGAAAGCGCGGTGAGACGCCAATCCCGGAAGAGGAACTCCGACCTCCAGCAGGTTAGTGGGAGGAAGGGACGGCCATGTCCGAGTCGGGAGGAGAGGAGGTGGCGGTCGCAGCCGCGGACGCAGGGGCAGCTCCGGTCCCCGCAGCGGGCGAAGCCGCGGCCCTAATACCACCACTGGCTGCCGCAGAACCCGCTGCCCCCATCAGCCAGTCGGACACTGCCGCTAATGCGAAAGCCATAATGCCCTTCTCCATGCCCTACCTGCCCGGAGCGGCCTGGCTCCCACGATACTCTGGGGAGGCGCATACGTTCACTGACTTTAAAGAAGGGCTCTGCAGCCTGCTCGAGTTCTATCCCCTAACCGAGCCTCAGAAGGTCCATATGATAACCGGTCAACTCTTTGGGGCGGCTCTGAGAGAAGTGAAATCCTGGCCCGCTGAGGATAAAGGAACTGCACAACAGATTTTTGCCAAGCTTAAAGCCACCTTTGATACTCGCACTGCCACAGAGATTAAACTGACTTTCTATGGATGCAAACAGAGGTCGCAGGATAGCTTACGGGACTATGCCCTTAATCTCCAGGAAGCGATGCGGGCCATTAAGCAGAGTGACCCCGGCAGCATGCAGGATGAGGATAAAATCCTGAAGGAGCGGTTCATCGAGGGGCTCCTGTGCAGTCACCAGCGGGGCCAATTGCACTTCCTGGCCATGCAAAATCCAGACTTGACTTTTGCGCAGTTTAAAGATAAAGCTATCCAGGCATTGCAGGAGCGACAGCCCAGCCGCGCAGTACCACCCAGGCGCCCCGCTCTCACCTACCACCAGGAGGTGGCATCGGATACCCCAGTTGCCGCGGAGGCCGACGCCCAGAGCTTCGAGGACGACTCCCCTGCAGGACTCCGTCTCCAGATGCAAGAGCTAACCAAGAGCGTTGCTGCCCTGGCCCGGACGGTGCAGTCCCTACAGGAGGCCCCCAAAGAGAAGATCCAGTTGGCTTCCAGCCCGGAGGATGTCCCTTGGATGCGACGGAGGAGGACTCCGCCGACCAGGAGCCGGCCCGACGATCGCTTCCACCAGGATGGACGACCCATCTGCCGCCGCTGTCATCAGGTGGGCCATCTTGCAAGGTACTGTCCTTTAAACGAGTAACCCCTGGGGCAAAGGGCCAACCCCCAGGAGTAGGACGGTCAGGCCCGCAGCATTGGAGAACCAAGTATATTGGAGGACGACCAGTTCTCCCTGTAGTGATTGATGGAATCCCCTTGAATGCTTTGCTGGACACCGGTTCTCAGGTGACGACTATACCTTACGTGCTCTACAAACGGTATTGGGAGGACGCTGATATTACTCGTGGCCCTGACGATGATTTCACCATAATCGCCAGTAATGGTCAGCCGTTGCCACAAGTGGGGTATAAGGAGGTCACCATCAAAGTGGGGCGGGTGGAATTGAAAGCCCAAGGGATTGTGATTGTAGATATTGATCGTCGAGAATGTAATCCCATGATGACTCTTGGTACTAATGTTATAGAAAATTGTCTTGCAGAAGTGATTGTTTTGTTGCAACAGGTGGCAGAAAACGCTGGCCACAGTGAGCAACGTGCCCTGCAGAAGGAAATCAGAGCTCTGATGCAGAGACAGCAGGTAGAGCTGACTGGTGGTGAGATTGGTCGTGTCACTGTAAGTGATTCAAACCCCATCGCGATACCTCCCAAGAGTGAAATGTTAATATGGTGTCGAGCAGCCATAGGCCTCAGGGGTAAGGACTACCAGGCCTTGGTGGAACCTGTATATTCAGACAATAGGCCTACTGTTCTGACAGCCCGGGGGGTGGTTGACGTCCGACAGGGGAGAGTGCCCGTACGTGTCCTCAATTGTGGGGAGGAAGAGGTCCACCTAACCAAGTATACCACGCTCGCCAAATTGTTCACTGTCAATAATAGTGTAATACAGACACCTGAACCCTTGGTCCCGTCAAACGTGGCGGAGAACAAAGGTTCTGCAGAGCACTCGAAAGACTGGTGTCGGGAACTGCATGTGGGCACTGACTCCACCCCGTCTCATCAAATACAGGGGGCTTACAGGGTGGTACACGAGTACGAGCAGGTATTCAGCAAACACCCCTCAGATTTTGGGCAGGTGAAAGGGATCCAACATCACATCCCCACGGGAGATCATCGACCCATAAAAGAGAGATATCGCCCTGTACCCCCAGCTCATTACCAGTGTGCCAAGGACATGTTGCGGGAAATGAAGGAGGCTGGGGTGGTGAGAGACAGCTGTAGCCCCTGGGCAGCTCCGTTAGTCCTCGTTAAAAAGAAAGATGGTACAATGAGGATGTGTGTTGATTACAGGCAGTTGAATCGCATTACACATAAGGACGCATACCCACTGCCCAGGATAGAGGAATCTCTGGCTGCTTTAAAATCTGCTAACTACTTCTCTACCTTAGATCTCACCAGTGGGTACTGGCAGGTTCCTGTAGCGGAGGCGGACAAGGAGAAGACGGCCTTCACGACACCAATGGGTCTCTGCGAGTTCAACTACATGCCCTTCGGACTGTGCAATGCTCCAGGAACGTTCCAGAGGATGATGGAGTGCTGCCTAGGACACATGAACTTTGAAACTGTGCTGCTGTATTTGGATGATGTCATTGTCTTCTCTAAGACCTACGAAGACCATCTGAAGCACCTGGCCGAGGTGTTCGAAGCCCTGTCCAAATTCGGCTTAAAGGTGAAACCGTCCAAGTGTCATCTGCTCAAACCTAAAGTGCAGTACCTGGGCCATGTGGTGAGCGCTGAAGGAGTGGCCCCAGACCCCGACAAGGTCACAGTGATCAAGGACTGGCCAAAGCCTAGTGACCTCCACGAAGTCCGGCAGTTCCTCGGGTTGGTAGGTTACTATCGGAGATTCATTAAGGATTTCACCAAGAAGGCCGCACCCTTGCAAAATCTGCTGGTGGGCCAACCAAAGAAGACCAAGGGGAGGAAAACCCCCTTTGATTGGAACTAAGAGCTGGAGGAATCCTTCACCTGTTTGAAGTCGGCACTGACGGGAGAAGAGATACTGGCTTACCCCGAATACGATCAACCGTTTGTGCTGTACACAGATGCCAGTAATGTGGGATTAGGAGCCGTGCTGTCCCAGGTTCAGAACGGCAAAGAAAGGGTGATCGCTTACGCCAGCAGGAAACTCCGTCCCACGGAAAGGAACCCTGACAACTATAGTTCCTTTAAGCTGGAATTCCTGGCCCTCGTCTGGGCAGTGACAGAGAGGTTTAAGCACTACCTGGCCTCCGCGAAATTCACCGTCTTCACGGACAACAATCCGCTAACGCATCTGGGTACTGCCAAACTCGGGGCTTTGGAACAGCGGTGGATGGCCCGGCTGTCCAACTATGATTTCACCATCAAATATCGGGCAGGACACCAGAATGCCAATGCCGATGCTCTGTCCCGAATGCCCAATCTACCAGAAGTGGGAGAAGACCCGGAGGCCCTTGAAGAGGTGGAGCTGCCTGCCTTCCATCGCCCCAAAGCCACTCAGAACTCTCACCATGTGAGGAACAGGCACAAGAACCAACCGGATGCCACGCTGAATCCCCTGCCCCACCACGGATGGGCAGAAACCCAGGATAGTGACCCCGCGGTCCGTCAGGTGAAGGAACTCTTGACGCAGGCTGGGTTGCACCCTGGCCCAGATGATCCACAAGAAACTCAACAGCTGTGGAAGGGGAGAAGCAAACTGTTTATCCATGATGGCAAGTTGTGCAGGAGGAGCATCGACCCACGTACTCATGAATTGGTGTGGCAGATAGTGGTGCCAAGGCGAGATGCGCCCATGGTTCTGGGAGCCTACCATGATGGAGCCGGACACTTCGGATGGAGGAAGCTGGAGAAGCTGCTCCGAGGGAGGTTCTATTGGATTGGCATGAAGAGAACCATTGAGAAGTGGTGTCGAGAGTGTGGTCCGTGTAGTCTGCGAAGGAAGGACCGTGACAGTCAACGGGCTCCCCTGCGGCCTATCATCACCAAACGGCCGCTCGAACTGGTCGCGCTGGATCATGTGAAGCTGACGCCTAGCCGGTCGGGCTATATCTACGCCCTTACCATCGTGGACCACTACTCCAGGTTTTTGGTGGTTGTGCCTGTCAAGGATCTAACAGCTAGGACTGCCGCCAGGGCCTTCCAGCAGCACTTTTGTAGACCCCATGGCTACCCAGAGAAAGTACTGACCGATCAGGGGCCTGCATTCGAAGCGGAAGTGTTCCAAGAATTCTGCCAGTTGTACGGGTGTAAGAAGATCAGAACTACACCGTACCACCCCCAAACCAACGGGATGTGCGAGAAGATGAACCAGGTAGTAATCGATTTATTGAAGACCTTGCCTGTGGAGGAACGGAACCTGTGGCCGACAAGGTTGCCTGACTTGGTGGATATGTACAACCACATCCCAGTAAGTTCCACCAACTGTACTCCAGCGTACCTGATGCGAGGAAGGTCTAGTCGGTTACCCGTTGATCTGGACATGGGGGTCCTAGTACCCGAAGATACCTCGCCGGAGGCAGATTGGGATACAGAAAGGCAGCGAAGATACCGCGAAGTACAGGAGTGTGTGGAGAGAAGTCTCGCCCAGGCTAGGCAGAAACAAGAAAGGGACTACAATCAACACGCTCCTGCGATTCCCCTGTCACCTGGTGAGCAAGTGCTTAAACGAAAGAGGAGGTTACACAAGCTTGATGACCAATGGGAAGCGGAACCGTATACCATCTTGCCATCCGACTTCGACAACACTAAGGTCTGTCTCATCAGCAAGGACAGAGGGGAGACCTCGACAGCGGTATCCAGGGATCACCTTAAGGTCTGCCCCGATAAGTTGAAAGAGAGGGGCACGGCCCCAGAAATCTCCCCGCCGGTGGAAAAGGAGAAGATGTTCCATACTGTCCTTGGTGACTTTCCCCAGTCCTGGACTCAGATAAATCAGGCCATCGCGGTACCTGTTCTAACGTTTCCACAGCCGGACCCACCAGAAACAATGGTGGTACCAGATCATCCGGTCCCGCAACCTCAACAAGCCTTGCCTGAAGAAGCCATGCCAACCGTTGAACCGGCAAATCCTCCCTCTGTTATCAGTGAGCCTGCCGTACCCACTGTTGATAGCAGCAGCTCTGAGAGCCCCAACCTGCCAGTGCTACCCAGACTCACTAGAAGTGTAGTTAGAAAACAGCGCACTACACCAGCGGTAGCAAGCATAGCGGGCCCTGTTAGACCAATAGCAACCCCTGCGCTGCGAAGGTCCACACGCAGCACTCAAAATCAAACTCCCCTCCGCTACAAAACTTGGAGGTATTGATAGGGCTGCTATGTAATTGAAAATGTTTGTATGCATATCCTTTTGTTACAGGTTTTTAAATGGACACTAGAGTAATGGACGGTGAATTGCTCAAAAACTTCCACAAGGGGGGCCCCTTTGTTTACCCGGGGTCCCCGCTGTTTCAACCACTGAACTGAGAGTCATAAACTGTGCATGACCAAACTTTCGCAACGTTCAAGAATCCTCACCTCCCGTAAAGGGAAGCTCTGTTATGTTCAATTGTTATGCTATTTCAAAAATTTGTGTGTTTTCTGTTAACATGTATTATTGTTCTTGTTTTCCCAGTCCCGGAGTACTGGATTTAACCGGGGGGGGAGTGCAGCACCCCAGAGTCCTGGTTGTTGCAGTGCTGTGGCTCCGCCACTACGGGGAGCTATGGTGCGTCTGATTGCACTAGGGAGTTTCTCTGATCAGGTACACTCACACCACACTTCACACTCCGGCCACCAGGGGGGGTGGTCCTATCTAGTAGGCCACTCCTCACAACTCTGGTAAAAACTGGGGGTTGGACAGGAAGACAGGGAGAAGTAGCTGGGAAGAGCTAGTGAGAGGACCTGTCAGGGATGGGATCCTGGCAGACTCCTCAGAGCAGAACTAACCAGTAAACAACGGGAATACAGAAAAGGAGAAATACCAGAAGGGGTCTTGCTGTTAGACCGAGGCAACATCCTTCTGAGGCGCAAACAGTCGGTGGCCGGAACGCCGAGCAAGTAAGAGACTTTACGTACATTGCAAACCACGGCAGGGCAGCTAACTACAGGTTGGCTGTCTCACTTAACACCTAAGCAGACAACGGAGGCAGCTGTGGGAGAGGGGCGACTCTAGAGTCCCGGAAGAACTCCAGGCCTACCCCGTCATACGGGTGCGTCCTACCATATCACCTGGAGGACGGAGAAAGAACAGTAGAGACAGAAAGAAACAGTTGTGAGGACTATCCCGGGAGCTCAGCAGGGAAGAACTACAACACACAGCGCTAGAAGGTAGATACTGATTCCCACCTGTAAAGAGAGCTCCTGATGTGTCATTGGACCGGCCGGTCTCTGAAAACCCAGTTAACAGCGCTCTGGACTGAGGTCTCCCACATCTTCAGTAAAGAGGTAAAGAGACTGCAACCTGGTGTCCTCGTTATTTACCGCGACCTGCACCCCACAACTGCACCGTTACAACACGACTTATTGCACCGGACGTCCCCCACTGACAGACAGGGCCACGGACCGGGTCTAGCCACCGTGACAACCCCAGGACTGAGACCCAGAGGCCCGGCTCCGGGTACCCCTCGGCCCTGCGGCGGTGTGGGGGCGCTCCAAACTCCTTCAGTGCCATCAGACGTACCATAGCTCCCCTTAGTGGCGGAGCCACAGTACTGCAACGACCAGGACTCTGGGGCGCTGCACATACAGCAGTGTCCCCCACACTCCAGGCCTCACGGCCCCAACACATCATGGTGTCAGGATTTCCTTCGTATTTCTCGGGGGAGAGAACCTGCGGCAGCTTCTGAGGCCTCAATAATAATTCCATCCTCAGTGCAAAATGAAGAAAATCCTGACACCATGATGTGTTGGGGCCGTGAGGACTGGAGTTTGGGGATCAATGTCACACATGAGATAAAGCTGGATGAGCCCCGATATCGTTATATCCAATGGGGATAAATCAGGTAATTGCTCTGATTCCTGGGAGTGTCAGGTCCAGAGCAGGAGACTCTGGGGCCTTTCTCCATTTCCGCTAATAAATGAGAACACAGAGCCGCTCCATCCTCTATTACCTCAGAACTTCCTAACAGGACAGAGAAGAATGGGTTTCCTATACCAGACCCCCATATCATAGACAGCCAGTCTGATTAGATCCTCCAGAAAAGATTAATGAAGAAGGAGAATCCCCTGCAGAGAGGCGTCCACAGCAAGAGATGTGATAGTAACAGCTTTTGTGTCATTTCCTAGTGATCTCTATCTGGAAATAAAGGATGACAATCAAAATGGCCACCATTATCGCTCCTACAGGGGACATCACTAAGCTTTCATACACCCTGAACAGTACATGGTGTAATGACACATCCCCTCACATTACCACTGTTACAGAGGTGCCATAAAGCTCTCATAGATCCATGGTCAGCATTAGGGGTAGGCAGACTTGGCATCTGCCTAGTACCCTCACTCCTCCAGGGGCCCCCAACCAGTGGTATACCGTTAATAGCGGCATACCACGCAGCCGCTAATACCGGCACACCATGAGGCCACTATGGGATCCGTGGGTCAGGGGATGCCGATACAGTTGAAAGCAATGATAGAGGAGAGAGTGTCATCTGAAGCTCCCTCTCGCATCATTCCCCTCTATTTCTGACGCAGTGGGTACGCTATGATGTCAATTAATTGCGCACCATGCTATGCCGGGCAGTGGAGCTGCTGAGACGCTCTGCAGCAGCGGGGGAACTTGGAGGAGAGGTGAGTATTGTATTTTTTTTCATATATTAGTGAGTACGTGCAGCCATAATACTGCAGGACAGTTGGGCTACATGATAATCTATGGGGTGGCTGCATTATACGCTATGGCAGTGTTCCCCAACTCCGGTCTTCAAGAGCCACCAACAGGTCATGTTTTCAGGTTTTCCTTAGTATTGCACAAGTGATGGAATTATTTCCTGTGCAGGTGATGCAATTATTACCTCTTCAATATTAAGGAAATCCTGAAAACATGACCTGTTGGTGGCTCTTGAGGACCAGAGTTGGGGAACACTGTTCTATGGGGTGCCTACATTATACTCTATGTAGTGGCAGTGCAGCGCCCCAGAGTCCTGGTCGTTGCAGTACTGTGGCTCCGCCACTATGGGGAGCCATGGTGCGTCCGATGGCACTGAAGGAGTTCATCTGATCAGGTATCACAGACACCAATACATTTCACAGCCGGGCCTCCGGGGGGAGCTAAGGGTTCTATTCATTAGGCCACTCCCCACCATAGTGGGTAAACTGGGGGTCAGGCAGGAAGTTAGATGAGAAAGCTGACTGGATTGGACGAAGCAACACCTAGTGGCAGAGGGTGTTGTGGAGGAAGAGACAGTAGGGTCTCTGTCAGGGGTGGGATCCTGACAGAGGCTTGGCATTGGAAAGAACGTAACGGGTCCGCGCCAGCTCCGGGAAGCGGCGGGGCCCAAGAAAGGACTAGAAGCGAGATAGATTGTGCTGAGTGAGAAACGAGATCAAGCGATAGGAGAATTCCAGTAGGGGTCGTGCTGTAAGACCGGAGCAACACCCTACTGAGGCGCACTACCGGTGGCCGGAACGCCGAGGGAGTATTATAACATTCAGCTTCAAGCAATACTCTAAACAGCGGCAGGACAGTCAGTTTAAGGCGGGCTGTCTAACACATATCACCTATGAAGTCTTGGGAGGCAATTGCGGGAGAGGGGCGTCTCTAGGGTCCCGGAAGAACTCCAGGCCTACCCGACAAACGGGTGCCGTTCTAACTGTAACATCAGGAAGGGACGGACGATTAGAAGAACATCATTTAATCGAGTTGTGAGGGAACTTAAGAAACAGACACAACAGTTGTGGGGTACTTTCCGTAAGCACAGCAGGGAAGGACTACAACACATAGCGCTAAGAAGGAAGGCACCGATTTCCACCTGTGAAGAGAACTCTGGAGGTGCCATTGGACCGGCCGGACTTGCGCAGCTTGGTGAACCGTATTCTGGACTGAGGACTCAGAGATCTCCAGTAAAGAGGTAAAGAGACTGCAACCTGGTGTCCTCGTTATTTACCGCGACCTGCACCCCACAACTGCACCGTTACAACACCACTTACTGCACCGGACGTCCCCCACTGACAGACAGGGCCACGGACCGGGTCTAGCCACCGTGACAACCCCAGGACTGAGACCTAGTAGCCCGGCTCCGGTTTCCCCTCGGCCCTGCGGCGGTGTGGGGGCGCTCCAGCTGCATTATACTCTGAGGGGGGAATGCATTATACTCTGAGGGGGCTCCATCATACTCTATCAATGACTATGACTATGGAGTGCATTATCCTTTATGGGGGCTGCATTACACTCTATCGTACTATGGGGAGTGCATTATACTATATGCACTATATGGAACTTGCATTATACTGTATGGAAGGCTATGGGGAATGCATTATACTATATGAAGAACTATGGGGTGGATTGCACTACATGAAGGACTATGGCGGGTGCATTATACAATATTGAGGACTAAAATTAGTGTACTATACTATTTGGAGGACTATGGAATGTATTTGTCACAACTCTATTGTCGGGTGTCCTGGGACCAGGGGCTCATTCCCTGTCCCTAACACTAGGGGCCCCTAGCTTGCCCTGTTCCCCAGGTTACTTCTGATGATGAAGATGCTGTGGCCACATACCTTGCCTTAGCTCCACCCTCAGTCTGCACCCTTACCGCACGCAGGAAGGAGGTGATTAATAGTGTACCGTAATATACCAACCAGACTGACAAGATAATACGA